>NC_081561.1:5492241-5792241 GCF_022355385.1 Mustela nigripes
GGGGGGGGGGGGAGAATTTACCATGCTAATGGACATCAGAAGAAAGCAGGATTGGCAATCCTTATATCAGATCAATTAGATTTTAAGCCAAAGACTATAATAAGAGATGAGGAAGGACACTATATCATACTCAAAGGGTCCGTCCAACAAGAAGATCTAACAATTTTAAATATCTATGCCCCCAACGTGGGAGCAGCCAACTATATAAACCAATTAATAACAAAATCAGAGAAACACATCAACAATAATACAATATTAGTAAGGGACTTTAACACTCCCCTCACTGAAATGGACAGATCATCCAAGCAAAAGATAAACAAGTAAATAAAAGCCTTAAATGACACAATGGACCAGATGGACATCACAGATATATTCAGAATATTTCATCCCAAAGCAACAGAATACACATTCTTCTCTAGTGCACATGTAACATTCTCCAGAATAGATCACATTCTTGGTCCTAAATCAGGTCTCAACCAGTATCAAAAGATTGGAATCATTCGCTGCATATTTTCAGACCACAATGCTCTGAAGCTAGAACTCAACCACAAGAGGAAGTTTGGAAAGAACCCAAATACATGGAGACTAAACAGCATCCTTCTAAAGAACTAATGGGTCAACCAGGAAATTAAAGAAGAATTGAAAAAAATCATGGAAACAAATGATAATGAAAACACAACGGTTCAAAATCTGTGGGACACAACAAAGGCATTCCTGAGAGGAAAATATATAGCGGTACAAGCCTTTCTCAAGAAACAAGAAAGGTCTCAGGTACACAACCTAACCCTACACCTAAAGGAGCTGGAGAAAGAACAAGAAAGAAACCCTAAGCCCAGCAGGAGAAGAGAAATCATAAAGATCAGAGCAGAAATCAATGAAATAGAAACCAAAAAAACAATAGAACAAATCAACGAAAGTAGGAGCTGGTTCTTTGAAAGAATTAATCAAATTGATAAACCCCTGGCCCGACTTATCAAAAAGAAAAGAGAAAGGACCCAAATAAATAAAATCATGAATGAAAGAGGAGAGATCACAGCTAACACCAAAGAAATACAAACTATTATAAGAACATACTATGAGCAACTCTACGGCAATAAATTTGACAATCTGGAAGAATTGGATGCATTCTTAGAAACATATAAACTACCACAACTGAACCAGGAAGAAATAGAAAGCCTGAACAGACCCATAACCAGTAAGGAGATCGAAACAGTCATCAAAAATCTCCAAACAAACAAAAGCCCAGGGCCAGACGGCTTCCGGGGGAATTCTACCAAACATTTAAAGAAGAACTAATTCCTATTCTCCTCAAACTGTTCCAAAAAATAGAAATGGAAGGAAAACTTCCAAACTCATTTTATGAGGCCAGCATCACCTTGATCCCAAAAACAGACAAGGATCCCATCAAAAAAGAGAGCTATAGACCAATATCCTTGATGAACACAGATGCGAAAATCCTCACCAAAATATTAGCCAATAGGATTCAACAGTACATTAAAAGGATTATTCACCACGACCAATTGGGATTTATTCCAGGGCTGCAAGGTTGGTTCAACATCTGCAAATCAATCAATATGATAAAAAACACATCAATAAAAGAAAGAACAAGAACCATATGATACTCTCAATAGATGCTGAAAAAGCATTTGACAAAGTACAACATCCCTTCCTGATCAAAACTCTTCAAAGTGTAGGGATAGAGGGCACATACCTCAATATCATCAAAGCCATCTATGAAAAACCCACCGCAAATATCATTCTCAATGGAGAAAAACTGAAAGCTTTTCCACTAAGGTCAGGAACACGGCAGGGATGTCCATTATCACCACTGCTATTCAGCATAGTAATAGAAGTCCTAGCCTCAGCAATCAGACAACAAAAGGAAATTAAAGGCATCCAAAACGGCAAAGAAGAAGTCAAAGGATCACTCTTCACAGATGATATGATACTATATGTGGAAAACCCCAAAGAGTCCACTCCGAAACTGCTAGAACTTGTACAGGAATTCAGTAAAGTGTCACGATATAAAATCAATGCACAGAAATCAGTTGCATTTTTCTACACCAACAACAAGACAGAAGAAAGAGAAATTAAGGAGTCAATCCCATTTACAATTGCACCCCAAACCATGAGATACCTAGGAATAAACCTAACCAAAGAGGCACAGAATCTATACTCAGAAAACTATAAAGTACTCATGAAAGAAATTGAGGAAGACACAAAGAAATGGAAAAATGTTCCATGCTCCTGGATTGGAAGAATAAATATTGTGAAAATGTCTATGCTACCTAAAGTAATCTACACATTTAATGCAATTCCTATCAAAGTACCATCCATCTTTTTCAAAGAAATGGAACAAATAATCCTAATATTTATATGGAACCAGAAAAGACCTCAAATAGCCAAAGGAATATTGAAAAAGAAAGCCAATGTTGGTGGTATCACAATTCCGGACTTCAAGCTGTATTACAAAGGTGTCATCATCAAGACAGCATGGTACTGGCACAAAAACAGGACACATAGATCAATGGAACAGAATAGAAAGCCCAGAAATAGACCCTCAACTCTATGGTCAACTAATCTTCAACAAAGCAGGAAAGAATGTCCAATGGAAAAAACCTCTTCAATAAATGAATGAGGCTGTTGGGAAATGTTGGGAAAATTGGACAGCCTCATGCAGAAAAATGAAACTGGACCATTTCCTTACATCCCACACGAATATAGACTCAAAATGGATGAAGGACCTCAATGTGAGAAAGGAATCCATCAAAATCCTTGAGGAGAACACATGCAGCAACCTCTTTGACCTCAGCCACAGCAACATCTTCCTAGGAACATCGCCAAAGGCAAGGGAAGCAAGGGCAAAAATGAACTATTTGGATTTTATCAAGATCAAAAGCTTTTGCAGAGCAAAGGAAACAGTTAACAAAACCAAAAGACAACTGACAGAATGGGAGAAGATATTTGCAAACGACATATCAGATAAAGGACTAGTGTCCAAAATCTATAAAGAACTTAGCAAACTCAACACCCAAAGAACAAATAATCCAATCAAGAAATGGACAGAGGACATGAACAGACATTTCTGCAAAGAAGACATCCAGATGGCCAACAGACACATGAAAAAGTGCTCCATATCACTTGGCATCAGGGAAATACAAATCAAAACCACAATCAGATACCACCTCACACCAGTCAGAAAGGCTAAAATTAACAAGTCAGAAAATGACAGATGCTGGCGAGGATGCAGAGAAAGGGGAACCCTCCTACACTGTTGGTGGGAATGCATGCTGGTCCAACCATTCTGGAAGACAGCATGGAGGTTCCTCAAAATGTTGAAAATAGAACTGCCCTATGACCCAGCAATTGCACTACTGGGTATTTACCCTAAAGATACAAACGTAGTGATCCGAAGGGGTGTGTGCACCCGAATGTTTATAGCAGCAATGTCCACAATAACCAAAGTATGTAAAGTACCTAGATGTCTATCCACAGATGAATGGATCAAGAAGATGTGGCATATATACACAATGGAATACTATGCAGCCATCAAAAGAAATGAAATCTTGCCATTTGCGACAACATGGATGGACCTAGAGCGTATCATGCTTAGCGAAATAAATCAAATGGAGAAAGACTACTGTCATATGATCTCCCTGATATGAGTAAGTGTTGATGCAATATGGGGGATGAAGGGGGTAGGAGAAGAATAAATGAAACAAGACGGGATTGGGAGGGAGACAAACCATAAGTAACTCTTAATCTCACAAAATAAACTGAGGGTTCCTGGGGGGAGGGGGGTTGGGAGAAGGGGGGTGGGGTTATGGACATTGCAGAGGGTATGTGCTATGGTGAGTGCTGTGACGTCTGTAAACCTGGCAATTCACAGACCTGTACCCCTGGGGATAAAAATATATGTTTATAAAAATTAAAAATATATATATTTAATGAAGAAAGGAGGAGTTCTGATACTCAATTTGGTAAGCGTTTGGGCATTATTTTTGCTTTTTCTCAAATTTTACATTATTTTTAACCTGTAAGAGGAGAAATCGGTGATAAAAATCATCTCTGAATATAATTTCATCTTACTTTTTAATAAATAATTATAAATACATACTGCATAGGTATTGTCCTACGCACTAGGGATAAAGACCTAAAACAGAATTTCTGCTTTCAAGGAATGAATGGCAGACTCAAGTAAACCTGCAACAGTAGTGTTTGACATGTGTAAAAATAAATCTGAGAGCACAGTGCTGCCTTCATGTCCACTTACTTTCCACTTTATCTAGAAACTGGCTGTCAGGTAAGGCATGAATCACCTCAATTTCCCATCTTTTCTTATCTTCACCTCCTTCACCCCACTGATGAAAAAGTGTCCCTCCTCCTGTCCTAAAACCAACTGTGCTCTCAGACACACCACTTCTCACCCCTTGTGGGTCTTCCTCTAGCAGTTATCCAAACTCCCATATCACATTAACCAGACTTCCTGGGATGGTGGGTTGGTTTACACTCACTGTGGCTGTTTACTTCCTTCTGACTCACTTCTCAATCCCCACAATCCAGGTTTTGCCTTAACTACCTCACTAACACTGCTCAAGTAACGGTCTCTAGAGATCTCCATACTGCCAACACCAGGGACCACATTTCCATCTTTCTTTATTGGATCTTGGTAAAACAGGTGCCCCTGACCACTTTTCCGAAACACGTGACTATGTTGACTTCTGTGATACTACTCTCCTCGCTTGTTCTCTGCTCATTTTTAGACACTACAATGTTATCCAAGTGTGGGCCAGGAGTCAGTGGGGGGTCTCTGAGACCTTTTCAGGGGATCCACCAGAAAAACTGTTTTATAATATAATACCAAGACATTTGTCAGTTCCACTCTCATTTTCTTATGAGTGTATAGTGGAATCTCCCAGTGGCTAAAGGACATGTGATAGAACAACAGGCTGTAGGCAGACACAAATATAAGAATCTACCCTTCTTTTGCTAAGACAAACATTAAAGAGACTTGCAAAAATGTCGAACGTTACTCGTCACTAATTTAATGGTCACTTTTCATAAAAATGTTATTTTTGTTTGTATGTAATGGGTTTATCAATTCATTTAAAAATAGGCATTTTAAGATGTTTTAGTTTTGATTTTTTAATATGATATTGATAACTATGGCACACATACACAAAGCTTTTGGGTCCTCAGTTACATTTAAGAATGTAAAAGAATCCTGAGACCCTTAAGTTGGAGGACCACATTCTTAGACTGTATCTCTTGGCCTCCTTTAGTGGCTCTTCTTTGACCAACCCCTTAAATTTTGATGTTCTCTAGAACAGCATCCTTATCCCACTGATTTTGTAACCATATACTAAGATTTCTCAGTCTTGGTATGTTTAACATTTTGGGTCAGGTAATTCTTTATTATGGGGGATTCTGTGTTTAACAGCATCCCTGGCCACTAGTATCCTCCCACCCAAACTGTGACAACAAAAATGTCTCCAGATATTGTCAGATAAAATTGTCCCCAGTTTAGAACAACCACCCTAAATGTTCTTCCTAAAAATTTCGCCTAATATCAAGACTTTTTTTTTTTTTTTTGTAAGAGAGAGGGTGTACACATGTCAGGGTGGGGGACCAAAGGAGGAGAGGGAGAACCTTGAGCATGCTCCATGCCCACCTCAGAGCCCCAAGACATGGGGCTCCATCTCACAACCCTGAGATCATGACCTGAGCTGAAATCAAGACTTGGATGCTTAACCAACTGAGCCACAAGGTGCCTCAAGTACAAAAAGCACTTGACATGTATTAACTCATTTAAACTTCAACCTCTGAGAGGTAAATTATCTCTGTTTCACAGAATTTCTATTCTACAGATTAAGAAACTGCCAAACTGAGAAGTGAAATGACTCTTCCAGGGTCATACAGCAAGTAAGTGATGATGGTAACTCCAGCCCTGTTTGCTTCCCTGAGCTTTACACTCTTGTGAGTAACTGCCTTTGCTGGGCATCAGATGACCTTCACTCAAGATGTCTGAAGATGTATTCATAAGTCTTGTCATAAGACCAGCTATTTCTGTACTTCAGTCAGTTAATGGCACAACTTTATACTTAATCTTTCTGTGTCTCAGTCTCATCCTCTATCACCCCCTGAATCACACTTAACTCTCTAGCAATTAAATAATCTTCTACAGTTTGTTGTTATCTGAGCTACTATGCTGATTCACACCTTTGACCCAATGTCATCTTCTGGGACATGTTTTTGGTTCTACCTCTGTGCATGCCCATCACAGCATTTAACACAGTTTGTGAAAATGGTTTCTATAACTGTGTCCCACTGGGGTTTGTTAAAAAAGCCATTGATGGTAGGTGCTTTGCTGAACCCAAAGCTCTCCAGGTTTTGCACACAGGGCAAATTAGTCTTCAGACAAGTTTTTGGAAGCACTGAAGTAAAATGGACCTGTTTGGATGGAGGCTGGGTTGTGGATGAGGAGAATTGGGAAAATCTTTGTCCTGAGAAGGTCATGATTGAGCTGAATCTCAAAAAAAGGATGAACTCAAGAGTGTTTAAAGGGCATTGTCCAATAGAGAGAACTTCACAAGGAAAAAGGGGCTCTTTTTGAAATTCACAAGATACAGCTTTAATACAGAAGGACATTATTTTTTAACAAGTAAGTTAATTAGAGATCATACTAGTGGGAATCTCAGGTTTTAGGTCCATGATTTCAAGAAAGTATGAAATGATTACCAGATTCCTATAGTTAATACAGTTACATGTGTTACCAGATTCCTATAGTTAATACAGTTACATGTGTGTAATAAATTTAGTTCAAAAACAACTCAATGTATAATTTGAACAATTATTTTCTAAATGTAAATTACCTTATGGTGGCTCATACAAAAACTTGTTTCCAATTTTCTGCCCACCAGTTACAACTTTGAATGGTTTTCTTGCAGTCTACTCCTGTTGACTTGGCATTTATTCACTTCATAAAAATTTTGTCTCGAATGTGGATTTCACCACCTGGCTCATAAATCATTTCAAATACATTTTTAGTAATGGAAGAGTCCTCAGAGATTACCTAGTTCAACAAGCAAATTTTGTAAACAAGAATACTGAAGGGATGCCTGGGTGGCTCAGTTGGTTAAGCAGCTGCCTTCGGCTCAGGTCATGATCCCAGCGTCCTGGGATAGAGTCCCACATCGGGTTCCTTGCTCCGCAGGGAGCCTGCTTCTCCCTCTGACTCTTCCTTCCACTCTGTCTGCCTGTGCTCGCTCTCACTCACTCTCTCTCTGACAAATAAATAAATAAAATCTTAAAAAAAAAAAAAGAATACTGAACTACTACAGTTGAGTGGCTTGTTGAAGATTACATATTACATATTCTCTGAAGACTCCTTGGTGATGTGCTTTCATATCCACTCTAGATACCTATGGGATACGTAGGGTACCCTCCAGTGTGTGGCCTGTGTGCTGATTCCAAGTTCTTGTTCATTCTTAGGAAAATTTAAATGACAAACTATCTTCTTTCAGACTGCAAATAACTGGTTACCACTTACTCACTTGCATATTTTGTCAGTGTCTTCAACAGACTTGAAGTTCTTGGTGCTAGGAACTTGGTTAATTTTTCGTCAAAAATTTCACCAGTATTCCTAATATTTACAAACTTTACCTTCTAAAGACAAAGTCATTAAGTAAAATTATGCTCTCCTATGAAATGTTTCTTTCAACCATTTGACTGGTCTCACTGGTAGTACTGTTTTCAAATTTACAAGATGAATACCTTTTCTATGCAGGTATCTAAAAACTAGTCATTGCTTGAGAGGTTTAGTATTCTGTCCCATAACCAACGGTGTAATGAGTCTCCTTATCTCAGGGCCTGCCAACTCATATATATCCATTGGGAGGGTTGTGCCTATTTGATCAGACTCTGTCCTAGGTCACTCAATCCCTAGGCTGGACAGTCACCCAAAGTGAGACCTGGCATTAAATACAGATCAACGCTGAGAAGATCAGGTAGTTAGTAGGAAACACCAAATCTGAAAGGATGCAGAGAAAATCATTAAAATACCTACAGTAACGATGGGCCAGAAGTTATAAGGAAGCAAAAAAGAAAGGAGAGGCTGTGAGGCAGACAGAAGAGATATGAAATCAATAAGGGACTCAGGAGCAAATATGAGAAGGGGGCAGGCATGAAGCAAGTTGTGTGCTACACTGAGAGACGGAAGTTTAGACACTCATTCTCCTGCCGCAAAGATCCTTTAAGCGGTATCCTTTCTGAAGCGGCCAAGATAAACGTTTCCCATCCCAGAAGTTTTTGAGTTTCTTTCCTTTACAGCTCTTTGAATCTCCTTCTTACAAACCCTGTTTTCGCCCCACGCGCTCCTCAAAGCCAGTGCCCTAAGAAGAAAGAATTTGATTCTCGCAACTAAGAAAGCTAAGTAAGCACCTAGGATAGTGGCTAGTGCGAGGCTTCAGCTTTCGGACATGTGCTACTGGGGGCTCGCTTCCTCTACCGTCTCTGAATCCTAGGGCAAGTTCTATGCATGCGACACACGGCTCCCAGCGAGAGCACCTGCAGCTTGCACGTCTACTCTTCTCACGGCAGAAACACACCAGTAACCACGCTCCCAGAGAACCAGGGAGTCCGACGCGGGGGAAAACATCACAAGATCTGAACGTCCCTCTGATGCAAGGAAGGGCAAGCCCGCAAGCCCACCCTCCCTTTCCCCCTCCAGGTTGCAGAGAGCCACGCTGGTGGACAGGCGCACGCTTCCCGGCGGCGGAGCCTTCGCATCCCCGTCCCGAAGTCGCCGGCGCGGGACAGGAGCTCCCCGCACCCCGGACCTCCCGGCCCCCGCCGCCCGCCGGGTCACCTGTAATTGTAGGCGCTGAAATGCTTGCTCTCTCTCAGCATCGCCCGGTACAGATCTAATACTTGTGCGCGGCTGGAGGCTGCCATTTTGGAAGGAAAAAAATAAATGGGTCCTCTTCGAGAAGGTCCCGAGTTTTAACCTAACCCACGAAACTTCAGTCTACGCAAAACCACGAACGAAATAAAAGAAAATGCGGTGTGGCTCGGTCTCGCCCGCGGGCCGGGCCTGGGCCTGGGTGAACACCGGCCCGCGCCTGGAGGCGCTGGGCGTCGCGCGCCGCTCGGGAGGCGGGCGCAGGCGGGCGCAGGCGGGCTTCGGGCAGCTTAAGGGGGAGGCGCCGACCCGGAGGCGTTCCCGTCCTCCGCCCGCGCCTCTGAGGAACCGGCGTGCAGCAGCCCTACCGGAGGGCTGAGGCGGAGATGGGGGGACGGCCGCAGGGAAAGGGCTGAGCCTGTGGAGGGGCGCAGGCCGGAGCCCAAGCACTGAGTGCGTGCAGCCCGTCTAGGAGCGCCTTCGCGAACGGCTTGGGGTCGTAGCGGGGACACTTAGTCTCCCACCGCAGCGCCTAGTCGCACCTCCGCGAGGCCCGAGGGCGCGTTGCCAGGGTTACCGAGCGCGCCCCAGGTCGACGCTCCGCCCCCGGCCGCAGATGACCCGCCCCTTGCGCTGGGGCCGCCCTCTGCGCTGCCTGAGAGGCCGAGCGGGGTTTTCCGGGGCGCTTTTATGTTACGAGCCCTGTCTGTGGGCTCCCAGGGCCGGGCGTTTTCTGAGCGCAGGGACGGGACGCGCCGAGGGGGTCGCAGAGGCGATGAGTGAGGGACTCCCTGGTCCTCCGGCTACGCTCAGGGCGGCCTGCTAAGGGCCTCAGGAGCAAGGACCCCCTTTTTGTCAAAATGGCAGCGCCCAGCGTGCTGTGAGGGTCTCTTTAAGGGAGGGGGTGCTTCGGGTAAGAGCCTTCCCCAGGAGAGTAGGCAGCGTGCCACGCTTCAGAGTTTGAAACACCCAGGTTCGGGTCTCCTGGGCGAGCGGTGGGTAAGTGCCGGCCTCCCTGCAGCGTGGGGTGCGACGCGGGCGGTCAGTCCTGGTGGTGGGGAGTTACTTGGCCACGGGATTTCCTCCCTTTTAAGGTGTTTCTTGAGCTCTGAAGGTTTTGCTTTTGAGTTTTTCAGTCCCGAAGAGTTTTGTCATCTACTGTTTACAAAAGGTGGCGTGGCGTGGCGTGGCGTGGGTAATTAATTGGGAAAACTTAAGGGATTTAAGGACTCTCTTCACACCCAAAGCAAGAAGCCGAGCAAGTTTTCTCTTGAAGATCTTCGTGGCTTAGTTTTCTGTCTTGGTCTTTCTCTGAAGACGTCAGCTTTCCAGAATCACCTTGTTACAGTGGTGAATAAAGTCGGTCGTTGTGATCCTTGAACGTAGGACTGGGCGCAGAGAAGCCTGAGCTAGTTGTAGTTACTGTGTTTGCAAAGCACCTGTCTTATTTTGGGACTTTCTCTGTCTGTAGTCAACTTTAGGAAGAGCTACGGTTTTTTGCTCAGAATACAGCTAGGAGTGACTTTAGACGTCAAAAGCAAATTTGCCTCAACATCCGTTCTTCTTCAGCCACTGAATTGTGGTTGTATGTCATCTCTTTTAAGTTTGCGAGGTTTTAAAATGACCCTTGCTTTATATCAAAGTCTCGTATTTTCTGGAACTTTAGGAGCAGGAAACTTTTCTGATCTTGCTGCACTTTAATGTACTTGCAACGTGGTGTCCTTGCACCCAGGTGTACGTGTTAATATTACTCGTTACAGTGTAATAACATTTTTTAAAAAGGTGGAAGAGAACATACTTCTTAAAAAAAGATTTTATTTATTTATTTGAGAGAGCGAAAGCAAGAGAGATCACAAAGAGAGGGAGAAGCTGACTTGCTAATGAGCAGAGATCCTCTCTCTGGGTTTGAATCCAGGAGCCCGAGATCATGACCTGAGCTGAAGGCAGAGGATTAACCGACTGAACACCCAGGCCCCCCGGAGAGAACATACTATCATTATTAAACTTCCTTTTTCTCTTCTTTCTTTGTTTTGTTTTGTTTGTTTGTTTTTAAGGTCTCCCACAAATGTAAGTATCAAAATAGGGTACAGAGTATCTGAACTTTTCTCACTCTTTTTTTTTTTTTTAAAGATTTTTTAATTTGTCAGAGAGAGAGAGAGAGGGAGAACACGTGTGTGCACAAGCAGTTAGAGTGGCAGGCAGAGGTGGAGAGAAAAGCAGGCTCCCCGTTGAGCTAGGAGCCAGATTTGGTGCTGGATCCTAGGACCCTGGGATCAGGACCAGAGCCGAAGGCAGGGGTCTAACCTACTGAGCCACCCAGGCATCCCAACTTTTGTCACTCTTGCAGCATGCTCAGGTCATTGGGCAAGTCTTACCTCAAGGTTACTGAAAGAGATTTTAATATTTGAGTTTTTCTTGGCATTACTTAAAGGTTCAAGACCAAGGGAATTGCACCTTACCACAGAGTAAGATCAGGAGCCATTTTCTCTTAATATGGTACAGGAGTGCTAATGATATAACATGCAACACCTGGGAAAACTACAAGAATAGAGAAAGCTATCAAGGTAAAAGGAAAAAAAACATGAAAGTTATTTTGGTTTGTTTAACAAAACAAGTGGGGGGCCTGACTGGCTCAGTTGTAGAGCATGTGACTCTTAATCTCAGGTTTGTGAGTTTGAGGCCAAGATTGGTTGTAGAGATTACTTAAATAAACTTAAAAAAAATTAGTAGGGCTTGCTTTATTATATATTGCTATCATCTACAAAATGAAATTGGAGTAATTATTCCTGTCTGCAGTCTTTATGTCTAATTATCAGGCAATTTAATCATTAATGTATGCAATTAATGTATCACAATGACCTTAACATCATAATCAAATAAAGCTTTTCAAAGAAACATATAAAGTTTAGTTTGTTTGGGTAGCCTAGTCATCTGTTAGTATAAAGAATAGTTGAGATTAGGAAAGTGGGAGATTCCCAGTAGATTCAATGCTGTCCTCACAAAAATACTTTTACTGTATTTCAAATAATATACCGGTATCTTGGAAATCATTGCCTTGAACAACTAATAAAAAAAATTACATTCCAAAGCTTAATTTCTATTTTTGTACATCTTTATTGCAGAGGTGACTAGTTTCAATAATAGCTCCATTTGAGGTTGAAACTGGAATTGGGTCAGTACCTGAGAATTACTTATTTATATGTCCTTTAATATGCATCTATTCTGGGCTGAATATTGTTTTAGGTACTGACTAAAAGGTAGCAGTACCTACTTATTACCATCTAGGCTTCAAAATGTAAAAATTGCCTTAGTATTCACCTGTCAATACTTAAGAAATATTTATACTTCTTTACCTATGGAAAAGGATGTATTACCTTGTATTAAAGTTAGATTGCTGGATTACTAATGGGCATTTAATGCTTTTTGAAAGGAAATTTCCCCAAACATAATAAATAGTAGGACAGAAGTTTATTATCTTAGGCTTAAATATTAAAACAATGTGTAAAGAAAAATCTTGTCTGAATGACCAACTTGTCACAGTATGATTTAGAAATTAAATGTGGATCTAAATCTTTATTATATGTAGTTGTCATTTGTTTTTATTGATCATTCTAATAGACTACGAAGCTGGAAGAGACCTTGGGTATCAATTTAAGAGGCAGAAACCGGAGGCCTCATTCTCATTCACTCATTTAGTCAACATTATTGAACACTTCCTAAGTGCCGTGTATTATCCAGGATGATGGAGTTACCATGCAGAGAGTCCTTTTCTCCAGAAATGGACAGGGAACTAGACAAACGAAATATTAATTTGTTGTGACAGGTGCTATGATAGGGATAATATTACCAGGTATCTGGGGAGTGCAGAAGAGGGCCATTCAACTAAGACTTTGACCTACGGGGAGACTTCTCATCATAGAAGGTGTTTCCACAATGAGCTAGTAACAACCAGGTGAAGAATGTGGTAAGAGCTTGTAGTGTATATTCCAAGTGTGGAGGCACGAGCTCGTATGACCCATTCAGGGAACTCTGGGAGAGGGCATGGGAGAGACCATCTATGAAACCAGACAGGGTTAGTCTGTACCTCATTCATTATAATGACATTTCTTCTGTTTTGGTGTTAAATTTATTTCTTCAGCGTTGGCTAGTTCACCCAAGTAGAATTTAACATCTGAACTATTGAAATGTAGGTTGGTTTTTCAGGTGTTGTTTTAAGCCATATTTTTGATCGTCTATTCTAGGAGTGCTGAAATGCTGTTTACCTCTGCATTTAACATGGTTGACCAGCCTGGTAGATCAAGCCAATGTTCTTGTGGGTATTTGAGGGCTATACATCAAATACTGATCCCATTTTCCAAAAGTTCACAGTTTACATACAGTCTCTATGTAATTAAAGTAGAAAGTACAAAGTGCTGCAGGGGAAGTACTGGGGAAGCGTTGTGCAGTCTTAGAATGGGAGGTCGCTTCCGTGGATGGTGCCTGGGCCACACCTCAGATGGACAAAGTGAATGTGGCTGATGACCAGGCTTCAGGGAAGAAATTTTTTTTTTTTTTAATTTTTTTTTTATTACCCAGGTGATTGGTTGCAGCCTGATAGAGAAACATTGATCTCTGGGAATTAGGGGGCTTTTTGGAGGTGGTAGTGTTCTTGTTGGACTTGAGAGAATTTAGGTTTGAGCTTGGCCTTGAATTACAGGAATTTGGATGTGTGGGTATGGTGGTAAGATGGTTACTGCTGAATGAAGGTTTACCCTTAGAAAGGATAAAGAAGAGAAAGTCTGAGTGAGGTTTAGGGAAAGATGATCACAGCCTAAGGAACAATGAGGGAGGGCCTTTTGAAGGAGAGAGTAGGAGAGTGCTTAAAGGTGCGTGCAGGAGATGCAGCTGGAAAGGCCATCAGGATGGACACTGAGTCCTTATAGGAGCTCAGTTAATCCTCTGGAGACCTGATGGGAAAGAAAGCTGTTCACTGCATTTAAGGACAGAGACTCTTAGAAGTTAGATTATTGAGCTAGAGTTATGAAGCTAGGAAGCAGGGAGGGTGTGTGGGCATTGGTCCAGGATGTGATCCATCTAGCCATGATGCTACACTGCCTCACAGATGGTCTTCAGTGGAAGCTTTAGGAGTTTGAACTATATTAATTTTTCTTGGATAATATGGGTAAACTTTAGACAGATTTGAATTTTAATTTAGTTGGATTACCACTTATTTGTAAAAGCTAACTGGTTAGCTCCTAACAAATATTCAGAAAATCTCAAATGTTGAATTTTATACTAGCTTTTTAGTCTTTTAAGATAAATTTCATTTTTTTTTCTTTTACCATGTCTTAGAAAAGACCTAAATTGAATAGTTTTTTTGGTTGTCTGTTCTTGTGTGCCACAGATATTATACCCCATGGGGGATTTTTGAGACTCGCCTTTCTGTAGAAGCTCTTTTCAAATATACCTAAGAAAAGCAGTTCTCTGAGAAAGTTAGAAAGCAGCTAGATAGTCTTACTTCATTGATTGGAGGCTAAGGGTTCCCCTACTTGTGGGCAGCAACAATAAAACTGACAATTGATTTTGTGTAAAGTGTATCAAATGTCACTTCTAGAGGATTTTTTTTTTAAACAAATTCTTTGCTTTCTGAAGGAAAGAAATAATCTTTTCCTAATACAAAGCCCCACCAACATGGGAATTCTTTACAAGATGTGATTTATGGCAATATTCTTTTTTTTTTTTTAAAGATTTTATTTATTTATTTGACCGACAGAGATCACAGGTAGGCAGAGAGGCAGGCAGAGAGAGAGGAGGAAGCCGGCTCCCTGCTGAGCAGAGAGCCAGATGCAGGGCTTGATCCCAGGACCCTGGGATCATGACCTGAGCCGAAGGCAGAGGCTTCAACCCACTGAGGCACCCAGGCCCCCCTATGGCGTGCCCCTATGGCAATATTCTATAGATCACCTTCAGTCTTTTTCATACTAATTATAAGGGATAACGTAAAGGAATGTTTTTTTCTTGTTTGTATGTTTTTGAATGTTTGTTAATCAACTAGTGACATTGATGGTAATGACAGCTATTTTTTATTCAAAGTGTATTTTCTCCTCCAGGAGCATTGCCAGCTAGTTTGCAAACATCTCATATCCGTAATTCTTTTTTTTCCCCCCTAGGATTTTGTTTATTTGTTAGAGAGAGAGAGAGAGCACAAGTGGGCAGAGTGGCAGGCAGAGGGAGAGCAGGCTCCCCACGGAGCAGGGAGCCCAATGCAGGGCTCAATCCAAGGACCCTGAGATCATGACCCGAACCGAGGGCTGCCGCTTATCCCACTGAGCCACCCAGGCGCCCCTCGTGTCTGTAATTCTTACAAAGACAAATTTGAAGCTCTGATGGACTTCTTTGAGTGGGGAGTAGTAACTGCCATCTCTTGTTTGTCCAGATTAGTTGGTCGTTTACAGAAAACACTTAGGATCTACAGTATTGACTGTTTAGAAGGAAAAAACAGCCTTTGCTAATCACTGATGAAACACCAGGTCAGTGTCTCCTGATATACAGTACTGAGTCCTGTGATGTTGACTGTTACCTTGGAAGGCTGGTGTATCTTTTGCTTTCTTTCTTTCTTTTTTTTTTTTAAGATTTTATTTATTTGAGAGAGAGAACACAACTGGGGGAGCGGCAGAGGTAGAGGGAGAAGCAAGTTCCCCCCTGAGCAGGGATCCTAATGTGGGGCTTGATCCCAGGACTCTAGGATCATGACCTGAGCCGAAGGCAGACACTTAATAGACTGAGCCACCCAGGTGCCCCAGGATGATCTATCTTTGTAAAGGAAAAATCCTATAGTTCTTTCCGGCTGTGTGTTTCTTTCCTGTGTGTCTCCTTAACTACGCAAACAGAACATTTCACCTCTAGTCACCAGATGTGTAGGGGTTTTTACTGACACCAGAACAGTTCTCTGCAACACCAGCTGGGTGTCATACAGTTAAGCTCAAATCTGACACTACCTGAAGGTAGCACCAGATTCCATAGGTAAATAAGGGCTCATTTCTGCAAGTCTGACCGCCATACCCTCTTACTTCACATGCCAGTTGCAAGTAGTTGGTCCCCAGGTTACCCACACCTTCTGTCCAATTTGGCTGCAAATTGGAGGTTCCCATGACCCCACCTTTGGTTTGACTAATTTACTAGAGAGGCTCACAAAGCTCAAGGAAACACGCATACCAGTTTATTAAAGACTGGATTAAGAATACAATTGAACAGCCAGGTGAAGAGAAACATAGGATGAGGTCTCAGAGGGCCTTGAGTGCAGGAGCTTCTTCCCCATGGAGCTGGGGTGCATCACCCTTCTTCTGTGGTTGTGTTAACCCACCGGGAAGCTTTGCAGACTCCATGCTATTGAAGTTTTTATGGACGCTTCCTCATGTAGGCATGATCAATTAGTAGCAACATTTCCAGCCCTTCTGTTCTCTAGAGAAGTGGGGTTGAGGGTGGGGTGGGACCAAAAAAGCCCAAGTGTTTAATCATGACTTAGTCTTTCTGGTGACCAGCTCCCTTCAGGAGCCTTACAGGAGTCCATCCAAAGTCACTTCTTTAGAACAAACGATGCTTCTAGTGCTCTCATCACTTAGGAATTTTCAAGCATTTTAGGATGCCCGTGTCAGGACTGGGGTCAAAGACCAAATTTCAGAACAAGAGATGCTTCTAGTATTCCTACCATTTGGAAAATTACAAGGGCTCTAGGGGACAGGAACTAAGGGCAGAGGCCAGTATGTACATATTTTCTGTTATCTTGCAATCTTTGATACTTAGTCTGTTTGGTCTACTACAACAAAATACTATACACTGTGTAGCTTATAAGTAACAGAAATTTATTTCTCACAGGTTTGGAGCCAGGGAATTTCAAGACCAAGGTACTGGTAGATTCAGTGTCTGGTGAAAGCTTACTGGTTCACAGATGGCTGCCTTTTTGCCGTGTTCTCACATGGAAGGGGCAGGGGATCTCTCCGGGCATAAGGGCACTGTTTCCATTCCTTAGGAATCTTCATGATCTAATCGCCCAAAGACCCTGCCTCCTTATACTAACACCTTGGTTTTTAACTTAGGATTTTATTTTATTTTTTTTTAAGATTTTATTTATTTGTCAGAGAGAGAGAGAGAGAGAGAGAAACAAGCTCACCGCTGAGCAAGGAGCCCCATGCAGGACTTGATCCCAGACCCTGGGATCATGACCTGAGCTGAAGGCAGCAGTTTAACCTACTGAGCCACCCAGGCATCCCTAACTTAGGATTTTAATATGAATTTTGTGAGGGGGCATATGCATGCAGTCAGTTGCAGTATTATGCTGGAGAATGTTATTAACAATAGAAGCTCAACAGAATTCATGATTTCTTTGTCGTTATAATGAATACTTTTATAAGATTTAATATTTCATAGCATTTTAATTTAGAAATTATCTGCTGAGCACAACTAAAGCAATTCAGCTTGGCAAACCTGTGTCCTGTATATTGTGTAATTGTGAGCTTGAGTTAACTAATAGTAGTTAAGAGTATAAAAGCCTGGCTTGTGTGAAATGGATTGCAGTAATATGGGCAGACAGCGATACAGTGTTAGCTTCAGTTAATAAAGATTGGTTTATTGGGAGAAGTATCTTTGTAAGGATTCCTGGAATTCTGGACTGCAGGGGAGAGTGAAAATGGAGAAATCATGAAATAGAACAAGACTTATCAGGCATACTCTCGTCCCTCCTTGACATTTCCAGGTATGGTCATTGTTCTCTATTTCAAGCCTTTGGGCAGTATGAAATAAGTGCCTGGGCCTGAGCATTGATGGTGTGAAGCTCTGTTAGAAATCCCATCCACACCTTGGCTTCCAGGTGCAACAAGAGCCCCTTCAGCCTCCTGAGACCGGGTTGTGATGGTAGTTATGGGGCTGCTTTCATTTGTAGAGCCCTGGTCTTCCAAGAATCGCTTATACTCCCTACTTTTTAAAGCCTCTGGGTAAACTGTCCTGGATTAATACATTTCTTAACAATAAGGTCAGTTTCACTACAATGTCCAATCTGAGTTGGAATGTCATTCTGTTAAAGGAGAGTTCATGGGTGCTGAGTTATAGTGTTTTCTGAAAATGCTCTTTTGTCGTCTTGACAGCTACTTGAAAATAAAATGTTCAGTATAGATTAATGTGATAGTAATTCATGCTAATCTTCCTTCTCCACAAAAAAACCCCTCTGCATCACTTTTATTTTATTAATTTTTTAAAAGTTTAATTATTTTAGTGATCTCTACACCCAACATGGGGCTTGAACTCACAATCCCAAGATGGAGAGTTTTGTGGTCTTCCAACTGAGCCAGCTAGGCATCCTTTCCCCATTCTCGCCCACCACCCCATCATTTTTAGAATAAAGTCTAAAAAAGTCTCTGTAAACTCACTAACACTGCCATATGACTCTGAGGAGCCATCGCAAATGCTGATCTGCCTGCCTGGAACATTCCACCTTTCCTAATTTGTCTGGTATGAGTTTAAGAGATAAGAGATACTTAAAGATACCTTCTCAAACTTTAAGCACATCTTCCTCTTTTAAGCCCTCTTCATGTTTTGAGTGTTGTTTTAAACTGAGAGTGACTATAGTTGCAAGTAACAAAACCCAAGTAAATTTTGAACCAACATAATGACTTTATTGTCTTGTGGATCTTCAAAGTTCAGAAGTCAGATGGGCTTTAGAATTGAGTGATGTTGTCATTTGAGGGATGTTGTCAAAGACCTGGTTTTGTCCTTTTTCCCTCTATGTCTTGTACAATGTCAACTTTATCTTCAGGCTGGCATCCTTTCTTGGTTGAGGAAGGACACCTATGTTTCTGGGGCACTTGTTTCCAGAATGTCAGAAGAAAGAGCTGGCTGGATCAGGAGGGCCCTACAGTTCTCCCTGTTCACCTCTTTGGCCCTAATTGAGTTGTGTCCTCATCCATCTCTAACCAATGACTACGTTTAGGGCATAGGATTACACTTAGTTTAGTTAGGTTTGAGCCCCTTGCCTAAATCCTAGAGGCAAGAATGGGGGCAGCTGTCCCCAAGGTATACAGGCTGTGGAACCTGGGGAGGGGTTGGTAGCTATGTGGGGGTACACACAATGAAACTGAAGTAGTTACCAAGAGAACGGGGACTGATTTTGGTAAAAGGCAAACAAAGTTCATTACAGCAGTCTTGCCAGAGTTCTGTATCTCTTTTTGTGATTATTTGATTACTATTTTCCTCTGTTAACAGGTTGTATGTTCTGTGAGGACAGGGACCATGTCTGGTTTTTATTACAGTTGTTTCCTCAACACTTTGCATCTAGCTTTGCATGTGCTAGATGATTAATAAATACCAATAGCTGAACGAGTGAATCAATTGTATGAGCTCTAAATAACTTACTTGTAAATATTATTGGGTGACTTCAGATAGTTTCTACACAACAGCCATGCTTCCTTTTGGCCAACAGAATAATAATTTTGTTTGAGTGGCTGTGTGCCTAGTTCCTGGAAATGAATCATAATAGTCTAAAGTAGTCATGGTGATTCCATTCCCTTTTGGCCAGATACTCAGTTTTCTACCTTTCTTATAGCCAGAAGTAGCCACAAGACACAGATCTGGGTAATGATACAAGACGAAAGGGGCGCCTGGGTGTCTCAGTTGGTTAAGCGACTGCCTTTGGCTCAGGTCATGATCTCGGAGTCCCACATCAGGCTCCCAGCTCCATGGGGAGTCTGCTTCTCCCTCTGACCTTCTCCCCGCTCATGCTTTCTCTCACACACACTCTTTCTCAAGTGAATAAGTAAGATCTTTAAAAAAAAAAAAAAAAAAAGACAAGAGGAAGTTGGCTGGACGTTTTCTGAAAAAGATTTTGCTTCCTGTTAAAAGATAGGTATTCACAAGAGAGAGTTTGCTTATGCTATCTCTTCTTTCCTGCTTGGAATGCTAATGTGAGGACTAATGCTTGAAGATCAGCAGCCATCGTGGAACCATGAAAAAATCCTGCAAGAATGGCCAAGTGAATACAAGAGATTCCAACTTACCGCCTTGACTTTTCTGAGCTGGAACTAGGTACCTGTACCTGTAGACTTCATGATGAGTAGACAAAAATGTGTTTCTTTTAACTATTTGGACTTTCTTTTTTTTTAAAAAAGATTTTATTTATTTATTTGACAGAGATCACAAGTAGGCAGAGAAGCAGGCAGAGAGAGAGGGGTGGGGGAAGCAGGCTCTCCGCCAAGCTGGCTGCCTGTCCTGGGGCTCGATCCCAGAACCCCAAGATCATGACCTGAGCTGAAGGCAGAGGCTTAACCCCCTGAGCCACCCAGGTGCCCCAACTATTTGGACTTTCTTACAGTTCAACACATCTTGATACAGTAGTACCAAAAATAGTGTTTCATTCTTTCGGCCTTGCCAAAATTTTTTATTTGGAATTTATTGCATTTGTTAATTTAAGATAATTTCTCTGCTATTTGTGAAGCTTTCGGATTTTTTCCATGTAGTTTCTTCATATAAATCTGTTATGTGCATATGGAGGCGAAGCTTTCTTTTCCTTTTTTTTTTTTTTTTTTCCACCTCAGGAATTTTGTATAGCAGGGTCCCTCTCTAGAATAATCAGTCTTTTCCCATACTCTTCATTTGACTAGTGACTACATAGATTACATACATGTTCCATCTTCAGCAAGATGTTTCCTGGCCACAATTTAAATTATTCCTTCTTAATTTTTATTATTCTTTCTTATAGCATCTTATTCTTGACCTTAACTTTTTGTTACATGAAATTATATTGCTGTGTAATTCTGAGACACTGGTTTAATGTTGACTCCTCCCATTCGAAGTTAGTTCCATGAGGGCAGGGACTAGATCTGTTTTGTCTTGTAGGCAACGTGCATGGTAAGTGCCCAGTAAACATTTGTCAGATGATTGGGTGGAAGAAAAGAAGACTGAAATCCTTAAATTTCTGCATCTTCCAGCTTCCTGCCTCATCACCACCAACAATTTTCGGCAACATGAGATGTTCAGTTCTGGCACAGAGTCTGTTACACTTGTTTAAAGGACATTGTTCCTGTTGGTCAGACTTTCCTTTTAGATTTTATAAGGGAAGGAGGGTAGTCACTTAGCCTATGAACTGCGCAAGTTCCTTGTCAGTTTCTTTAGAAGAGTAATACGTATTTTGGACACCTTTTCTTGTCTTAGGGTTTTTTCTCCCCGAATTTTGCATTATCTTAAACCTTATTGGCAGTATTTTTCTAATTTGACATCAAGAGCCTCTGGTAGCAAATGTTTTTATGTTTTAGGACACCCTGGAAGCATGGAAATGATTCTCATTTCAGCAGGTTATTGTGCTTGGTTACTAGTCAGTTAGAATCTGAATCTTCTTTCTAAAAAGTAGTCTCAGGAGAGGCCATGTGAATTATTGACACAAGCTATTGACTTGCAGTGGAGATGCTTTTAAATAAAATTTTTGAGTTTCAGCAGGCTGTAATCCTAGACTGTTGGTAATAGTTTTATTGTTTATAGGGAGAGTTACTCTGAACTTTTAAAAATTATTGTAAACACTGAGTATGTGAGTGACAGTAAGGGAGAAAACTTTACTAGGATTTTGTTGATTTGGTTATATTTCCCAGCTATCACAAAGCTTTTCCATATCATTTTAGGTAAGTCACTTAATTTGACAGTTGGGTGATGATATAATCCACTTCCTAATTCAAGATGCTGTTGGGATGGTTCAAAGTGGGTGTTGTTAAGTGGTGATTCTAGGACAAGGGGCATAAAGCTGAACTGCTTTGGGGAAACGGAGTTGTGTGGTTACCCTGTTTGGTACGATAGTCTGTGATGATGATGTTACTCTGCACACCCTGGTGTCTTAAGACCTTGCAAAATGAGGGAGGCCTTCCTTCTGCTGACAAGGCTCTAGATTGTTTTGTTTGTGCAGAGATAGGAATTACGAGAACCAAGATTCTGAAACTCCTCAAAGCCTCCATTGCCCTTTTTTATTCCTTACAGGATCCCTGCATCTTTCCTGCTTTCTGTTCAGAGGCGGGATTCTTCCATTTTCTCGATTGTTCTGGATCCCCAATTTGCTGTGGTTTCATCAGCCATAGGAGATTGGAGGTGAGGGTTTGGTGCAGTGAAAGTTTTTTCCACTTTAGGGTTGAGTCTCTGTGTGTGACTAATGGGCTATACTAAGGTGTGGAGGTAAGGCAAGGGTTCTACTTCTACTGTTTTACTTAATAGGGAAACTGGGTTCATGGTTATATCTAATCATAGTCTTATTTTATGTTGTTTGGACTTCTAGACAAAAGCTCCTAAATATTAATAGGAACATAAAAAAGCAATGGGACATTTCAGAACAGGAGATTTGTGCACTCTTGGGTTTTCTTCCTCTGTTGCAGCTTTGCAGCCTGTTCCTTGGAAGGGGCCATAGTCCAGCTGTACCTGGGTTAAGACAGCTAGTCTGGAAACTCAGTCGGCCCCCACGAGAAGGAAGAAAGATCAAATGCCAGTGTGATGTGGTCCTGAGCTTCATGGCACAGATTTTCCTGAGAGTCACAGGCCATGCTTAACAGTTAGTTCTCTTTCTCTCCAACCATTTCCATTCCTTTTTTAGGCTGTGCAAAAGACATCTGACATAACTTTCTTTTTCTTTTTTTTTTTTTTTAAAGATTTTATTTATTTGACAGAGAGAGATCACAAGTAGGCAGAGAGGCAAGCAGAGAAAGAGAAAGAGAGAGGAGGAAGCAGGCTCCCCGCCCAGCAGAGAGCCCGATGCGGGACTTGATTCCAGGGCCCCGAGATCAGGATCCAGGATCCCCAGCCGAAGGCAGAGGCTTAACCCACCGAGCCACCCCGGCAGCCCTGACATAACTTTCTTACTTGGTTCTCATACTAATTGAATGAACTAGACATTGTTACCCCAGTTTTACCAAAAACCCTGAGGCTTAAAGAACTTAAAATAAGTGGCCCCAGTTCACACAACAGATTTATATTTGAACTGTTTGTTTCCAAGATGGTTGTATTTTCCAGATTGTATCATGCCATATTGATTTGGTGGTAAAAGAGCAGCCTTGAGAAACCAGCAAATAATTCACATAGATACTTATTTTCATCCTCTAATAACACTAATAACACTGTTTTTAGCATCCTCTACAGTGTTTTATTTACCTCTGTGTGAGCTCTCATTCTCATTGTCCCAGGGTTGGGTTATTTGGCTTTCTGTTTGGTTCTTTGCTTAAAAAAGTACAATTAGTGTGTAAATGCTTAAATAAATATGATTAGAGTGAATGATCATTACTTTGCATACAAAATGTATTCAATATTTGCTATTTGATCAGTAATTTGAGAGAATTTGTACTTTGGTTTTATATTTTGCTAGAATCTCTCTGGACCTGTTTTTTTCAACATTGCAGTGTCAGGTTTTTTTTTTTTTTTTTTTTCCCTCCTAGAAATGCTGTACTGCAGGTTCTGCAATTTTAGAATGAGGAATATGAATTTTAAAAGATTCATGATCCTGTCTGTTAACTCAGAGCAGTGGTTTCCAGTCCATGTATAGACAAACTGTGGGATCCAGAGAAAGAAAAGGCACATGAATCCGTATGTTTCCAATGTGCTTGTCGTCTCATTTTTCAAACACATGCACATAGTATAGTGATGGGAAAAATATGCAGTGATAAAAAGCTACTGTGACTTATTAATGCTTTTAAGTAGTTTTGAGTTTTATGGTGTTAGTTGCTGAGAGAGTGGATCTTGAAAATTCATCACAAGAAAAAGTTCTTTGGTAACTATACATGAAGGTGATTGTTAACTAACTAGACTTACTGTGGTGATCATTTTGCAATATCGAATTATTATGTTGTACCTGAAACTAATGTACTGTTATATGTCAATTGTACCTCAATAAAAAAAAATCAAAGTACTGTATCCCAGGCTCTTGTTATCATTAAAGGAATTAATAATTCAAAGCATTTAAAATAGGACTGGATTCATAGAAAATGCTGTAGAAGATTAGCTGTTGTTATTTCTGATTTTAGGGTGGAGAGCCTGGCGTGATTAGCTACTCTGAGTATAGATTTTCGTTAGGAACTAAACATCCTTTATCATTGGGTAGCCATTCATTCATTCAATATCAATCTTTAAAAAAATATATGTCTGATCTTGTGGAGATTAGATGATTTTTCAAAGTTAAAATTTATTCTTAGACTGAAATAGGTTGGGAACCCCTGGTCTGGTCATAGTAATGTCAGAATGTGTCTGCAGTGTTAACCATTATGTTTCTGTCTCTTGCATGGCTTCAGAGCACATTCCCAAGCCCTGCATGTGGCAGAAACATGTCCTCTCATCACTCAGTGGACTTTTCACTGTCCTAGGTCAGGTCAGTCTTGGCTTCTGCTCTTTTGTAAGTAGAAGCAATCAGTCAGTTCCACCTAGTTTACCGCTAATTGCCCTCTAATTTTGTCTATGTGCTGGACACTATCTTATTAGCAGATAGATGTGACAATAAATGATTAGATTGTACTTTGCATAGCATTCAATAAATATTTGCCAATACACTGATCATCAATTCAATGGAGTTTTTGGCTAGGGCTATAGTTTCATGATTTACTCCTGTCCCTTGATTTTCTGACATCTTTCCTCTCAAAACTGGGTTTCTTTCCTGCTGCAGGATGCTTGTGTTTGAAGCTAAGTAATGTGAATTTTAAGATGTGGATGTCTGTCTTCGGAGGGCTCAGGTTTCTCCCGCCACCCTGCTGGTTCCTGGTCTGTGGCTCATCAGCTCCCATGGCCCTTGAAGGGACTAACTACTCCTGGAGTGCTTACTCAGCTGGCTGTTTTATGGGTTATCTTATCTAGTACTCATCATGGTCCTATAGACCGAGGAGACAAAAATGGTAAGTGGCCCAGCTAGGATTCACAGTTAAGCATATTTTATTGACTCAACTGCCCCCAGACTCTTAGCTTTTAAGCATTTCTCTAACTCTGCTGTTCCTGTCTTCCCGCTATTCCCTTCGCTATCAGGGCTGCACAATTGTTTATTCCCACCAGAACTTGGAATCTATGGGATGTTCCACTTTTTTATTGTGCCACACCTGTTTCATATCCTTGCTTCTTCCCTCCTTATCCAGCCCAGGCTTCTTGTTCACTGCTTAATGTCATCTCATTGGTCTGCTTCAGACCAGTCGAGTTCTCAGTCCTAATGATTTCCCTGCTCTGCTTTGTTGATGTGCTTTCATTAGTGGAATTGAGTAACAGTGTAAGGAAGAAACAAGGCAAGCATCTGTACACTTGGCTTCCCACTGGGTATTTTTGCCTGTGATTCAGCAATATTGCGTCTGTAACCAATGTATGTTGAACTAGCATGGGATATAGGTCACACACATTCCCCCCACTAGTACTTATTGAAGATTGTGTTCAGTGGCCTAATCATTCCCTGCTTTGGCTGAAAACTTACTTCTTCCTTTACCCACTCCTTCTCCAAAGAGCCCTGTGATTGGAAAAGGCGGTGCTGTGTATATGGCTTTTTCCTCCTGCTGTAGGTATCCTTTCCCCCTGAGCTGGGAACTTTACTGGGCTATTATTGTTGATCACTGCGTCATAATTTTCCTGGAGCATGGTCTGCTCGTGATTTGCAGACTCAAATATGTCTTAATTCTAGGAGGGAGGTTTTTCTGTGATGTTTTCAAATATTTTCCTGTTTTTGTTGTTGTTGTTAGGAGTGCCAATAATATGAAGTAGACCTTTTGTCTTATGTGTCTTCCATTTTCTTTCTGGTCATTTTTGTATTTTTACTCATTTATGTTTCCTTTTGTAAGGCTTCTCAGACCTGGCCTCCCTGTCCCTGACAGGTTTTTATTTGTGTTTATTTAACATCTTGTTACTTCTAACTCATTTTGTGTAAGTTTCGTTTTTCTCTCCTATTTCTTGAGCTATATCAACTCACTTTTTATCTTCTGTTGTTTTGTAACCTTTTTAAAAAAAATCTTTTGTAAATCTTCCCTGACCCTCACTAAGACTAGTTTTTATCTTATTTTTAAAGTTTATTTCTTTTTTAAGATTATAATGTATTATTTGTTTCGGGGGTAGAGGTCTGTGATTCTTTAGTCTTACACAGTTCACAGCACTAACCATAGCACATACTCTCCCTAAAGTTTATTTCTGATTCCTTGGTGTGGGGTAGCAGTTTGGTCTGAACACTTTCTTCGTTTCTTAACCCACTGAGCCACCCAGGTGCCCCTACTGTCTTTGTTTCTTAGAGCAATTTCTCTTTGGTGAACATTTTCTTTTTCTTTTCTTTATATTTTCAATTTTGTTTTCATTCATTAGTTTCTTTGGATAGTTTCTGTTTTGTTTCTTTTCTGATAGTTACTTGTGTCTGGATCAAGGCAGTGTCTCTGCCAAAGAACAGCCACTCTGCAGCCTCAATTCAGGGCTGGTTATTTCCTTGTCTGAGCCCACTTCAGTTTTGGATGTTCTGGACAGTGTGCTTTGTGTTAAACCTCTGTATTTTTTAATGCGGTGAGTGCTGGTTCGTTTGTTTCCCTTCATCTTAGCCCTGCCTCACCATGGCAGTGACTCACAGGTAGGTTCTAGACGTTAAAGATGGTTGAGTGTCTTTGCTGTTCCTTCTCCTTCCTTCAGCTCCACTTTCCCCTGAGTTCATGTTTATAACACGTACATATGTCATTCTATTGCTTCACAAAGAATACTGGCCTAATTTTCCTGTAGGATAACAATCAGGACCTTTTGCTCTTTAGAATGTGACTTGGAGCTCCCTCTCTCCTGTTCATCACTACTCCCTCCTTTGCTCCCCAACACTCCTCATCCTGAGCTCCCAACTTGCTCAGGGTCTTCACACTCTTACGCCGCTGGTCCTGTGCACGTGTGGTCTCTCCACAATATGGAAATTCGCCATCGAGATCATGGGTGTCCTGGTCGATACTTAATAAGCAATGTTTATGGGAGGAGTGCCTGTCGTAGTGTTTGGCTGTGGTTGGTGTATTTATACATTTATACCCAATTTCAGGCCACTGTCAAAAAGCCACCAAATGCAGAATTGAGAAGAGATGTGTCCAGTCTTTGATGATGTTACTGAGAATTCACTCTTTGTGAAATCTTTTCTGTTCTTCCTCTGTGTAGAGCGAGTCACCTCCTTCACAGCCCTCCAATAACCATTTAGTCTTGAATTCTGGGTGGGAACTTCTATATCTCTCCCTCTGATTGTCTGGGGATCTGTGAGCTCCTTGAGGGGTATGACCAATTCTTAGTTACAGTGCCAGATACTCAGTAAGCCTTTGAATAGCCACGTCAGTGTGTCATTGATATTGGTTGTAATGTTTCAGATGGGAGCATGTAGATGGATCTTTGTAGATCTGTTGTTTCTAATGAAAAAAATAAGCCAATGATGTTTGTGTATTATTTTCTTATATACCTTTATTTATCTATAATATACTTTTTATTTTGGTCATGATAATAATTGTACAAAATGGCCTGTTAGTTGCAGGATTTAACAGGCGTATAAATCAAGAAAACTGGATGAGATTTTTTTCCTGTTAACTATAGTTATTTATGAATTAATGTTTGTTATTTTCTTATATATGTCCTGTCTCATACTTCTTATATTGGTCATGATAACAATTGTACAAAACTGTCTAAATGTTGCTAGATTTAATAAGTCTATAAATCAAGCAGAAAACTGGCTGAGTTTTTCTTTTTTCCTGTCAATCAGTTACAATTGTTTGTGAATTGATTAGACATCTCAGCTTTCCTATCATTTAGTTGTAAAAGTGTTTGATCCAGATTTCCTGTATCAGTCTTCTAATTTAGCACAGTTTGCTGCTCAGTAACCAATCATTGAGTCCCCTTTGCGACCTGGTCAGATGATGACAGCCCCAGAATTTTAAAGGGTATTACAGTTCATAGTACATAAAAGAGTAAGAAATGAGTCTATGCTATTACCATTCTTACTGTTTTTTCTCTTTAATACATTTCCATTAGTTTTAAGGTTTAGACATTGGGAATGTTGCATAGGGCATGAAGTCAGTATTTAGTAGAAATATTTTGTATCTTACCCTCTTCTCTGTCTAGTTTCCCCATTACCCCCAAAGGGAACCACTATCCAAAGATACTTTTTTTTTTTTTTTAAGATTTTATTTATTTATTTGACAGAGAGAGATCACAAGTAGACAGAGAGGCAGGCAGAGAGAGAGAGAGGGAAGCGGGCTCCCTGCTGAGCCGAGAGCCTGATGCAGGCCTCTATCCCAGGACCCTGAGATGAAGGCAGTGGCTTAACCCACTGAGCCACCCAGGTGCCCCAAAGATACTTTTCTAGCGTTTTTTGATTGGCTTGTCTGTGAATTTTTGCTCTCAGGCTTTGAGAGTTGTCTGATTCATGAAGAGGAAATATTTCAGAGGCATGATTTATCAGAAACTTCATGACCAGAGATCAAAACATAGGTGGGGCAAGGGAAATAAAACCTGATTTACTGAACATCCACTTTGTGCTATGCCCTTTCCATACATTTGCATTTGCACTTGAGTTTTTATGAGAACTCTGACTCTGATGGCACTTTTCCCATCTAATAGATAAATTAAGGCATACAGAGTGTGTGATTTACTGCAGTGTTGAAGCAAAAATTTCACCTAACGCCATAAGACCCTAAAGCCACAGGGGTCTGCTTGCTCTAGGATTTGGATTTCTTCTTTGCCCTTCAGCTAGGCATTCCGTTCTCCTCTGGGAATAGCGCTGAAGCAGTTGAACCATTCTTTGCTCTGACATTCAGATCCATCAGTTCTGTCTTTTCCATAATTAAGCATCACTGGCAATTTTGTGAAACAAGTAAGCTATGATCCTTCTCCACAAGTTGGCCGTGAGAGATCTTTGTTACAGGCTTCAGGAAAGTATGGACGTTGTACTATGGCTGTGAAGCTTTGAGAAATAATTTATTGAATGTGTCTTATGCGTGAGGAGATGAGCTACTGGATGCCTCTCTTCTTGATTGCCCAAGTCCCAGAGGTTGACACAGCTCTCATTTTTGAATACCTGCTATACTGCTGTTTTACATGTAATTCATAGTAATCTTGATAGAACCCTGATGAGATGGAGTGGGTGCCAGTTAACCTCTGGGAAAAGAGGCTGAAAGAATGTCCTCAGTGGGTCAGGGCTCTACAGCTAGCTAACAGTGGAATGGGGATTCGAACTTTAGCCCATCTGTGTGTAAGCTCAGGCTCTCTCCTCTCCCATGAGCTGCCTCCCACTCATACTTGTTTCTAGGAGAGAGACTGGCATTTGAGTCATCTGAGCAAACTCAGAGGTCAGATCTGTCTTTATCTGAACTTGTTCCCCACTGGTTGTTCCCAGCTCACATTACCTGACATTGCAGATGGATAACCTCTCGGTTTTGTTAACCCACTGGTTCTCTGGCCTCATATTATGCATCTGAGAACCGTTACAAACTACCAGTATTCTCTTCCACTTACATCAAGTCCATCATAAATCCTAAGCATGGGGCCCAGTAATAATATATTTAAAAAGTGTCAGGGGTCTAATGTGTCACCACGGTGGAGGACCATTTCATCAGCCTCAAGTCAGACAGCTGTGTGAAAGAGCAGGTGGGATCCATCCATGTTTATTGCCCCTGTGCAGGTGTGGCATTGCCATTTCTTGCCAGCACTGTGGTGGGGAAGCCCTGAATGGATGATGTAAATATGTCCTCACATCCCAGTGGTCCAGGAACAGCTTACATGACTATGGGCTAGGTGTATTCAAAGTTTCCTTTGGTAAGCCCCTTTTACAAGATGGAGAACCTAGTTTTAAGCAAAGATAAATCCTGTACTTGAATTTTGCCTCCCTAAAGCAGATTTTAGAATTGATCCTGTCCATAATCTTGAAATACGTGACAGTTAACATTACACCAAGACTTCCTGCTGCCCCATTTAACCAGTCTTCTTGTGATCTATGTGGCTTATTCTTTCAAACCCCCACAGCAGATCAATAAAGTAAAATCTGGTTTTGCATTTACAGAGACCTGAATTTATATCTTATCAGCTGTCGTTGATCTGGTTTTAGCAAAACTTTCTGTGGAAGATGTGAAAGATGTGAAGATAATTTCAAGAGTCTTCTGAGAGTGGCCAGTATTGCTTCTTACTTTTTGGCAAAATAGTTTTATTAAATGCCATTTTGACTGATCTCAGCAATTAATTAAAAATGAAATTTTCACATGAAGAGATATTTGTAATAAGAATGATTTTATGGAGAAATCGAGATAATTTAAAAAATGATTATCTAAAAAGTGCTCATAGCCTTCCCAGAGCTATATGCTAGTTGAGGTTAAAATGATATAGATCATCTTTTGGAACCTAAAGCCAAAACATGTACAATCCAAGCCTGGGTTAAACAACCCTTGACAATTTGAGCACCTGTATGAGAACTCTTGGCCTTAGCACCTGTGGAGTTTGTGAGCTCTTGGTCTGGAGCAGAGGCTCTTGGTCTAGGCTGCACATTACAGTCTCCAGGAGCTTGTGAAACTTAATGTCAGGTCTCCTCCCACAGCGGTCAAATAAAAATCTCACGGTGGCGCCTTAACACAGATCTTTTTTAGCAGCTTTCCTGGTAATTCAATCAAGATTGAGAGCCATCGGCGCTTAGTACTGCCACCTATAGGTGTGACAGATGAAGACGCAGTCATTGCCCATTACCGATTTTGGAATTTTGCAAGGCTGACCTTCTGAAATGTTTGAGGGCAAAGACTTTTTCTTATTCTGTTTCTTAGCACCTCTTCTAAGGGCACAGTAAATATTTGTAAATTAGTTTTATTTCTTTTAAAGCATTCCATATTTCAAGTTGTTCTCTTGATAAAACTGATTATTTCCCCCAGATAAGCATGGCCCTATGTGCACACATATTAAAATGAAGACACCCACCTCCCACCCCACACACACCAACAAAACAAAATAAAACAAAACAAAAAACCTAAAACAAAACCCAAAAACAAATCCAGGAGATTTTAGGAGATTTAAAGCAAGGGAGGCCTAGTGTGTTACTGGCTGGTAGAATAGGAGGGATTCCTTCCTGATCAAGTGATGTCTGTCTGTCCAGAAACTCCCCAGGGCTTTGGGAGAACCCTGAAGAATCTCTCTGATCTGTGTATTCCTGTCTCTATAATAGGCAGCACAGGAACAAATACATGTTATTGTTAATATTTTCAAATAAAATCTGTGCTTCTCAAATGCGTGCTCAGTATACTCCTAAATCAACTTTAGAATACCATAAGGACAAAGCATTTATCCTCTTGTGATGTTTAAGCCTAATACCTACAAAAGCTACTTTGTAATTAACTTTGCCTTTTTTATATTCATTGATCATATGGTGGCTGCAAAGCAGGATAAACGCACAGGTAGTGGATTTAGTTTAATGTAACTCAAAGCTTTTTGCATTTGTAGACAAGGGCTGGCTCACAATACTTTCTTTAGATTAACTGATATCTGTCACATGTAGATATTCAACTTTTTTGGAAGACTTCAACCAAAACATTAAATGAAGTTGTAATTAGAATTGCAAAGTGGTTTGCTATTAAAACAAGCTGAATTGACCCAGGAGGTTTTAGAATGACTGTACTTTTTAGTTACATTTTCCTTGTTTTTTAAAAATTTATTTATTTGTTTATTAAGTGTAATTGATATACAGTGTTATATTATTTTCACACATGCAGTCTAATGATTTAACAATTTGCCAGTGCTTATCAGTTACATTTTTTTAAAAAAGATTTTATTTATTTATTTGACAGAGAAAGATCACAAGTAGGCAGAGAGGCAGGCAGAGCAAGAGAGAGGAGGAAGCAGGCTCCCTGCCGAGCACAGAGCCCAATGGGGGGGACTCGATCCCAGGACCCTGAGATCATGACCTGAGCCGAAGGCAGCGGCTTAACCCACTGAGCCACCCAGGCGCCCTATCAGTTACATTTTTAAAGAGAAGGAAATAGATACCAATTCCAATTGGGTTGTCATATTTTTTTTTTTTTTTTTAGTTACAACACACCTCTTTTATTTACCAGAAAGATACAAACTGGAAAGCAAAGAAAAATGTGATAAAAGTTGTTAAAGGTAAGGAATTCTGATTTCCAAATGCCTTATACATTTGTCTTTAAAGTCAGATTATTTCCCAAGTGATCTCTGTAGAGTAGAAAAGGTGCTAGCCATATTGAAGCTAAACTTTGTTTTTATGTAGTAGCACACTATCAGAAATACCATGTTTAGAAGTGGATATACTTAGGATATGAAAGATATGCGTGGACTTTTTAAATTGAATTTCTATGTATTGGAACTTATTCATGATACAGAAGAACACGTGTTTTTTCCTTGCTTAGCATTATTTCAATATTTCTTTCAATAAAATCCCAGCATCACATTGTCAGTGTTTATGCCTAGACTCTCATTTTGAGGAATACCCTTGTGCCTTGCCCATTGTGGATATCTCCAAGTAATACCGAGACAAGTTTGAACACAGTAGGTACTTGTGAGTTGGTATCTTGTATCCTGTTTGGACTAGAACCCTAATCTTTTAAAATAATTTTTCCTGGGGCACTTGGGTGGCTTAGTGGGTTAAGCCTCTACCTTCGGCTCAGGTCATGATCTCTGGGTCCTGGGATTGAGCCGCTCATGGGATCTCTGCTCAGCAGGGAGACTGCCTTCCTCCTCTCTCTGCCTGACTGTCTGCCTACTTGTGATCTCTGTCTGTCAAATACATAAATAAAATCTTTAAAAAAAATAATTTTTCCTTAAAGTTATACTTTATGTGTAACTAATCTAAATTATAATTTAAAGTAAAGCCGCCATCAGTTGCTGACATTTTCCAGCTCTAGCAGTATGATTGTGAAGTGGGTGAAGTGTACTGAACCTAGCCCTGGAGTGTCTGCCTTCAGCCTGCTCTGCCGCAGCTGTGTGACCTGGGATCAGGTTACCTTTTCCTACTTAACTCTCTTCAGTCCAGAATGGAACCAAAATCGTCTGTTCTCTCCCTGCTTCTAGGGACAGTCTGTAGAGATTAGGAGTGTGTTCTCACTATTTTGTGCTATAAACTGAGTATTTGTTCCCCTCACTCCGCAGTTCCCATGTTGCAGTCCTAATTCCCAGAGTGGTGGGGCCTTTGGGAGGTGATTGGGTCATGAGGGCAGAGCCCTCATCCTTAGGATTAGTGCCTAATAAAAGGGCCCCCAGAGAGCTCTGCTCCTACTTGTGAGGGCCTATTTAGCCAGAGCTTCCATCGGGTTAATCAGTGATTTTGTGGTTTATGCAGTAAAACTTAAACTGACCCTGCCCCTCCCTCAGGGAACTTACTTGAAAGCAAGTTAGGGAAATCAGTCCCAGGTAACAAAGCTCAAATACAAGGGCCAGGTGGAGACATCCAATCAGTAAGGGCACACACTGTCTCCCTAGCTACTGAGGAGTGTGGGCCCTGCCTTTTGGTTGCCAGTTCTGACCAAGGTGATAGGCTAGTTCAAATATCTACTGGGGTAAATTGTAATTCAATTGGCCACGCATGTGTGACCTAGCATTACTGTGCAGCTTTCTCTGTGTGTTACAATATCGTTGGCCACCTGTGTGTGGCCAGTCCCAACTACATGGCCTTTGCTCTATAAAAGTTAGTCTGTAAGGCAGGGAGGGGTCACCCTCTCTGTAAGAGGCGACCCCAAATGGTAGGTTTGATTCTTTTAAAAAAAAAATTTTTTTTATTTAGTTGACAGAGATCACAAGTAGGCAGAGAGGCAGGCAGAGAGAGAGGGAGAAGCAGGCTCCCTGCCGAGCAGAGAGCCCAATGTGGGGCTCGATCCCAGGACCCTGGGATCATGACCTGAGCCAAAGGCAGAGGCAGAGGCTTTAACCCACTGAGCCAGTGGGTAGGTTTGATTCTTGATGCTTGGTGTGAAATAAAGCTTTGCTTGACCTTTGCTTTGTATCAGTCTCGCTCCTTTGATCATGGACCTATCATTGGGGGACCTTTCACTACTGTCCTATGAGGACACAGTGAAAAGATGGCTGTCTGAACCAGGAAGTGGGCTCCCAATCTGCCAGCACCTTGACCCGGGACTAGCCTCTAGGACTGTGGGAAATAAATGTCTGTTGTTTGGAAGCCACCAGGTCTATGGTATTTTGTTACAGCAGCTCCAGGTAAGCACTGCTTCGGTTTTCCATTCAAAAAAGAGGGTTTCCAGGGAGGGCTTGGTGTCACTGCCCAGTGAACTGGGTGAACGAGGTCTGACAGGAGCACAGGTTTTAGTTTTTTGCTAGTTTGTTTTTTGTTGTTCCTTTTTATTTGTGGATAGCTTCACATGGTATTGTAGCATATGAAGATTATGCTTTTTTCAAAATATAGTAAAATGAAGTGTTTTTACAAGGTCTTTTATTAAAAATGATAGTGGCTTACTTTATTTAAAAGAAGCTTAATTTTAATTACTGAAATGTGTTTGGGCAGAAATGTCACTATGCGATGAATGTTTTGACATGTGTGGATTTAAAATGCGTTCCTTAGCCTGATCTTCTATAACTATTCAACCTCTCTGGGTTTTTCAGTTTAGTTGGCATTGGGCTTTTCTTCATTAAGGCTGAAAAAAAATCAAAACCTGATGTCAGAAGGGTAATTTCCATCTTTGACTCTTAATTAATTTGGTATGAGAATGCAGTCTTTTTTTTCCCCCAACGCCAAGCATTTCAACTCTTTCCAGCAATAGAGGTTCTATTTTTCTCTCTGAAAGAAATGGGACGGGAAGGAAATTGCCTAGACAGTTTGGCTCCCATTATGTATAGAGGAAGATAGTGCCTTTCAGCCTCCTGCAGGAGGCCTTGCATGCACTAGAGGACAGTGGCTTCAGCACCAGTTCATGTCCCTCCTGCCTTGGCTCAGCTCAGGGGTCTTGGGTAGCTCCTTGAAAGGGAACTTGTGTCATAACAAAAGCAACCTGAGACCTGCTGGTAGGGAGCCACTTGGGTTGAAAAGGTGATGAAGGTGGAGAAGACAGTGGGATGACGAAACATGTGGAAATGGGTGAATGGGGTGCCAGGTAGAGGTGTCCCAGGCACTTAAGTGAGAGAGACCCCAAGGGGTCGCTGTTCAGAGTTCCCCCTCAGTCCGGTCTTGAAAGCCGGGGTGTTTTCACTGCCCCCATCCGAGAGCTGTCAGTGGGGCAGTGACAGTGCTGTGGTGCCCACTGCATGGCAGCTACTGCGTCTCCTGGGAAGAGGATTGTCCTCCAGTTAGAAGCGGGCCATTGTGGCTCCGAGTCTGCGTGGCTTGTGTGCCCTTGGCAGGAATCATGACCTCCTACCCTCAAGTGGAAGCTGCTGCACTTGTGATGACACTGTCTTGATTACCTGTGTGAATAGTGGCCTGCGAGAACACAGCTAGTTAAAATGCACGGTAGTTCAGAAACAGCGTTTAAGCCCATTTCTTCCTCTACAAAGAAGCAACAAAATTAATTGCTCTTTCTGTTCCTGCCCACTCAGAAGTTGGTGCTTCAAGAAATGAAATGACAAAAAGGCAGGTGATTTAGAGGGAGAAGGAGAAGTGCCTAGGATAATATATGGACGGTTGTCTAACTTCCCCGTTGGAATAGATTTGGGTGTCAGTTAAATGCTTTGCTTGGGGTTTCAAGTTTAATGAGACAGCTGCAAAACGCACTGAAATCAGTTTCTAGAACATGCTAAGCCCTTCCCACCTGGAAGCTTTGGTTCTGTAGTTCCCTCTATTTGGAAACTCTTTCTTTTTGAATGGTTTAATCTTTCTAATCTTGGCTTAAACATTACTTCCTCAGACAGGACTTCCCCCGGCTGCTCTTCTTTATTTAAAAATATGGTCTCTACTCTGCTATTTTTTAGGTTTCTATTTATCTCTACTTAAATGATTAGTTTCCCTCGCAGTTATCCCTGATAACCAGCACAATGCCAGTCCCATAGTAGGAGCTCAGCAGCAAACATAGGTTGAATGAATGAATGAAAATGCTGTGATTGCTTTAGAAAAAGGCACTTACTATCCAGAACTCGATTCAGTGGACATTCTGTGATGATGGAAGTGTTTTATATCTGCACTGGGGAGTGTGGCAGCCACCACCTGCCTATGGCTCTTGAGCACTTGAAATGGGGCTGGTGCAACTGAGGAACTAAATTTTTAACTGTAATTAATTTAAATTTAGGTAGCCACATGTGATTAGTGGCTGCTGTATTAGCACAGATCTAGAGGATGCGCTTTTATCAGCCTTCAACTTTTACTTACTTATTTTTAAAAAATTTTATTTGTTTATTAGAGAAAAGAGTGTGTGCATGTGTGAACCAGCATGGGGATGTGGGGAAAAGGGGTGGAGGGAAAGCGAGAAGCAGACTCCCTGCTGAGCAGGAAGTCTGGTGGCAGGGCTGATCCCAGGATGCTGGGATCATGACTTGAGCTCAAGGCAGACTCTTAACCTACTGAGGCACCTAGGCTCCTTTGACATTTAAAAAAATTAATATTTAATACTGTCCCATTAAATAGGTGGTTTTTGAAGCTGAAAAGGCCTTCTAAAAGCAGGACATGTGCACAGTTCATTTTACTAAGTACAATGAGTGTGCTTTGTGGTTTACTTGAGATATAAAAGAGCTTATGTCCTTAGTGACATTCTGTGATTCAGTATTAAAATTACATTTTCTTATATTTTTTGTTTTTGTATTATTTCAATTGTATTACATCAGTTGGCTGGAGCCTTCCTGGGGTTTAGTTTGAGGGAGGATTCGTCTTGGAATCAGGATTGGGTTTTTGCATTCAGGCCTGCTGTAAGGTTCCTTTGCCTGGCTATCAATTGTCAGCAGCTGTTACACAACAGCTGCCTTAAGACTACTCAGCATGGATCCGTCTTGGATGTTAAAGCTTTTCAAGTGGATTAAAAAGAATTTTTAATAGGATTAAAAAGAAGAAGAATTAGTGGATTAAATTTGAGTATTATATTAGTACTTTCCAAATGAAGGTAGGATTAAAGAAAGAATTATCAGGATAAACTTTACGATTAATAGATTTAAAGTACCAGATTTAAACTCATGATTAATAGACTGCTGATGTTTTATTTAAATTGTCTTTTTTTTATTGAAGTACAGTTGACATACAATATTGTATTAGTTTCAGGTGTGTAGCATAGTGATTCAACATTATATGCATTATGAATTGGTCACAATAAATCTATCTGTCACCATACAAAGTTGTTACATATTATTAACTACATTCCCCATGGTGTACATTGTATTCTCGTGCCTTATTTATTTTATAACTGAGAGTTTGTACCTTTTTTTTTTTTAAGATTTTTATTTATTTATTTGACAGAGAGAAATCACAAGTAGATGGAGAGGCAGGCAGAGAGAGAGAGAGGGAAGCAGGCTCCCTGCTGAGCAGAGAGCCCGATGGGGGCCTCGATCCCAGAACCCCGAGATTATGACCTGAGCCGAAGGCAGCGGCTTAACCCACTGAGCCACCCAGGCGCCCGAGTTTGTACCTTTTAATCCTCTACCCCTACTTTGCCCATTCCCCCACCCACGTTCCCTGTGGCAACCATCTCATTGTTCTTGTTGTTTCTATGGGTCTATTTAGTTTGCTTGTCCTTTTGTTTTCTAGATTCTGTGTGTAAGTGAAGTTGCATGCTAATTTGTCTTTCTTTGTCTGACTGATTTCACTTAGCATAATACTCTCTAGGTTCATCCAGTCACAAATGACGAGATTGCATTCTTTTTTATGGCTAATAATTCAGAAACTACATCTTCTTTATCTATCTCTCATCCATCTATCCAGGGACCTTATCTTATCCATTCACTGTTGACAGACACTTGCTTCCATAACTTGATTATTGTAAATAATATTGCAATCAATATAGGGGTGCACATGTCTTTTTGAGTCAGTGTTTTCATTTTCTTTGGGTAAATACCCAGAATTGGAATTGCTGGATTGTATCGTAGTGCTACTTTTAATTTTTTGAGGTCCTCCATACTGTTTTCCATAGTGGCTGCACCATTTTTCTTTTCCACCAACAGTTCATGAGGGATATTTTTCTCCACATCCTCATCAATACTTGTTACTTCTTATCTTTTTGATAATTGCCATCCTGAGAGGTGTGAGGTGATTTTTCACTGTGGTTTTGATTTGCATTTCCCTGACAGTTAGTGATATTAAGGATCTTTTCATGTGTGTCAGCCATCTGTATGTCTTCTTGGAGGAATGTCCAATCAGGCCCTCTGAATTCTTTTTTTTTTCCCCTCAAATTTTTTCTTCTCAAAAAAATTTTTTTTCCTGATACTGAGTTGTGTAAGTTTTTTGTAGATTTTAGATACTAATTCCTCTCAGAATATCATTTGCAAGTATCTTCTGTTCAGTAGGTTGCTTTTTCATTTTGTTAATGGTTTCCTAGTCCAGCAATTTATTTTTGTTTGTGCTGTCCTTGATTAAGGAGACCTGTCCAAAAAGTGCTGATCAGACTGATGTTCAAAAGCTTACTATCTATGTTTTCTTCTAGATGTTTTATGGTTCCCGGTCTTACGTTTAAGTCTTTAATCCATTTTGAATTTATTTTTTTGTGTAGGGTTTAAGAAAGTAATCCAGTATAATTCTTTGGCATGTAGCTCTCCTATTTCCCATCACCATTTATTGATGAGATTGTCTTTTCCCTGTTATTGTCTTACCTCCTTTGTCATAGATTAATTAGACCAAATGGGTTTATTTCTGGACTCTGTTCTGTTTGTCTGTTTGTCAAAACCATACTATTTTGATTATTAGAGTTTTGTAGTGCCATTCAAAATCAAAGATTGTGATACCTCCAGCTTTGCTCTTCTTTCCCAAAATTGCTTTGGTTTTGGGGGTCTTTTATAGTTTCATACAAATTTTAGGATTCTTTGTTTGAGTTCAGTGAAAAATGCTGTTGGCATTTTGATAAGAATTGCATGCATCTGTAGATTGCTTTGGGTTATATGGACATGTTGACAACTTTAATTCTTCCAATTCATGAGCAAGGTCTATCTTTCCATTTATTTGAGTCTTCTTCAGTTTCTTTCTTTCCTTTTTTTTTTTTTATTTAAAGATTTTATTTATTTATTTGACAGACAGAGATCACAAGTAGGCAGAGAGGCAGTCAGAGAGAGAGGGGGAAGCAGGCTCCCCGCTGAGCGGAGAGCCCCATGCCAGGCTTGATCCCAGGACCCTGGGATCATGATCTGAGCTGAAGGCAGAGGCTTTAACCCACTGAGCCACCCAGGCACCCCTCTTCTTCATTTTCTTTCATCAGGGTTTTATAGTTTTCGTAGTATAGGTCTTTCACCTACTTGTTGAAATTTATTTCTAGGTTTTTAAATTCTTTTTTGATAAACTGTAAATGGAATTTTTAAAAAAAAATTTGTCTTTCTGATAGTTCATTATTAGTGTAGAAATGTAACAGATTTCTGTATATTAATTTTGTATTCTGCAACTTTAGTGAATTCATTCTAATTGTTATTTGGTGGAGACTTTAGAAATTTTAAATGATAGTGTCATATTGACTATAAATAATGATAGTTTCATTTTTTCTTTTCCACTTTGGATGGCTACTATATATTTTATTTTCAATATTTTATTTATTTATTTGACACACACACACACACACACACACATCACAAGTAGACAGAGAGGCAGACAGAGAGAAAGGAGGACGCAGGCTCCCCGCTGAGCAGCGAGCCCGATGCGATGTGGGGCAGGATCCCAGACCCTGAGAGCATGACCTGAACCAAAGGCAGAGGCTTAACCCACTGAACCACTTATGTGCCCCCTATATCTTCTTTTTGTCTGAATGCTGTGGCGAGGACTTCTAATTCTATATTGAATGAAAATGGTAAGAGTGGGCATCCTTGTTTTGTTCCTGACCTTAGAGGAAAAGCTTTAAGCTTTTCACTATTGAGTCTGATGTTAGCTGTGGGTTTGTCATACATGATCTTTATTATGTTGAGGTTTGTTCCCTCTCTACTCACTTTGTTGAGAGATTTTTTTTCATAAATAGATGTTGAATTTTATCAAATGCTTTTTCTATATCTTCTGAGATGATCATATAGTTTTATTTTTTTTTAATTTTTTTATTTTTCTAAGATTTTATTTATTTGACAGAGAGAGAGAGAGCACAGGCAGGCAGAGAGGCAGAGAGAGAGGGGGAAGCAGGCTCCCTGCCGAGCAGAGAGCCTGTTTCGTGGCTCGATCCCAGGACCCTGGGATCATGACCTGAGCCGAAGGCAGAGGCTTAACCACTGAGCCACCCAGGTGCCCCTAATTTTATTTTTTTTAATGTGGTATATCATTTGCATTTATTGAACCATTTTTGCACCGCTGGAATAAATCCCACTTGATCGTGGTATATGATTCTTTTAATCTATTGTTGAATTTGGTTTACTAATATTTTTTGAGGATTTTTATGGTAGTGTCTATCAAGGATATTGGTCTGTAATTTTAATTTTTTGTGGTGTCTTTGGTTTTTGTAGGAGGATAATGATGGCCTCTTCTATAGAATGAGTTTGGGTGTTCCTTCTTCAATTTTTTGTAGTAGTTTGAGGATATGTATTAACTCTTCTTTAACTGTTGTGATTGAATACTTTTGTAAGGCTATCTTGTCCTGGACTTTTATTTGTTGGAAATGCTTTCGTTAGTGATTTAATTTCATTACTAGTAATTTGTTCAGATTTTCTATTTCTTTTTGATTCAGTCTTGGAAGACTCTATGTTTCAAGTAACTTATTCATTTATTCTAGGTTGTCCTATATGTTAATATTTAATTGGTTTTTGTTTTAGTTTTGTTTTTTAGAGAGAGAGAGAGAGTGTACACACATGCATGAGTACATGAAAAGGGGCAGGCGGGGAGGAGAGAGGGAATCTGAAGCATTTTCCTTACCCAGCATGGAGCCAAAGCGGGGCTCAATTTCATGACCCTGAGATTATGATCAGCCTGAAATCAGAGTCCAACGCTTAACCAAATGAGCCACTCAGATGCCCCTAACATATAATTGTTTGTAGTAGTTACTTATGATCCTTTGTATTTCTTTGGTACTGGTTGTAACTTCTTCTTTCTACTAACTTTGGGCTTTATTTATTCTTTTTTTTTTCTAGTTCCTTTAAATGTAAAATTAGTCATTTGAGATCTTTGTTTCTTGAGGTGGGCCTGTATTGCTATAAACTTTCATTTTAGTACTGCTTTTGCTGCATGCCATAGACTTTGGACTATTGTGTTTCTATTTTCATAGGTCTTAAGGTCTTTTTTTGACTTCCTGTTTGAGTTCTCCATTGATCCTTTGGTTTTTTAGTATCATGTTGCCTACCCATCGTGTGTTTTTTCCAGTTTTCTTCTTGTAATTGACTTCTAGTTTCATATCACTGTGGTCTGAAAGATCTTGATTTGATTTCAGTTTTCTTAAATTTATTGAGTCTCGTTTTGTGCCCTCACATATGATCTATCCTGGAGAATGTTTTATGTGCACTTAAAAAAAACTGTGTATTCCTGCTGCTTTTGGATGGAGTACTCTGTGTGTATCTTTTAAGTCCATCTGGTTTAACTGTTGTATAATGCCACTGTTGTTACTTACTTTTCTGACTGGATGATCTATTGATGTAAGTGGGGTGTTAGAATCCCCTAATATTATTGTGTTACTGTCAATTTCTATTTTAATATCTGTAACTTTTCTCTTCCTGTCAACTTCTCTCATTATGCATCATCTATTTAGGTGCCCCTATGTTGAATGCATAGATATTTACAAATATTTTTATCCTTTTATTGTATTGACTCCTTTATTATTATGGAATGCCCATCTTTGTCTCTTATCACAGTTTTTGTTTTAAAGCTTATTTTATGTGATATGTTGCTACCCTAGATTTCTTTTCTTTTCTGTTTTCAAGGGATATCTTTGCACTTCCCTTCACTTTGAGTCTGTGTGTGTCTCTGAAGTGAGTCTCTTGTGGGCAGCATATAAGTGGGTCTTGCTTTCTTATCCATTTTGTCACCCTTTGTCTTTTGATTGGAGTACTTAGTCTATTTTTATTTTAAATAATTATTTATAGATATGTATTTATTGCCATTTTGGTGGTCATTTTTTTGCTTGTTCTTTTGATTATTTTGTTCCTTCTCTATTTTCCCTTTTCACTTGGTGACTTTCCTTAGTGTTCTGTTTTATATTCCTCTCTCATTTTTTGTTTATCTATTATAGATTTGGTTTGTTGTTACCATTGGTTTTTATATAACATTCTGCATACATAGCAGTCTATTTTAAGTTGATGGTTACTTAAGTGCAAATGTTTTTCTAACAACACTACATTTTCATATCCCCCTAAACGCCATGTTTACATCTTATTTTGAATAGCCCTTGACTAATTGTTTTAAGTCTAGATCATTTTACTGCTTTTGTCTTTTATTTTCTTAATGGTTCTGTGGGGGGTTGATCTACTACCTTTACTATTTTTTTTTTAAAGATTTTATTTATTTATTTGACAGAGAGAGTACAAGCAAGCAGAGAAGCAGGCAGAGAGAGAGGAGGAAGCAGGCTCCCCGCTGAGCAGAGAGCCCGACTCGAGGCTCGATCCCAGGATCCTGGGACCATGACCCGAGCCAAAGGCAGAGGCTCCAACCCACTGAGCCACCCATAGTAAAGCCCCCTTTACTATGTTTTTAACTTTACCAGTAATATTTTTCTTTCATAATTTCCTTATTTCTATTTATGGCCTTTATTAGTTTTCAATTTAAAGAAGTCCCCTATGTCAAGTTTTTTCCATCGAGATAAACACAACACCAGGCAAAATGGGTGCAAGGCAAGATTTATTAAAAACGCTCTCCAGCGAAGTTTCAAGGCTCAGGAGAAGGGGAGCCAGGAAAGTTGCGCCGGGAGGAGGTGGGCACCCTCGGGCGAGGTTCCGCCACTCTGGAAAGCAGAGTGGCAGAAGTCGCGCCCAAGGCAGGGAGGAGGGGGCTTTTAAGGGGTCTTGGGGAAAGCTCAGGGGTCTTTTGGCAAGTTTCCCTTATTTGGATATCCCGCCTGCTCATCGGGATCCCATTGGTCCACAGGAGCCTGGGGCAGGGGTCTCAGATTCCTGCTTGGGCCTTTGTTCTCCTGTCCGAGCTCAGGTCTTGTGGCGGGAACTTTCGCCATCTTTGGTAGCCCTTCCTGCCAGCCCAACACCCTAAACATTATTTGAAAGATTAGATGGTGTTGATGAACTTCTTTAGCTTTTGCTTGTCTGGGAAAATCCTTATCTTTACTTTAATGCTAAGTGTTAACATTGCTTGGTAGAATATTCTCGGTTCTAAGGTTTTTCATTTCAGCACTTTGTATACAGTGTGACACTCCTTTTTGACCTGGAAAGTTTCTGTGAAAAATCAGCTGATAGTCTTATGGGACTTCTCTTATATATAACTAGTAGTTTTTTCTCTCGCTGCTTTTAAGATCCTCTTAACTGTTGACACTTTGATTATAATATGTCTTGGTGTGGGTGTCTTTGAGTTCATCTTGTTTGGGACTCTCCGCACCTCCTGGACTTCAATGTTTGTCTCTTTGCCAGCTTAGGGAAATTTTCAGGCATTATTACTTCAAATAAGTTTTCTGTCCTTTTCTTTTTCTCTTCTGCTTCTGGGATCCCTGTAATGCAAATGTTAGTATGCTCAGTGTTGTCTGGAGATCCCTTAAACTACTCTCATTTTTCAAAAAATCCTTTTTTCTTTTTGCTTCTCCAATTGGGTGATTCCCACTACCTTGTCTTCCAGATCACTGATCTGTTCATCTGCTTCATCTAATCTGCTCTATTCTTCCTATGTATTTTGCATTTCAGTGATGGTGTTCTTCAGCTCTGATTGACTCTTTTTTGTTTTTTTTCTTATCTCTTTGTTGAAGTTCTTCAACACTTTGTTTTTCCGTTCTTCTCCCAAGTTTGGTGACCATCTTCATGATAATTACTTTGAACTTTTTATCTGCTAGATTGCTTATCTTCATTTCATTTCGTTCTTTTTCTGAGTTTTTGTCTTGTTCTTTTGTCGGCAACATGTTCCTCCTGTTCCTCTTTTGCCTGATTCTCTGTTTGTTTCTATGTATTAGATTAATCAATTATATCTCCTTATCTTGAAGGAGTGCTGTTATACAGAAGGTGATCAGAGGGACCTAGCACCACAAAACCCCTGTGGTCAAATGAGCCAGGTGCCATAGGAGTGTCCCCTGTGTGGGCTACATGCATCCTCCTATTGTGGCTGTGTTGTATCTGGTAAGGACTTCCAGATGTGCAGGGCTTTTGAGGTCTGGCTAGGATTGCTGTTGCCTGCTGGTGAATGGGGTTGGCTTTCGGCCCATCTGGCAGTGAGTCCCATCTGTGTGGTGGCAGATAGAGCAGGTCTCTGGTGGGCTTAACTAGAAGACCCAGGTGTGAGAGTTGTTGGTATTGTAGTTTGGGGCTGGCACTCTGGGGTGGGGGAGCTTTGGAGAGGCTTCAGTGCCAGTGGACACTATATGTTAGGTATGGTGGGGCAGGGACCACTTGGAAGGGGCCCTGGTGCTGGCTAAGGGTGCCCATGTGGAGTGTTTGGTTGTGGAGCCGCTTGGAAGGGGTTTTAGTTTGGTGGTTGGTTTGGACAGGGCCAGTCTTCAGGGAAGCACGGGACCGAATGAGTGGTGCAAGCACTATAGATGGAGCATGTCAGGAATGGTGCTTGCCAGCAGCAGGCTGGCTAGAGATGGTAGAAAGGTAAGAAAGACTGCATCTGCCAGCATTTCTGTCCCCAGAGAAGTCACATGACCTAAAATTAGTCAGTGGATCACCTCCATGTATAACCTAGGAACTGTTCAAACTATTGTGTCTGCGCTGGGACTTGCAGTGAGATTCTATGGGTGCCCTTGAAGAGGACGTTTTTATTGCCCTCTGACTGTCCTGGACAGTTAGTTTTCAAAGCCAGACGTCAATGATGCGGGTCTTCGTGGTGCAGGTCCCCCTGGCCTTTGGAGCCCAGTATGGAGCTTGGACATCTCATTCCTCATGAAGGGGCTCTGTGGTTGTGATATCCCTCCCTCTTGGCGGGTACCATGAAGTGTGTTGGTTCTGACTAAATGGTGTCTCTTCCACCCCTCCCGATGTGGCTTTTTCTTTATATCTTTTTATCCTTATATATGTCCTTTGTATTCTTATATCTGAATATATTAGAATACAATTGTGATCTGTTCTGCTAGTGTTCAGTGTGTTTGCAGAGATGGTTGTTTTATATATTAGAATACAATTGTGATCTGTTCTGCTAGTGTTCAGTTTGTTTGCAGAGATGGTTGTTTTATATGTAGTTGTAGATTTTGCTGTGTCCATGGCAGAAGGTGAGCTCAGGATATTTCTACTGCATCATCTTGATCCCACCTTCTAATTTCAGGTCTTGAAATTAGAAATAGAAAGAACCAGCAGTTGTATCATTTACAGTTTAAAATAAGGAATATGTTTAAAAGTCATGTTTCATGATAAATTCCTAAAAATTGTGATTATGTGTGTGTGTGTATAAAAAATTTATCATTTTAATGGTTTTAAATACACAGTTCAGGGATATTAGTACTTTTATATTGTTGTGTGAGCATCACAACTATCCATTTTCTAGAACTTTTTCATCCAAAACACTATCACCATTGAACAATTACTCCCCATTTTCCCTTTCCTCTGGCCTCTGATAGCCACTATTCCAACCTCTGTCTATATGAATTTGATGATGGATTTTTAAATTCTTTTCCAAAGTCATTGTCCAAACCAATATATAATACTGATATCAATGTGTCTATGGGGATCACCTCTTTTAAAATGACCTTGACCTAACTAAATGCCTAATTGCCATATATTGGAAATGGCAGACACTTCTCACTAAGGACCTAAATCCATCCGATTTAGTCACTGCTCCTAGCCATCACTAACCTTACTTGCTTGCCCTGAAAAAGATCATTTTTCTCATTTATAAAAATAATAATTCTGGAAAATTACTTTTAAATGACAGGTGGTAAAATTGACTTTTTTGCTTATATGTTGCCGTGTACTTGGTATTCCAAACTTTTTACATTAAGAAAGGCAAAAAGAAGCAGGGATTAGTTATTTAAAATTTTTAATATTTTCTAACTTACAATAATACCATTGTGAACACTGGGGTACTATGCAGAATAAGTACATCCATACTTAAGGCTTCAGGGTGGCTTTTTAGTCTTTTAATGAGCAATAAGAGTTTGGGGAGTTTAAACGGATGTGTTACCTTCACCGAATGACTTGCTCCTTGTTTCTGTGGGTATATCACTGTATTCAGAGATGAAGGAACAAAGCAGGATATCCAGCCCCAAGGAGAGGCTTATCATTGGCATATGTGCTTAGAAGAAATTAGTGGAATGGTCATATAAGGGCTGTGCTAAAAGAAACACACAGTTCTTCTGTCATATCCTCAGTGTGAATTAGGGAACATTTCCTGAGGTCAGTGGACACCAAAGGCCACCAACTGTCTTAGCTGGTGCAGGTGGGGAGGAGAGACATACGTGAGATGGGCCATTCCTGGTGGAAGACACCATGAGAATTTAGGTTGATGGGTTGGGAAAACAACTGTAGTTCTAGTCCTTGTAAGTAGTTTCGTTCACTGTAGTCCGGGGGGGGGGGGGGGGTTTGGGCTTGTGGGGAGTACTGGGATAGGCCAAGTAGAGTCCAGGTCTTTTGAAGCTTGTTAAAGTTGTGCTTTAGAAGGGTAAGTCCAGGCATAGTGCATAAGCTGTATCAGAGAAGGTCATCATTTTAGATGGAAGGTGGTTAAATGTTATTTAATTATTTTGGAGGAAGAAAATGAGGGTCTGTAAATTATGTTGATTCTGGTAGGGGTGGTTAAGAGGGCCAAAATGGCAGCAGTGCTGGAAGATAGAATTCACAGGCCTTATCAGTGGATTGAATTAAGCAGAGTAGGAAGGTCAAGAGTGATCACAAGGTCCTTAGGTTGTAATGCATATCATACAAAATTCAGAAGTATAGATGCATGTATTAGACAAGCCTCTCTTTTACAACCTCTTATATACTTTCTTATATATGTGTATATATACATAAGCTACATTTATATTTATTTTAAAATGTTAAAAATTACCCTGCACAGTAAGCAATGCCTTGTCTTTATTATTTAACTGTGTATCTTGGAGATATCTTATGTCAATACAGGTAGAACTGCCTTGTTCTTAATTTACTAAGCTAGTCCCTAATTAATAGAAATGTATTTCCTGTCTTTGGCTCTGACAAATTGTTTAGTGTAATATCTTTGTTCATGCATTATTTTGCACACATTCCAACAAGTATATCTATAGACTGAAATTACTACAAGTGGGATTGCTGAACGAAAGGATATGTGCGTTTTATACTTTGATGATATTGCTGTTGTTTTCCATAGAGTTTTTATCAGCGCTGCTTATTTCTTAGACCCTCATAATAGTATGATATCAAACAGTATAATCTTTCCCAATTTGTAGATTTAAAAAATCTAATTGTCACTTTGATTTGCATTTCTTTCTGAGTGAGATTAAGCATCTTTTTTTTTTTTATAATTTTCAGAAACATTTGTAATTTCTTCTTGGGAAATTTTCTGTCACTAGCTAATTCCCATTTCTCTATTCAGGAGTTGGGCTTTCATGGAGCACTTATAGTAGTTTCTCATAAATAATTCTGGAGTTTTGTTGTGTTTATTGGGATGATACTAAGGCAAAAGATACTTATTCCTATTTTTTTTTTTTAAGAGTTTTTCTTAACTGAAGAGTCCATGTTAAATTTGCCAGATGCCTTTTGAGCATCTGGGGGGCTGATTATATGATTTTTCTCCTTTGGTAGTAGGGTAGATTGGAGGACGGATTTTCTATTTCAATTTATTCTTGTATCCTGTTCAAGGCAGGCACCGACCAATCCTTTTGGCCATGGAGTAGTAGTTCAGTGGTGTCTATGTTCTGCTTGTTCATGTAATGTTTGGGATTTTTGCATACAATCCATAGTATCTTATTAATCACTAAAACAGCTTTTCAGAGATCACTGATCAGCTTCTGTGGGTTCAGTTACCCCTCACTCATGTAGACTCATTCATCTTGTTCACCTTAGTGGTGGCATTTCACACCCTTACCAATGTTTTCATCTCATCTCCTTAAAATGCTCTCCTTTCTTAGCTTCTGTGATACTAGGAGCTAAGCCATCCAACTTCCTGATGAATTCTCCTCAGAGCAGAGTCTGTCTGCCCAGAGCCTCCCTCCTTGACTTTCTTTCAAGCCTGACATCAGCACTAATGTGGACCGACTGCTCACACATCACGTGACATGCTCATCTGCTTGTCCCACCATCACTACATGCTGTGTGTGTCAGAGACTCTTGCCTCACTCTCACCCCAAAACCGCTTCTCCACTTGGTACGTTTGCTTCTGTTCCTTCTGACATCTCCCATTTTCATAATGATCCTGGCTGTGGCATGTACCGAGCACCTGCTGTGTGCCAGGCCCTGAGAAGCTGAGTAGCTAGGAGAGAAAATGGGAACAAGGAAGTCAGGCTCCAATGTAGATGTCCTTTTTCTAGAAATGTGATGTAATGGAGAAGAAGACAGTGTTTGAAGAGATGAAGATGTAAAGAAGTTGAGGGAAGCCTGATTTGTTTGGGAGGTGAGGAAGCAGTGAAAGGTGAGAAGCATTGGATGCAAGAATCAGAGAGGCTAATGGGAGCACTGCCTAGGAGGTAACTGATGGGATCAGCTGCCAGAAGAAGAGAGGGATGGAAGGATCCAGAGAGACTCTGGAAGGAGAAACGTTGGGTACAAAAATATGAGCCCTGGGTTAATGAAAAAGGTGGCATTTTGTTCTTGAAGAGAACAGACATTTTAACTTCTCGGAACATTTTTCTTAACGTGTCTATCTGTATTAGCACAACTCTGCTTTCAGCTACTTTTGGTAGACCACTGAAGGCTGTAGAGGGCATGGAGGACCATCAGGGGCTCATCTTAATATGTCATGGATGCTCACAGTTAATCCTTGAATTTAAGGCTCCATCTGCAAGTACATTTTTTTTTTTAAGATTTTATTTATTCATTTGACAGAGGTCACAAGTAGGCAGAGAGGCAGGCAGAGAGAGAGAAAAGGAAGCAGGCTCCTTGCTGAGCAGAGAGCCCGATGTGGGGCTTGATCCCAGGACCCTGGGATCATGACCTGAGCCGAAGGCAGAGGCTTTAACCCACTGAGCCACCCAGGCGCCCCTGCAAGTACATTTCTTGTTGTTCAGGGAAGACTGCTTTTTTGTTTCCTCTCAGCAGTTTGGTTATCAGGAGTATTGGGGCAGGTAGAGAAGGAATTACTCTCTCCCAATGCCACTCAAAGCATTTAGGCCATGTGAGCATCTCTCTCCTAGCAATAGTAGCTGTGTATGGGGGGGGCAGTGAGCCACTGTGTACCCCTTGAGCTGCTCCCCCAGCCCTCCTGATGGAGGATGTCCTCCCCCAGCCCTCTGCAGAAGTTCTCACAGTCTCAGAACACTGCTCCTTTTCACCAGCTTTGTCACTCCGGTCGTTTGCCCTGATTGTTAGAAAAGTTTGTATACAGGAAATATGGTTCTTATATTTTCTTCTCTCCTCTCGGTTCCTGTTCTCCCCCACCTGCCTCAGCCATATCTGTCCCTCCTTTTGCATGATAGTATTTCAAATACTATGGTAGCTAGCCTTGTATCTCTTCTTCTCCAGGGTAATCTTGTCGCTGTTGTTCTTTTTCCGCTAAATACTTGATTTCCAGGGGTGCCTGGGTGGCTCAGTGGGTTAAGCCTCTGCCTTCGGCTCAGGACATGATCTCAGGGTCCTGGGATCGAGCTCCATATCGGGCTCTCTGCTTCACCGGGAGCCTGCTTCCTCCTCTCTCTCTCTGCCTGCCTCTCTGCCTACCTGTGATCTCTGTCAAATAAATAAATAAAATCTTTAAAAAAAAATACTTGATTTCCAGATACTTTATATTCTCCTAGATAACCTGTAATTTCTGTAAGCTTGCATTAGTACATTTTAAAAGAGAAATTGGGTTAATTATTGCCAATGAGGGTACACTACTACCTTTTCTTTTGCTTATAAATAGAATTATAATCTGATTTACTGTCTGTGTTCACTTATATACAATGCTTTTCATGAAGGTATTTAAAAGTTTATAGTTCTATTCAGAATGTAAAGTGCTTTTTCTCTACCTATGGTCCTGCCTTCTGTCACTCTGCATATGGAAAATAAGCATATGTGTATGAGTGTATGTGTACATATTATATGCATACACACATATAATAGTGTGTACAAAAGTATATAAAAATAGTATATATAATGGGACGCCTGGGTGGCTCAGTCGGTTAAGCGGCTGCCTTCAGCTCAGGTCATGATCCCAGCGTCCTGGGATCGAGTCCCACATTGGGCTCCTTGCTAAGCAGGGAGCCTGCTTCTCCCTCTGCCTCTGCTGCCGCTCTGCCTGCCTGTGCTCACTCGCGCGCTCTCTCTCTCTCTGACAAATAAATAAAATCTTAAAAAATATATATAAAAAATTAAAAAATAGTATATATAATTATATTTATAGTATATAACATACATAATTATACAGTTCATAAACTATATAATGATGTATAAAGCATATGTGTGTGTGTGTCTATGAGAGAGAGTGTGAGAGTGAGAGAGAGAATAGTCTCTACATGTTAAATAATTTCCAGATTAATTCTGGTACTGCTTGAGAATCTTTCAGAGTCATAGGCCCCTCTTGGGTCCCTTTGCCCCTGTGAACCCTGAGTAGGGAAAGCTGAATCTTTCAGCTAACGGGTCTTTCAGACCTAACGGGGAAGAAAGGCTGTGCTTGTGGTCTCTGGGTCTGCCTTTGTACCTTGTCTCTGTGGAGAGCTGCTTGGTAAGCTCTGGCAAGAAGGTGTCTTTGCATAAAGAACCTGACAGATTCTGTTTCTGAAATCAGCCTGCCCTGGACATGATGTAAGCCAACGGATGGGGACATTCAGTTTTCTATTCCTCTGTGCTTTTCCCACCTTCTAGCCATCCTTCCTTGTGACAAAGAATCTTCTAGAGTGGACCTGTACTCTGTCACTGCTGTTTCCTTCTTTGGAGGACTTTTATAGTATGCCACAAATTCTGTGTCAGAAAAAGCTCTGTTTGTATGAATGTTTAGATGGAAACCTTTTGTAGAAAACACATCATTGGTACAGATGGGGAATTCTTCAAGACAAGAAGCTTACCCCAGTTCATGTGCTTCCAGTCCCCTTTCTCAGTAGGTGCTTCATAGCCACACTTTTGGAAATTGTAAATCTATTTACTCTTCTGAAGGCAGGGGATAGGGAAGAGTAGCAACGTGGCCACAGAGCCCTCCACTTATTAGAATGTGGGACTTCTAATATGTGACCCCATTGTGGGTATCTGTTTGGTTCTCCTATAATATTTTCTTTCTTCCCAGTCTTTTCTTGTTTTGTTCTCAGAACCCTTCTTATAATTATCAGGGAGTATCACCACATCCAAGATGTTTTTTCTCCTTGCTCGTTGGCAATGTCATAGTTTTGACTGGGTGACAAACATTTTCTCCTCCGAGTTTTGCTTTTCCATCTGTGCTGAGCCCAGTGATTGTCATATCTTGTCCAACCATCTGTCCTGAAATTTTGCTATCTTCTTTTGATGTTTCTAGTCAATAGTTTGGAGCCATTTCTTATGGTACCTTATTGTTGGCTTATTGAGGGCCAGGTTGACCTTCTGTATTGTGCTCCGAACTCTTCTCACCAATTACATTTGCCGACAGTACAGAATTTGATGACAGCCATTCTAAGACACAGCATGACCTGTGGTTTTGAATATATGTAGCCTGATTCTCCCATTTGTGATGTCGATGGGGGGCACTGTTGCAGGTGCTGGCCATCTGTAGGCATGGGGGTCGGCTAGACAAAAGTCCTTGCTCTGGTACAACTTATGTTCTCTTCCATGGAGTTTAAGAACATACTCTTAAAAGATAGAGGAAGAAAAATTTCACTCTATTGGCTTTTAATACACAAGTGAGAGAAAATAGCACTGGTTAGTCTGTGCCATTGCTTGACTGCCTCTGATTTTAAGCAACACGCTGTTATTGGGTCTGTTTGCTTTTACATCAAAATCGTACTAATTTTAGGCAAGTTCTAAGACCAATATATGGTTAAAATTCTTTGAGCTACTTGTAGGAAGCATTCAGATGAATTCAGGGTTATTGTTATTACAGATGTAAATAAACCTTTGGTATGTATATCTGTTCCCTTCCACAGTAAATAAAACTGAGTAAAGTTGTACAGTTTTACTTATATCTATATATGGTGTCCAAGTGTAATAATAGTGCTTGTTTCCCCCTACGTTGTAATAAATAACTTTTACTGATAGATATAGGCATTGTACTAACATTTAAACATGGAAGGAGAAATTCTGACAGTATATGTAACATATAGCCTAAAATATGTAACTGTAATATGTCACCATTGTTAAGTCCCATGGACGTAGCAAAAGTGCCAAAGTCATTCAATCTAGAGGTTGAAGTCCTAAGATGGTTAACTCTCAATATTAATATTGGAGAGTCTATTTATCCCATTTGTGACATTTATTCACAATTGACATGCACTTAGAGCTGGAGAATTTTGATGCTTCATTCATTTGAACAGCAATAATGAGTTATTCTTAAAAATGTAAGAAAATTTGGGGGTCTGGCTGGCTCAGTGGGTTAAGCCTCTGCCTTCAGCTCAGGTCATGATCTTAGGGGCCTGGGATTGAGCCCGGCATCAGGCTCTCTGCTCAGCAGGGAGCCTGCTTTGCCCCCCCACCCTCTGTCTACTTGTGATCTCTCTGTCAAATAAATAAATTTTTTTTTAAAGTAAGAAAATAAATTTATTTTTAAAATTTATTTTTTAAAAAAGTAAGAAAATAAATAAATTTATATATTTATTTTTTTAGATTTTGTTTCTTTGTCAGAGAGAGAGTGATCACAACAGGGGGAGTAGCAGGCAGAGAGAGAAGCAGGGTCCTGGCTGAGCAAGGAGCCCGATGCGGGGCTCAGTCCCAGATCCTGGGATCAACCAACTGAACAACCCAGGTGCCCCAAGAAAATTTAAATAAAATATTTTGATGAAACATTTGACGTATTATACAAACCAAATTCAATATTTGAGTCAAAGGAGAAGGCATTATGTTTGAATTTTAATCCTTTGAAGTTTGAGTATTCCATAATTTCTGCCAATGCCTTAAAGACTGGAAATGATTGGGGCGCCTGGGTGGCTCAGTGGGTTAAAGCATCTGCCTTCAGCTCAGGTCATGATCCCAGGGTCCTGGGATCGAGCCCCATATCAGGCTCTCTGATCAGCAGAGAGCCTGCTTCCTCCTCTCTTTCTCTGCCTGCCCCTCTGCCTACTTGTGATCTCTGTCTGTCAAATAAATAAAATCTTAAAAAAAAAAAAAAAAAGACTGGGAATGATTGACTGCTTGTGTAGTTACCAAACCAGGCATGGATTTGAACATTAGGGAAAATCCAAAATGGACAAAATGCTATCCCTTCATGCTTGGGTCCTTTTTAGAAGCTAGTCAGAAATGCTGAAGTTTTTAAGATCGTTATTAAACACAGTTGATTCTTATGGAAAGAACCTTGACATCCATCAACAGATGAATGGATAAAGAAGATGTGGTATGTATATACAATGGAATACTATTTCCATCAAATGGAAATGAAATCTTGCCATTTGTGACAGCATGGATGGAACTAGAGGGTGTTATGCTTAGTGAAATACGTCTGTCGGTGAAAGACAACTGTCATATGATCTCCCTGATATGAGGAAGTGGAGATGCAACATGGGGGGTTTGGGGGATAGGAAAGAATAAATGAAACAAGATGGGATCAGGAGGGAGACAAACCATAAGAGACTCTTAATCTCACAAAACAAACTCAGGTGGCTGGGGGAAAGTGGGTAGGGAGAAGGTGGTAGGGTTATGGACATTGGTGAGGGTATGTGCTATGGTGAATGCTGTGAAGTATGTAAATCTGGCGATTCACATACCTGTACCCCTGGGGCTAATAATACATTGTATGTTTATAAAAAATAAAGAAATTAATAAAAAACAAAAAAAAACCCACAGTTGATGCTTGAACAACATTGATTTGAAGAGCACGTATAATCCATTTATGCATGCATTTCTTATAGTATTTTAAATGTATTTTTTCTATCTTATGATTTTCTTAACATTTTTTCTTTAGCTTTATTATAAGACTACAGTATATATAACATACAAAATATGTGATAATCAGCTGTTATCGGTAAGGCTTCCAATCAGTAATAGACTATTAGTAGTTAAGTTTTGGGGAAGTCAAAAATTATATGTGGGGGCGCCTGGGTGGCTCAGTGGGTTAAGCCGCTGCCTTCGGCTCAGGTCATGATCTCGGGGTCCTGGGATCGAGTCCCGCATCGGGCTCTCTGCTCGGCAGGGAGCCTGCTTCCTCCTCTTTCTCTCTGCCTGCCTCTCTGCCTCCTTGTGATCTCTCTCTGTCAAATGAATGAATAAAATCTTTGAAAAAAAAAATTATATGTGGATTTTCGACTATGGGGGGGCAATCCCCTAACCCCAGTGTTGTTCAAGGGTCAACGATAATGGTTTTCTTTTCCTAAATTTTTAATTTTTAAAAAATTTTTATTGACATATAATTTATGTTTTGTGAGATTGAGAGTCTCTTATGGTTTGTCTCCCTCCCGATCCCATCTTGTTTCATTTATTCTTTTCCTACCCCCCAAGCCCCCAATGTTGCCTCTCAACTCCCTCATATCAGGGAGATCATATGATAATTATCTTTCTCTGATTGACTTATTTCACTCAGCATAATACCCTCTAGTTCCATCCACATCATCACAAATGGCAAGATTTATTTTCTTTTGATGGCTACATAGTATTCCATTGTATATGTATATACCAGTTCTTCTTCTTCTTCTTCTTCTTTTTTAAAGATTTATTTATTTATTTATTTGACAGAGATCACAAGCAGGCTGAGAGGCAGGCAGAGAGGAAGGGAAGCAGGCTTCCCGCTGAGCAGAGAGCCCGACGCGGGGCTCAATCCCAGGACCCCAGGATCCCGACCTGACCTGAAGGCAGAGGCTTTAACCCAGTGAGCCACCCAGGCGCCCCTATACCAGTTCTTCTTTATTCATTCATCTATTGATGTACGTCTAGGTTCTTTGCATAGTTTGGCTATTGTGGACATTACTGCTATAAACATTCGAGTGTACATGCCCCTTTGGGTCACTACATTTGTATCTTTAGAGTAAATACCTAGTAGTGCAATTGCTGGGTCGTAGGGTAGCTCTATTTTCAATGTTTTGAGGAACATCCATGCTGTTTTCCAGAGTGGTTGCACCAGTTTGCTTTCCCACCAAAAGTGTAGGAAGGTTCCCCTTTCTCCGCATCCTTGCCCGCATCTGTCATTTCCTGACTTGTTAATTTTAGCCATTCTGACTGGTGTGAGGTGGTATCTCACTGTGGTTTTGATTTGTATTTCCCTGATGCCGAGTGATGTGGAGCACTTTTTCATGTGTCTGTTGGCCATGTGGATGTCTTCTTTGCAGAAATGTCTGTTCATGTCCTCTGCCCATTTCTTGATTGGATTATTTGTTCTTTGGGTGTTGAGTTTGATAAGTTCTTTATAGATTTTGGATACTAGCCCTGTATCTGATATGTCATTTGCAAATATCTTCTCCCATTCTGTCAGTTGTCTTTTGGTTTTGTTGACTGTTTCCTTTGCCGTGCAAAAGCTTTGGATCTTGATGAAGTCCCAGTAGTTCATTTTTACCCTTGCTTCCCTTGCCTTTGGCGATGTTTCTAGGAAGAAATTGCTGTGGCGGAGGTCAAAGAGGTTGCTGCCTGTGTTCTCCTCAAGGATTTCGATGGATTCCTCTCTCACATTGAGGTCCTTCATCCATTTTGAGTCTATTTTCGTGTGTGGTATAAGGAAATGGTCCTGTTTCATTTTTCTGCATGTGGCTTTCCAATTTTCCCAACACCATTTGTTGAAGAGACTGTCTTCTTGCCATTGGACATTCTTTCCTGCTTTGTCAAAGATTAGTTGATGATAGAGTTGAGGGTCTATATCTGGGCTATATCTGATGCCCATTAGCATGGTAAATTCTTTTCCACCCCCTCACTTTAAATCTGGAGGTGTCTTTGGGTTTACAATGAGTTTCTTGTAGGCAACATATAGATGGGTTTTGTTTTTTTATCCATTCTGATACCCTGTGTCTTTTGATTGGGGCATTTAGCCTGTTTATTTTCGGGGTAACTATTGAAAGATATGAATTTAGTTCCATTATATTGCCTATAAGGTGACTTATTGTATATTGTCTCTGTTCCTTTCTGGTCTCTACTTTTAGGCTCTCTCTTTGCTTAGAGTACCCATTTTCAGTATTTCCTGGAGGGATGGTTTGGTGTTTACAAATTCTTTTAGTTTTTTTTTTTTTGGTCCTGGAAGCTTTTTATCTCTCCTTCTATTTTTAATGATAGCCTAGTTGGATATAATATTCTTGGCTGCATATTTTTCTAATTTAATGCTCTTAATATATCATGCCAGTTCTTTCTAGCCTGCCAGGTTTCTGTGGATAAACTACTACCAATCTAATATTTTTACCATTGTATATTACAGACTTGTTGTCCCGGGCTGCTTTCAAGACTTTCTCTTTCTCACTAAGACTTTTAAGTTTTATGATTAGATGACGGAGTGTGCAACTGTTTTTATTGATTTTGAGGTGGATTCTTTGTGCCTCCTGGTTTTTGATGCTTGATCCCTTTGCCATATTAGGGAAATTCTCTATTATCAGTTGCTCTAATATACCTTCTGCCCTCTCTCTTTCTTCTTCTGGAATTCCAACTATTCTAATATTATTTTGTCTTATGGTATTACTTATCTCTCAGATTGTTTCATCGTGGTCCAGTAGTTGTTTTTCTCTCTTTTGCTTAGCTTCTTTATTCTCTGTCATTTGGTCTTCTGTATCTCGAATTCTCTCTCTGCCTCATTTATGCTAAGCAGTAAGAGCCTCCATTTTTGACTGTACCTCATTAATAGCTTTTTAAAATTTCAGCTTGGTTAGATTTTAGTTCTTTTATTTCTCCAGGAAGGGCTTTTATTTCTCCAGATAGGGTTTCTCTCATACCTTCCATGCCTTTTCTGAGCCCAGCTAGCACCTTGAGAATTGTCATTCTGAGCTCTAGATCTGACATATTGCCAATGTCCATATTGATTAGGACCCTAGCCTTCAGAACTGCCTCTGGTTCTTTTTTTTTGTGGTGAGTTTTTCTGTCTTGTCATTTTATCCAGATAAGAATATATGTATGAGAGACTAAAGTACTAAAAGGGTGGCAAAGACCCCAGAAAAGTGTATGCTTATCAAATCAGAAGTGATCCCAAATTGAGAGGAGAAGAAAAAGGGTAAAAATAAATTTAAAAAATTAAAATATATAAATTAAAAAAATATATATTAGGCTGGCGAATAGAATAGAGCCAGCCACTTGATTTTGGGTGTATTTTGGTCCTTTAGAAGAAACTACCTCCCAAAATTTTAAAGAAAGAAAAACATATATATAGAAAAATAAGGGTAAAAACTATGAAGGGATGGAATATGAGTGCAAAGCAGAAAATTTAAAAGAAATCTAAAAACAGAATTGATAAAATAAGTTGGTTGGAAAAAGTAAGAAGAAAGTGGAGAGAATTTGCTCTGGCTGGAGACTAGAACAAAGCCCTGTGCTAGATTTATGTTATATTTTGATCTATTAGAAGAAATTGTATCCCAAAATTTTTTAGAACAAGAACCCTTTATGCATACAAATAATCAAGTTAGATACATGAATGATAAAACATGACTATAAAAATGAAGGTTTAAAAAGATTTTTTTTAAGAAAGGTATTGTTAAGATAAACTACTTAAAAAATGTTAAAAGAGAAAAGAAGAAAAGTTAGAAAAACTTGAATAAGAAAAAAATAAAATTAAAAAAATTTAATTAACTTTGCAAGACTAAGGAATCATGTAGAGCAAGCCATGAATTCCATGCTTTGCTTTCCCTTCCTCTTGAATTCCACTGCTTTCCCTGATCAGTGAGCTTGGTGTTGGCTGGATGTTCTTGCTGATCTTCTGGAGGAAGGGCCTGTTGTACTGATTCTCAGATGTCTTTGCCGGAGGCAGAATTGCGCTGTCCTTGCCAGGGGCCGGGCTAAGTAGTCTGCTTGGGTCCGCTCCTGGGAGTTTTGTTCCCTGAATGCTTATCCATAGAGCTCTGGAGGATGGGAATGAAAATGGTGGCCTCCTAATCTCCTCCTCCTCCTGGAGGACCCAAGAGCTCAGGGTTTAACTCCTCAGTGTACCCTTAGAGAAAATTGGTCACTTACTCCTGTCTCCCTGGTCTCCAGCTGTGCCTTGAGCTCACCTGGCCTGTGACCGAGCGTTTCTGTCTCTGGCACACTGTGTCATTTGGAGTCTCCAAACCCAGCAGATTCTTGCCCGCAGCTCTTCTGGCAGAGGAAGGTGGGTGTTCTTGAATCTGCCACTTATGGGGTCTCTGTTTAAAGAGCAGTGGCCTGAATGTGCCGCGGATCACAGTTTAAGGTAACCCCAAGCTGAGAGCTCAGTCATAGGCTCTGTCTTTATAGTTGGCTTCTCCACTTTGATACCTGTGAGCTCTGCTACACTCAGACACCCTGAATGCTTCTGTGACCCCACAGGACCTGAGACCACACTGTCCCCATGAGGGCTTCACTCCCGCTTAGCCTCTGGAGCGATGTCCCTCAAAGGAATAGACTTCTAAGTCTTTGGATTTTGTGGTCTGCTGCTCCACTGGTTGCCCAGAACCAGCCCCTCCCTCCGCGGTCTATCTTCCTGTTGCTTTGGATTCGCTTCTCTGTATGTCCTACGTTTCAGAAAGTGGTTGATCTACTGTTTCTAGAATTGCTGCTCTTATTCTCTTCGATGGCCTGTTGCGTTTGTTGGTGTTCAGAATGGTTTGAAAACTACCTAGCTGAGCTCCTGTGATCTTATGTCATCTCAGTCTGCTACTCCTCTGCCATCTTGACTCTCTCTGAGGACTTTGGATTTTTTTTTTTTTTTTTTGATAAGTTTTAAGTAGAAGAGTGACCTTATATCACTTGTACTTTAGATCATTTTGACAGGAGCCTAGAGTGCTGGTCAGAGCCACATGTATTGATGGGAGGTAGAGCACTGCACTTGTAAGGCCTGAAATAGCAGTAGTGGGGGATATGGGGGAGAAGGAGACACAAATCCTGGAGATTTAGAGTTTAGACACAGTAGGGTCTCACAGTTGTTTTTATAGCAGGAATAAAGGGGAAGGACTAAAGGATGCCTTCCATTTTTCTGGATTGAGTAATTAGGTGGTTGGTAGTATTCCCCCGTATAGAAATGCACAAGCCAGTATTAGATTTTGGATGTATTGAGTTTAAGGTACCTGGGCAATGCCCAGGTGAAATCCCACATGTGTGAACTGGAGCTCATGAGGGAGACTGGCAGTGGAATGCAGAGATCTGACAGACCTTGGCATAATTGAAGTCAGTGATATTCAAAAATAGATGGAACCAAGGAAGGAAAGAAGAAGAAAATAGGGCCAACGATGGGGTTGGTGACCGATAAAGGATGATTGGAGGATGTGGGTCCTTGTAGGAGACTTAGGAAAAGTGTTCAAAGAGGTAGGAGGAAGGTTAGGAGAAAGGGGAAAAATTGAGAGAAGGCACACACTTTGGAAGAGGATATGACCAATAGTGCCAAATGCTACAGATTCTTCAAATAAGATAAGCACTGAAAAGTGGCCATTGGATTGAGTATACGGCAGAGCGTTGGTGACATTACTGAAGATAGTTCCAATGGACAGAGAACCTGGAGTTCATTGGGTTGAGAAAATGAAGATGAGGCAGGTTCAATATTTAAGCCCTGGTGCCTTCTTGAGAAATAAAGAGATAAGAGAAGGGCAGAAGAGACTGTAGCCAAAAAAAAAGTTGTGGGTACTTTCTGCCTGGAATAAATTTGACCATTTTCGTATGTTGAAATAAATACAACATAATGCTTTGGCCTAGGTGAGAAGAAAGCTCCTTTTGAAGTAGGATACAAGTGAGAAAGATGGCTGCCAATGAAGTGAAGTTTAAGTGTATGCTAGTATGCTAGGAGGAGGTGAGAACTGGTCATTCTGTACCTCCCCATAAAGAAAGATATGTTATTTAAAACTAAGAGTGAGCCATGTGATTTTTATGGTGAAGAAACTAGTTTTACTGCATAGAAACTTGGGTGATTTATAAGTCTTTAAGCCCCAGTGGAGGAAAAGTTATTACTTAATAATATCATGGACATTCACTTTTATTTAAAGAATCCTGCTAGAAGACAAATTGGAAAGTCCATGTGTTTTTTTTTTTTTTTTTTTTGGTCTACCAGGGGGTTGACTCAAATTATATTCCTGTCATTGGCATTTTGGAGCTTGAGGACAATAGAACTGTTACAACATGAATTTTTAGAGCCCATTTTGACCATAGTGAAGTGACTGTGGAGACTGAAGGTCAAGAGTATGATTGATTGGGTGATTACAATTCTTTTTAAAACAAATTAGAGGTGGCAGGTTTGCCACGGGTAAAAAGTACTGCAAGGAAATGAATCTCATCAGCATTTAAAACTTCTTGGATCATCAATAAAGAGTATAATGTTCAAAATATAGACACCCCCCCCCAACACACAGAGGAATGACTTGCATTAGGAATTCCCGTGTGTGATATTTTACAATGTAGTGTCTAGCCTTATTTTTCTGTTAAATCATGCAGGTACTGAATTGGCTATATTTTTTAATTTTTACTTTAGGGACTTGTACTCTAAATGTTGAATACACTTATCCCCTCAATTTATTTATTTCCTGTATGTGTCTTTATATTTGGGGTCTTCTGGATTATTGGATTTGTGCTTAGTTGTGTGTGTTTGGGATTCCTGGTTTAGAAGGAGGCAGGAAGGAAGCAAGGACCAGTGTTAGGAAGGGAAGTCCAGAGAAGGGGATGAAAAATGGAGAAAGAGATGTGTGGGTGTCTTTTGTCTTGGAGTAGGGTGAGATGGTGGTTTTGGAGACCTAATTTTTCTCGGGAAACAAATATGTGTCAGACACCAAGCTGTGCATTTTCATGTATATTACATGTTCACAGTAATCCTGGCAAGGCAGATATTGAAATTATTTGTAGTTTCAAAGAAAAAAATGAAAGAAGTTAAGAAGATATAGGAAAAGAAGTTTTTTTAAAAAAGATTTTATTTGTTTTTTTATTAGAGAGAGAGAGAAAGAGAGAATATATGCAAGTGGGTGAGGCAGAGGGAGAGACTCTCAAGGAGGCTGTCCTGAGCACGGAGCCCAATGCAGTGCTTAATCTCATGAACCTGAGATCATGACCTGAGCCAAAACCAAGAGTTGCTTGCTCAACTGACTGAGCCACCCAGGTGCCCCTAGAAAAGAAGTGGTTTTTCTTTCTTTCTTTCTTTCTTTCTTTCTTTCTTTCTTTCTTTCTTCAAAGAAAAGAGCTTTTAAAAGTAAAAAAAAAAAATAGTGATGATGATGACGACGGTGGTTGAACATTGCTTCAGTGGTTTTATTCTGATATTTTGGGGAGAGAATGTAGCCTTTGGCTGAGTCACAGAGGTTAATGTTGGCTATTAAGCTGGTTATATGGGAGCTAGTTGGACTCTCTACTTTTGTGTATGCTTGGAAATTTTCATACTTATAGATTTTTTTAAATGATGAAGCCAGGATGTAAAAATAGTCTGTTTTGTGATAAAATGTGAAAGAATATTTACGAATAGCAGGGAGAATTTCCTTTTTTCTTCTATCAGATGTACACAGTATTATTAGCCTAGAAGCCCAGAGTCAAAATTCCTAACAAACCAGTTAGGAAATGAAGACAATAAAATTATATTTTTTAAAACATGGTCATCTCAGTTTTATGTGTGAAGACTGCAGAAATTAGATGGATTCTTTATCGGATTGCAGTGGAAGTTTTGTCCCAAGGAAGGAACATTTATTCTAGAAGGAAGGCCTGAGCTGGAACTGTCTCATTGAGGAAGGTATACAGCTCCAAGGGGGAGGATTGGAATCTCGTCAGTGAGCATCTGTTTCTGTAGAACACAGTAATGGGGACTGGAGGGAGCTACAAAGGCAGGAAAATAAAATAGTAGCTAATATTTATGGAGGGCTTACTCTGTGCTGGGCACTCTCTAAACACTACATATATTTCATCCTTACTACATCTCTAGAAGGTAGGGACTATTCTTTCTTATTTATTTTTATTTTTTTTTATTGTGGCAAAATGTACGAGACATAAAAATGACTATCTTAACCATTTTTTAAGTGTACAGGTCAGTGGCATTTAGTCCATCCCCATCGTTGTGTAATCCATCACCACCATCCTTCTCAGAAATTTTTCATCTTCCCAGACTGAAACTCAGCACCCATTAAACCCTAACTCCCTCTTCCTACTCCCACTCTGTCCCAAGTCCCTCACAACCACCCTTCTCCTTTTGGTCTCTATCATTTTGACTGTTCTAGGGATCACATATAAGTGGAATCAGACAGCGTGTGTCGTTTTGTGACTGGCTTAATTTGCTCAGTGTAATGTAATCAAGGTTCTTCCATTGTAACGTGTGTCAGAAGTTCCTTCCTTATTAAGGCCGAACTATATTCCATTGTATGAACGTACCACATTTTGTCCAACTGTCTATGTACTATTGGGTGGCTTCCCTGTTTTGGCTGTTGTAAATATGCTGCTACAAACATGGTTGTGAAATATGTTTGAGATCTTGCTTTCAGTTCTTTTGAGTATAGCCTCCAAAGTAAATTGCTGGCTCATATGGTAATTCTCTGTTTAATATTTGTAGGAACTGCCGTACTGTCTTCTACAGCAGCTTTACCATCTTACATTTCTGTCCGCAGTGCACCAGGGTTCCAATTTCTCCAGACAGGAGGTAGGTACGGTTCTTGTTTTAGTATTACAGAGGAGGAAGAGAGGCGCAGGGAGGTCAAATGGGCCCACACAGCTGACATGTACAGCCTGCATCTGATCCCTATCGTCCGACTCAGAACCTCTGATGTCCGGGAAAGATGAGGCCCGGAGAAGATTAAAGACCCGATTGAGGGCACTATAACTAATGTAGTATTGGGGTCTGGGTTCAGACCCAGGCAGCTTGCCTTCAGAGTTCATATTGTTAAACACTGTTAGATTTAGTGGTTGTTTTTTCTTTCTTTCGTTCTTTTTTTCTTTTTGATAAAAACGTTCTTTAAAAAAATTCAACGTTTTTTTAGAAAGATCCTAATTTTTGAATACTTCTATATGGTTTTCCCTCCCATTCTAAATTTATGCTTTCAACTGTTCTGTTGTTTAAAATATTATCCTAGGAAATGTGTGCAGTATGTTCGATTTTCTCTTTATTCAGATTTCTTGGGTAAAATTTGCCTTTAAATGTTTTGAATAAGCATGAATTGACTCTGGTAGAATTTTTTACACATCCTCACTCTACCTAACCAGAAGTTTGCTGTCAAATAAAACCAAGCAAAATGATCTCAAGCTGAATTTAAATTGGGGGAAACGTGGAGGGTATCAGTGGTAAACATTGAGGACGTTTTAAAAATTCCGGTAGAGGGAGTTTTCTGGCTCTGTCAACAGAGGATCAATAGCTAGGAAATGTCCTTATGTTTTTAACCCCTTATGTTTTAAATGTGTGTTTTGTTAAGAAGGTGTGCATTCTCCCTGAGAGAGTAGTCACCAGGGGGCTTTGTGGCATTCTGAAAACAGTACCCTTCCTTTGTGCGGCCGGCTCAGCTTGGCCTCTGTGTGGGTTCATGTCCCAGCCTGTCTCTAGAGCCTCTCGTACCACTGCCGGGGAGGCACCCTGTGAAAATACAGACCCAGGGGCCTCTTGGACCCTGCTCATCCAGGCAGACCCTCTGGGTGGGCAACTCCTATACTGCCCTTTAAGCCTGGGGGTGTTAGGGGGGCACTGGGTATGCATGGCCTCAAGCGCCTCCCCAGCTGGGTGTGGGTTTTAGACAAAGACTCCTGTCCCATTGTATCAGGAGTCCACAGTCAGCTGAAATGACCTTTCTGATCTGTAAGATATTTGTAGAATGATCTCATTCAGTACTCTGTACTCCACCTAGGGAGCTTGAAAACGTAATGATGCCCGAGGCCTGCCTCCAAAGATGCTGATGTAACTGGTCTAGTGGGTGCTCTGGCCATTGGGATTTGTAAAAAACTACATAGATAATTCTAAAGTATGGTGATGGTATAAGATTGTTGCTCTAATTTCTCTTGACTACCTGGTTCTTTGGGGTCTAATTAAGATTTTTACCACTGAAGGTCGCCTGGGTGGCTCAGTTGGTTGGATGACTGCCTTTGGCTCAGGTCATGATCCTAGAGTCCCAGGATCAAGTCCTGCATTGGGCTCCCTGCTCAGCAGGGAGTCTGCTTCTCCCTCTGACCCTCCCCCTTCTCAGATAAATAAATGAAATCTTAAAAAAAAAAAGAAAGTACACATGTACTTAGTACCACAGAAGATACAGGAGGTCTTTTCTCTGGTTGTCTCTATGAGTGGGGATTGTTGGAATATATTTCTCAAATCCAAAGGGATCTCTTCTATTTCGTTTATCTGTGGTTGAAAATTATTTCCGTATCTTTAATGAATATGTCTTCATATTCACACAATGCTGGTTTCTGCAGAGGACAGATCGTACTTACCTTGTAGAACCTTAAGTTTAAGAATATAGAGGAAAGACAACTGTTTGTTCTCCAGGATTTCAATGCTAGCTCCAGGTCACTGAGTTCCGATTTTAAAGTGAAGACTGCAGTGACGTTGGAGCTGACATTTCTGCAGTTCTGGAAGGCTTCTCATTTAGACCATCACTACCTATAGCACCTTTCCTTCTGTGATTTAAACCCTCAGCCATATCACTACTTTGGGAAATTTGACTGTGTTTTTTTTTTAATAATATTTTTTTATTTCTTTTCAGCGTAACAGTATTTATTGTTTTTGCACCACACCCAGTGCTCCGTGCAATATGTGCCCTCCTTAATACCCACCACCTGGTTCCCCCAACCTCCCACCCCCCGCCCCTTCAGACCCCTCAGATTGTTTTTCAGAGTCCACAGTCTCTCATGGTTCATCTCCCCTTCCAATTTCCCTCAACTCCCTTCTCCTCTCTAACTCCCCCATGTCCTCCATGCTATTTGTTATGCTCCACAAATAAGTGAAACCATATGATAATTGACTCTCTTTGCTTGACTTATTTCACTCAGCGTAATCTCTTCCAGTCCCGTCCATGTTGCTACAAAAGTTGGGTATTCATCCTTTCTGGTGGAGGCCTAATACTGCATAGTGTATATGGACCACATCTTCCTTATCTATTCATCCATTGAAGGGCATCTTGATTCTTTCCACAGTTTGGCGACTGTGGCCATTGCTGCTATAAACATTGGGGTACAGATGGCCCTTCTTTTCACTACATCTGTATCTTTGGGGTAAATACCCAGTAGTGCAATTGAAGGGTCATAGAGAAGTTCTATTTTTAATTTTTTGAGGAATCTCCACACTGTTCTCCAAAGTGGCTGCACCAACTTGCATTAAGCAACCTAGGTGAAATGGATGCATTCCTGGAAAATTATAAACTCCCAAAATTGAACCAGGAAGAAATTGACAACCTGAATAGACCGATATCTAGTAACGAGATTGAAGCAGTGATCAAAAACCTCCCCAAAAACAAGAGCCCAGGCCCTGATGGATTCTCTGGGGAATTCTACCAAACTTTCAAAGAAGAAATAACACCTATTCTCCTGAAGCTGTTTCAAAAAACTGACTGTATCTTTGAGTAAGCCATTCAGGCTGAGGGCATCTGGTTTAGAGGAATGCTTTGTCCTAGCTCCTCCTGGGTTGTTTGAGGTTGTTTAAAAGAGTAGTGGTGGGGAGGAGTCAAGATGGCGGAGAAGTAGCAAGCTGAGACTGCTTCAGCTAGCCGGAGATCAGCTAGATAGCTTATCTAAAGATTGCAAACACCTGAAAATCCATCGGCAGATTGAAGAGAAGAAGAACAGCAATTCTGGAAATAAAAGAGTAGTGGTGGATCTGGCATCATCTTTCCCGTGTCGGATTGTGGCTTCAAGATTGTTTGGTTGAAATTTCACAAAGTTCAGAGACGAGATTTGGAGTTTGGGGAAACAAATATTCTTTTTGCTTTGATTTGGTTTTAAAATGAGTATTTAGTAAAATTTTCTAACTTTGTCATTGTTTATATTCTGTGTGTTTATGAGAACTCTGTCAGTAGTTGAAACAGAGAGGACGTATGATTCATGGCTGTTTTCCTGCTGTGTATCTCTTAGGCACCCCACTTGAGGGTAGAAAATGTTTGAGTTACTCTAGTACTTGAGGACAAGGACTTCCTGACCCACTCCCAAACCTTTCAGATACAGGCACAGAAAAGTTTGTACATGTATATGTGTATGTATTTACACATGTACTTAGTACATGCATACATAATGTTATCTTTATTTATAATCATACATAGCTGCTAATTCAGAGTGACATGAGGAAATTCTCTTAGGGATATCTGCCTTTTGTCCTCCTTGATTTTTTCAAAGAGAGGCACATTTGGGTTTGATCTGGCTTTCACGTTTAGATAATTTCATAATAGTTGTAGGGGCTGGACTAGGAAGGTGGCTTCCTTCTTGCATTTGTGTGGATTTCTCCTTTTAGTTAATTACCTTGGTGACAGTTGTGTGTAGAGGTGGAATGAGAGCACTGATGGGTGAGGGGACCTGATTGCTTACATCAAAGGCAACAGCATTTGGTCATTTCCAATGTCCTAGAAAATGAAGGCTGTGCCCCACCCCCTTCCCCCTGGAAGGACTTGAAGGGGCTCCTGGATCAGTTGGAATGGTTTTTCTGCTCTGTACTCTCATTTGTTTTCCCTGACTCCTTCCCTGTGATTATTCTTTGGCTGTTGACCTCCAGGGACTGGTTTGTTACACGTGTTGCTCAGAAAAGGTCAAGGGTTATAACATACAGCACTTAGTTTTCTGTTGCCTTAACTTAGTTTTTAAATGGAAGGGCAACAAGGTACCAGCAGATTCTCTAAAAACATAGCCAGTGGTTTTGTGGAGGAGGTTTGGCTGGCCCCTCCTAGCTCTAGCCCAGCCCAGTGCCACCTCTGGGTCTTTCAAAGCCAGCAGCAGTCCGTCAATGATAGTTTGTGGCATCTTCCTATAGGGAGTATAGACTCAAATATTATATTATGGTGATATGGGGAGGGGCCACTCTATGTAGGTTCCATTTCAGTCTGGCTAAGTGGGGCCCGATAATCTGCATTTCTGATGCACTCCCACATGATGTGGATGCTGGTCTGTGGACCACACTGGGGATAGCAAGGCTTTGCTCTAAAAAGCCTACTTAAATCTCCCCTAATGCCTAAGAGGAACAAAGATGTTTGACTTGTCTGCTTACATGGGATAGCATATGTGCCTAGCCAAATACCTCTGGCCTAAATACTCTCATGGAGAGTCAAGGTTAAAAAAGTACCTGTTTACTAGGTGCTAGACCAAGCTCTCAGAGTTCTTTTCATATGCTTGATCCTCACAACAGGCTTAGTGAGGTAGGCACTGTTATACCCCTATTTTATAGATAGGGAAACTGAGGCACAGGGGCGTTAAGTAGCTTGACCAAGGTCACATTAACTAACAAGTGAAAGAATAGGGCTTGGCATGCAGACAGTGTGGACTCAGTACCCCAACTCTGAAAGGATTGCCGTGTGCTTCCTCTAAGGTGTTACATTTGTAAGGAAGTGGAGTCAGATGATGGCTCAGAAATGAGTGTCTTGGTTTGGATAGTAGGTGGTTCCAGAAGGCAGGCTGACTACAGGTGTGTGTTTGGGATAAGGAGGGCTTAGCAGGAGAGAGTGGGCCGTGCTGTTCATGTTGAATGGACAGAATTAGTGGATGAAGGGAAGACTGGCATGATGCTGGTACTTGAGGAACAGAAGGGCATGTGGAGCAAACTTCTATTTTAGCATTTCGATGTATCAGATACTGTGGTTTATGTTCTTTTTCTTTCTTTCTTTTTTTTTTTTTTTAAGGGTTTTATTTATTCAGTTGACAGAGAGAGCAAGTGTGCAAGTATGGGGCTGAGGAAGAGGGATAAGCAGACTCACTGCTGAGCACAGAGCCCAACTCAGGGCCTGATCCTAGGACACCAAGATCATGACCTGAACTGAAGTCAGATGCTTAACTGTCTGAGCCACCCAGAAACCCCTACATTCATTATTTCTTTTGAACCTTATAATGACCTTACGGGGTAGGTATCAGTTTTAAAGATAAGGGAACTGAGGTTTGGAGAGATTAGGTAATTTTCCCAAAGTCGACAGAGAGGAGGGGGGCATAATTTGAATTTTCAGTCAGTTGCTCTGCAGCCTCCCGGGGCAGGGCCTCGGAGTAGAAATTCAGATGTAGAGAGAAGGTGAGAATTTGGTTGTTGACACTGCGTTATAAAAGACGTGGTTGGCCAAGGGATAAAGGTAAGAACACAAGAGGTGCAAGGCAGGGAACCTACAGGTCTCAGTGTTGGCCATTTAAAATTGGACTTGAGTTCCCTAAGATCTCTGTGTGTGGGGACTGGTCCCCAGGTTGGACACAGGGCTGAAACTGCATGTGGGGTTAAGTGGCTCCAAGTTTAAATCAATTTCCATCTGGTGATTGATAGTGTGTTGAGATTGGATACTCTTCCTGACCTGTGTCTTTCATTCCTGAGTGAGCCCAGGAGAGGCCAGCCCTGCCCTCACATTGACTTTCCTGGTGTCACCACAAGTGATGAGTATTTCTGTTTTCTTCCCCCGTCTTTCTGATTATTACATTTCTTGCCACAGACATTCCTCATTGCTCCAGATGTGAAAATCTGAGCTTATTTACTTTAAATGATCACACAGTCTCATGTGAGCCCATATAAATCTCTTTAACAGAGAACTAACCTGATAGCATGTGTGCTGTGCCTGGGGAATTCTCTGTCTCAGGATGCTCGCAATGGAGGGAATTGAGTGGGGTTAGCTGGTGGGCACTGCTCATTTCTTGGCAATCATTGACAATATGGGACACCTCTAGGTGATTCTCCATGAAGCTGTTCTCTGCACATGGCTCCCTGCCCATCATGCAATGAAAAATGCCTCTGGTTCCCTTCCTCCATGGGTCAAAGAGCAGGCTTTGCCCTCTGGTGTGGCCTCTCTCCTCTTTATCCTTATGATCAAAGGCTTGTACTCCATTTTTTATTGTTTTATTTTATTTTTTAATTTTAACTCAATTACTTAATTAGTTAATTTTCTAAAAGAGAGAGAGAGGGAGAGAGAATAGGAGAATGGAGGAGGGCAGGAGCAGAGGGCAAGGGAGAGAGAGAATCTCAAGCAGGCTCCATACCCAGTGTGGAGACTGACATGGGGCTCAGTCTCATGACCTGTGATTATGACCTCATTCAAATCAAGAGTCCAACACTTTCCTGCCTGAGCCACCCAGGGGAAAAAAAAAAAAAAAAAAAAAAAAAAAAAATATATATATATATATATATATATATATATATATATATATATATAAAATTTATTTTTATTTTTATTTATTTATTTTTATTTTTAAAATTTTTAAAATTTTTTATTTATTTTGCAGAGAGAGAAACAGAGACAGAGAGCACAAGCAGGGGGAACAGCAGAGGGAGAAGGAGAAGCAGGCTCTCTGCTGAGCAGGGAGCCTGATATGGGCCTTGATCCCAGGACCCCAGGATCATTATCCGAGCCAAAGGTAGATACTTAACCGACTGAGAGCCCTCCATTTAAAAAAAAGATTCTCTTCTAATGATAGAAGCATCAGAACTATATTATAAAAGCTAAGAAATAGAAAGAGAAAAAAACACCCCCATTCAGCATCCTAAAACAGTGATTGTTATTTCCTGAAGTGGTTTTTACATGTTTGTATCTGTTTTCTATCTGCATTTCCCATTAGTGCTATGTAATTTCCATCATTACCATTTTAATAGTTGCATAATGTTCTGTAGTATACCATTAATGATTTAGCTGTCTTGTTAACAAGTACATTGCTCCCAACTTTTCACAATTATTAATGACACTGTAAGATATATCTTTGTACATGTGGCTATTTCCATATTTTGAATTAGATTCTTACAAGAGAGTCCCAGGTGTGGCATTATTAGGTCAAAGAGTATGAACAATTTTATGGCTCCTTAAACATATTGCCAGATTGTGGAACCAAATTACAATGTCATCACAAAGTCATTTGTTTCCCAGGTGGCTAGCCAGGGTTGGGGTTGCAGCCTCTCTCAGTAGGACAGGTGGAGGGTGTGTGTGAGAGTGTGTGCTCATGTGTGCACATACAAAACTCACTGATTCAGGTGTGTATTGATTTAAACTGCAATGACATGGGGCACCTTGTCATTGTTAAGCATCTGCCTTTGGCTCAGGTCATGATCCCAGGGTCCTGGGCTTGAGCCCCACATTGAGTTTCCTGCTCATCGGGGATCCTGCTTCTTCTACTCCCCCTGCTTGTGTTCCCTCTGTCTCTCTCTCTTTCTCTGTCAAATAAGTAAATACAGTTAAAAAATAAATAAAACAACAAAAACAAAACCTGCATTGACATTATGCATTGTTCTTGTTAATAGGAAGATACTAGGTGTTTTGTGCCAATATAATAATTGTTCGGTTCATTGTTTAATATCACAGTGTGTTAGACAAGGAATACAGCAAGTTATATATATTTCCTGTTATTTCCGGAATTTTGAAAATGTAAAAAAATTGGCAAAGGTTAATTAGTAAGAATAGTCAGGACGAGGTTCTTAATGGCCCTCTCCTTTTTGAGAATGCCTAATGATTTGAGGTGAAGGTGGAATTTGAAGGCGGTCAGTAGGTCAGGCAGAGGGAAGGACATTGGACGTACCTGGGGCCTCTGCTCAGGAGCTTGCCTAACCCTGGGCAGCAAAGATGCCCTTACCTGGTAACTGCAGTTTTCAAATGTGGAATTGAGTGCTTATGTTGGAGGGGCTGTGGGGAATCAACTTTGATTAGTTAGTAATTTGTTCTAGATCATTGCTATTACAATTTCATCCAGTTCTTTGTATTTCCCATTGGGCTATAAACATTAAATACCTTACATTGGGGACTTTTTTTTTTTTTTTTTTAAGATTTATTTATTTATTTGACAGAGAGAGATCACAGTACAGAGAGAGGAGGAAGCAGGCTCCCTGCCGAGCAGAGAGCCCGATGCGGGACTCGATCCCAGGACCCTGAGACCATGACCTGAGCCGAAGGCAGCGGCTTAACCCACTGAGCCACCCAGGCGCCCGGGGACTGTATTTTTTAAAATCCTTCATTTTTATGCCTGTCCCCTGGATTGTCTAGCACACTGTTTTGTATCTTATGTATGTTGTAGTGGCTTTGTGTCTTCTGACTGACTGACTGACTGACTGACTGAGGGAAATGAATGCTCTATCCAGTGGTCCCAGGAATTCTGCAAAGCCCTGTGGTTATGTAATGGGATTGGCCAGGTCTTGTGCTCCTAAGAGTGAGTGAGTGGGTGTATGTAAAATCTGCAGCTAGCCAACCTCATAGGGGTAAAGAAGAAACTTGGTGGAAAAATTACCTAAGAAAGTGGTGCTGGAAAAGATCTCTCTCTCGCTCTTTTTTTTTTTTTTTTTAAGATTTATTTATTTTAGAAAGAGAGAGCAAGGGAAGGGGCAAAGGGGGAAGGAAAGAGAGAGAATCCTTGATCAGATTCCCCACTGAGCATGGAGCCAGATGTAGGGCTCAGTCCCAGGACCCCAAGATCATGACCTGAATGAGGATCAGGAGTCTGATGCTTAACTGACTGAGCCATCCAGGCGCCCCTGAAAAGATCTCTTGACTCTTGTGTATTACCCTCTGCATCATCTAACAGTTCATCCTTATTTGATAGATGAAGAGATAGCCTAGGAAGGCCAAGTGGCTTCCTCAAGGTCAAACAGATTGTGGATGATGATTGGGAATTCCCTTGGGTCCCACTATAGTGTCCTTTCCAGTACACCCTGTTACTGGGTGACCCTGTTATTGGGGGTACTTGTTACCCTCATCCCCCCTTGCCCTCAACAGATCTATATTTGTATTTTTTTCCCCCATATGCCCACATTCCCTTCTCTTGTAGCTGCACAGAAATGTGTTTATAGAAGTTGTGACCTTGATGCAATAGGTCAGGTCCAGAGCTTTAGATGAGAGCCCCGAGATAGTGTGGGATCAAAATTCGGTTCATACAGAATTACAGCTTTGCATTATCACCTCCGAATTTGAATTGTTAGTAACTTGTTAATTGTTAACTTGTTAATTATTATTAACTTGTTATTTCAGAGGAAGAATATTTAGTATTCATTGTGGTACATGATTGGAGTGTGTATTGGCCACAACTGTGATCCTAATAAAACTCTCATTATGATCCATATGCACAGGGTAGAGATTTAAGGTTGTCAGGGAGCATTAACGTTGAGTTTCTTGATTTCTCTTGTGTGACTGAAATCTAAACCTCAGTGTTGCATTGTCTGTGTGGTGGTTTTCCTTCCTCTCGGTAACCTCTTCCCCAAATACAACAAGCACATTTGTTGGCACAGTGTTAAGTTCTGAAGCTAAGGGCTTTAATAGTGAGGCAAGTGCCCATGGTGAATGTCAAATGGAAGAACTGAGCAGACAAAGCAGGAGGGAGGATGAACAGTCTCCTGGTCCTTTTAACAACCCTGTGATATCTGTCCTGGGATTTGAATGATTTGTGAATGACTATAGCCTGCTCAGTCCGAGGTGGCTCGAGGCCTCTGGAAATTGATGTGAGCCACATCAGCTGTCAGTAGTTATAGCTACTGGGTAATCGCGTCTGGAATTTATGGGTATTTACATTTCGGAGGGCTTTGACTATGTTTCTGTAACTTTGGAGTAGAAATGTTTGTCCTTGGTATGACTGAATAGCTTATTTTATGCATGGTGCCAGGGTTTCAAACAGTCTCAGTGTGTAAACCACTTTCTCCCTGCAAGAGCACAAAGATAATCTCGTTAATCCTATCTGTAGCTAGTGGACAGGATGATTTTTGTCTGCATCCCACTAAACTAGCTCCATGCTGCCTTCTGTGCAATAACCAGTAATACGGTTACACGGTAAAAATAAGTTAGAAGCGTCTTACCAAACTGTTGTTGATAAACATTCTGCTATAGCTTGCTGACGTAGATACTTTTTTAACTTTGTTTGAGCTCAAAGGGATTAACTTTTTTTTTGGTGATAGGAACTATTATGCCTTTTCTCAAAAATTTAGAAAATAAGGAAAAGCTGAAAGAAAATTATCCCAAGTTCCTTCCACTTGAATGCAAGCCACATATAACATTTCAAAATTATCTTTTATTCCTTTTCTATACATAATTTTTATGTGGTTATAATTAGGTTCTTTTTAGAGAGTAAGAGAATGTGGGAGGAGGAGCCAGAGGGAAAGAGTTTTACACAGACTCTGCGCTGAGCATGGAGCCCATCGTGGGGCTCAGTCCCGTGACTGAGCATGACCTCAGCCGAAACTAAGGGTCACATGCTTAACTGATTGTGCCACCTAGTCGCCCCTTTAATTAGGCTATTTTTGAAAACATTTTTTTGTTTCTTTCTTTTTTTTTTTTTTTTTAAGATTTTATTTATTTATTTGACAGAGATCACAAATAGGCAGAGAGGCAGGCAGAGAAAGAGGCGGAAGCAGGTCCCCACTGAGCAGAGAGCCCGATGAGGGGCTCGATCCTAGGACCCTGAGATCATGACCTGAGCTGAAGGCAGAGGCCTAACTCACTGAGCCACCCAAGTGCCCCTTTCTTTCTTTCTACTGAACACATATGTTTTTCCTTGTATTATATCCTTTACAAAAACCTAATTTTTCATTGTTTATTGAAATATTTGCTTATTTTGTCAGTGTCTGGACCAGCGGCTCAGCCCTTTCTCGTCAGTGGATTTTGCAGTGCCCCTTAGTCATGGAGACAGACCTGAGCACATTGTCTTTCCAGTTAGTAGTGATGGGCTCCCTCTTTCCTTTGAGAGTCTTTGATTGGCACAGCTCTGATATTTTCCAATTGCAGATTATCTTCTAGTAAACTTTCTGTGCATGAAGTTTAGTATATATTTAGGATTAGTTCTTTTTTTTTTTTTTTAAGATTTTATTTATTTATTTGAGAGAGGATGAGAGAGAGAAGAGGGAGAGGGAGAAGCAGATTCCCCACTGAGCAGGGAGCCCAGAGTGGGACTTGATCCCAGGAAGCTGGGATCAGGACCTGAGCTGAAGGCATACGCTTAACTGACTAAGCCACCCAGCCACACCTAGGCTTAGTTCTTTAGGATATTTTCCCAGAGTTGAATTGTGGTCAAAGAAGATTAAACATTTTGATGTTACACACACACACACACACATATACAGAGTTTTATGTTGTATATTTTATGTATTATTTTCAACAAGGTGATACTAGTAATGCCTAACTAACCACAGGCTACACACTAACATTGGGTATTACTGCTATTTAAGCTTTGTTAACTTGATATGTAAGAAGTAGCATTGAGTTTTTAATTCTTTGCTTAGCAGTGGGTTTGAGCATTTTGGTGTCTATTGGTTAATGAGTTGATTTCCCATTTTATGAATTACCTCAGCTTAGTGCTGTGGTAGGTAGGGAAGTGTGGTGCCTTTGGGAATCTTGGTGGAGTGACTATGATTAGGACATGAGGTTGCCCTGTGGACTTAATCTAGGCAGGACCCTATTTTGAGCCTTAGCTTCTGCCTTACCTAGTGGCGGGTAAGCATTCACCCTCCCCACTTTGCTTCAAGAGATGAGAATCTTTTAAGACTGAAGTCAAGGGTTGGGGGAGGGAGGCTGGCCAGCTTAGACGGTAGAGCATGGGACTGACTCTTAGTCTTCGGGTTGTGGGATTGAGCCCCACTTTGGGTGTAGAGAGTACTGAAAAATAAATAAAATCATTTTTTAAAAAAGGATTGAAGTAAAGGGAGAGTGTGAGATTTTAATTTTTATTAAAAAAATGGAACATGGATGTAAGAGTTTTTTCACTTTTTAAAAATAGGCTACTACAAAACTGTTCTTCTTCCTTTAATTTTTTCCTGAGGTTATTGAGTCTCTCCTGGGCCGGGTGTTCCCTAGCTGAGGGAGCACCGTTGTATGCGGTGGCCTCAAGGCAGAACGGGAGCACTGTGTCCTGGGAAGGTAGACAGAGCCAGGACACCTGGATGGTGACAAGAAAGATCTGAGTGAAGTCACAGAAGCAGGAAGGAGCCCAGTGATGTGGACATTTGTAGGTCCTGGAGAGTGCTGAGGGCAAGCGCTGAGGTTTGAGCTGCAGGGGTGTGGTTCTGTAGAAATGGATTGGAGGGGGACCAGGACAGGAAGCAGTAACTCCCCTGGGGTGCCAGGGTAGGCTAGGCACGAGCTGATAGGGGCTTACATGCCCCTGCATCTTAAACCATCTGTGGCAAAGGACCATATTTTTTTTATTTCTAATCTTTGTTGATGGATTTGTTTGTAAATTATGAGAAACATGAATTATTGGAAGAATGTGACAGCAGTGCCTAATTGTTCCAAAAGGATTTGTGTGCTTCCTCTCCCTTTCTGTCCTTACCTTACCACGGGCTGGCTCTGGGCATCTGCAGACCACCCCTCAGTTGTCCCGGCTCTTAACATCCAGCACTACATTGAGCACTTTCTGTGCACGGGGCAGTGGTGCGTGGTTACCATTCTCTGCCAGTCGCTGTGCTACGTGCAGGAGAAACAGTGAGACGGGAAGTCAGACCTCCGCCTTAGCTTCTGTGGTCTTGCTGAATTAGGGGAGAAGTGGATGAAGGTGGGGGAGATAACTAGGGCTTACTGGTGGATGGGATGCGGAGGACGGAAGGAGGAGGGGCGGACTGCAGGCTGACTGGCAGGAGCAGGGGCTATCTTTCAGATCTGGAGGGTGCGAGATTCTTTTTAGCCTTGAACTGTTATATTTTAAAGAGAGGACATCCTATCTTTTTAAACAGCAAAATGATTTACATCCTGCTGCAGATTTGCAATGAATCTCCAGGGAAGAAATCTAGATGGCTGGGGACAGGGGTGGGAGGGAGCCTTACTTTTCAATATATATATTTGTATCTTTGGAATTTTGTAGTGTTTGTATCCTCTCTCCAACAAAATATGTTTAAAAATGGGTTTTTTACAACAGCTATGGATAAATTTGAAATAAGAAATGTGAAGACTAAAAAAAAAAAAAAGGAAGAAATGTGAAAACTTATCTGATGAAACTTTAAAGCTGAAGGGATATGATAGAATGGTTAAAGGAAGAGTATAGAAAGGAAGGCTTGGTAGTAAAAGTGGTCACTTCTCTGGAAATTTGTAAACTAAGTGCTTTCCCAATTCAAAAGAGCAGTAGTACTTTTTGTTGTTGTCATTTCTCCAGAATTTCTCTGGAGAAATAAAAATGTGAGAAAAACGTGGGAAATTCTGAAAAGTATAAGAAATGAGCAGCAGTTAAGCTTACGTTAAGGTATGGCATAAAGCTAGAATTACTTAAACCCTGGACCTGGACAGCTTAAACTTCTTGCTGTGGAAGAAGAAATAGACAAACAGATCAAGGGAACAAAACAGTACCCAGAAGTAAACCTGAAATGGACCTGAAATTAGATGATGATAATGATGGTTTTCAGATTGCTGTAGAAAATATGTTTGTCCAATATAAATGTTCAGGGAAATGAGACTAAACAAAATGCATGTTTCCCCTTTCACTCTTTACACCCAAGGGAATTCCAGATCTAGATCAAAGATTTAAGTGTGAAAATATGAAATAGTACAACTATAAGAAAACAAGGGTGTACTTATTTGTAATTTCAGAATGGTGAAGACCTTTCTCTGAGCTGTGTACTTGTAACACACATGGCCAAGAAAACAGTTGACAGAAAGACAAAGTTAACTATCTTAATTCTGGAAGAATTCATAGATGCAAGTAATAAAAAGACTATTAGTCCAACAGTTTGTGTGTGTGTGTGAATTGGTAGTTTAAGAGAAAATATACAGATCCTGCTAAAAAAATAAATGAGATGTGCTGCCTTGCCGATAACAATTATTAGAAGGTAGGTCAATGAGATACTATTTTTGGACAGTTTGCCAAAAAAATAAACAAAATTCCAAGTGCCTATGAGAGTTTGGGCAAATGGAAACTTTCACCATAAAAACATGAGACCTACAGACAATATCAAAATAGAATGCCCTTTGCCCTAGAAATCCCACCTTTAAAAAATTATCTTCTAGGGATGCCTGGGTGGCTCAGTTGGTTGGACAACTGCCTTCGGCTCGGGTCATGATCTCGGAGTCCTGGGATCAAGTCCCGCATCGGGCTCCCAGCTCCACGGGGAGTCTGCTTCTCTCTCTGCCCTTCTCCTCACTCATGCTCTCTCTCCCTGTCTCTCTCTCAAATAAATAAATAAAATCTTTAAAAAAAAAATTATCTTCTATTTGAACTTAACAATGATTTGCTAAGATACGTGGGCGGAGATTCTTAACCCAGCATCATTTTTTTTTTTTTTTTTAAAGATTTTTTATTTATTAATTTGACAGAGAGAAATCACAAGTAGATGGAGAGGCAGCCAGAGAGAGAGAGAGAGGGAAGCAGGCTCCCTGCTGAGCAGAGGGCCCGATGCGGGACTCGATCCCAGGACCCTGAGATCATGACCTGAGCTGAAGGCAGTGGCTTAACCCACCGAGCCACCCAGGCGCCCCCCAGCATCATTTTTTACGGCAGAAACCTGGTGACGGCGCGCCTCAGTGTGGCACCGGTCAGGTAAATCTTGGCACCCCCACGTGGCAGTGTCATCTGTAGCCACCCAGAAGGTGAGGAGACTTAGGTGCCAACAGAGCAAGCATTCCTGGGAGAGTTGCTATTCAATGGAAAACAAGATGTGGTCCTGTTTGTAGACAGATTAAATAAATCCCCACTCTTCCAGAAAGGATCCCAGGAAACAATAGCAGTTGTAGGAAAAGTGACAAAGTAACCAAGAAGGGGTTCCATCTGAATTATGTGTGTGTGGGTGTGTTGTCTGTTCTATTATTTTTAACTCAACAGGGAGTATCTGAGTATGAGATCATAGGGCTCTCTTTCTCTGAAACTCACACACATATCTACACTCCCTAATAAATGTTACTTATAAAACAAATCCTGTAACATTTTCTTTATTCATAGATTGTGATATTAGACTGAGATCAACTTACTTTGTTTATCCTGTCCTCTTCAGATACATGAAACTCTCTTAAGATTGAGACCTTTTCAGTTTTTGATCTTGGTGGTTTAATTAACTAAGAAGAAGACCATGAGCCTCTTTAATCATGGGCGTGGAGAGTGGTAGAGAACCTAAAGGTTTGTTAAGTGATGGGGACTAGGGACTTCTGATTTGATCTGGCTGTCAGAAGGAAGACAAAAGGCACCCACAGACTGCTTTCTTTCATAACTGTAATTTAATTTATTTCTGATCCGTAGTGATACAATATCTCCAGTGTGGCCCCATGTGAATTTACCTACTGTAGATTTCTTTGGGGGTAAAAGTTAGTTTAAATAACTTTCCATGTGTCATCGGATCTTCTGAATGTTTATGGGTTTTATGCAGTAAACATATTCATCCACAAACCAAATTTAGGTACATAAAGTTCTTGGACTACTAATGAGCTTTTTAGATGTGTGTGATGTCTGTAAATTTGAAGATAATTTAGAAAAAAGCAAATGGCTTGGGACCATCTTCTGGCAGCAATTCAGATTATGAATGAAGCTGCAGTCCTTGTGAGTGTGCCTTCCATTCAAAAGCAATGCAGTCTTATTCAAGGCATTCATGTATCCCCAGAAATTAAAGTATAAAAATTTTAATAAGAATTTCTTTTGGGCTTTGCTTGCTATTAATCTCTAAGTCTCATAACTTACATTTGTATGGTATTTTTTTTGTGTGTGTGTTTAGAGACTTTTTTCCCCCCACATTCTCACTTAGGCTTCCTAATGACCTTGGGAATTGTGTTTATTACTTGAGGATTTATTGTTTTTAGTGTTTGACAGTGGAGGGCAATATTGCCAACCTAAAAAAGATGTTAGCAATGGTGCAGAATATTATAGTACCCAGCAGGAAGAACCAAGGACATATCAAAACTTAAAGATTTGACTCATTTCTGTAGCTGCTGAGAATGTGCTCATTGAGGAGAGTTTTGAAAAATAGGGTTAATTACCAGGATATGCTAGAAAGCGTGGGGCACTTTTTTCTTGCCCCTCCCCTGCTCTGCGCTATTATTTCCTAAAGAGCCATCTCTCAAAATTTTAAGACCATGGGGCCAACTATTGGTTTCTTGTTTTTAAGGGATCCAACCTGGACTTGAATACAGAATGGAATGCGAGTGCTAGACATGCTGGAGACAAGTGTTCAACAGTGAAGGCACAGTCCCATTCCTTAGGAGTTTCCATCTGATGCTCCCTTTTGGGGATGTGTGGTTACCAAGGAGGACATGCCCCCAGAGAACTTGGTGTTTAATGGGGTTGCTGTCTAATCAATAGGCAGACCTGACACTTTGTATTCAGTGTTGTAATAGGGGAAGTACAAGTTGTCAGAGAACGTATAGGCATGGTCTTTAACCCAGATTTTGAAGAGTTCGGATAAGGAGGGGAAGAAGTGGGCGGAGAGAGAGAGAGAGAGAATTTCAAGCAGACTTCCCGCTGAGTGCAGAGCCCCACTTAGGGCTTAATCCCATGACCCTGAGATTACCATCTGAGTCAAAAACAAGAGTCAGATGCTTCACTGACTGAGCCACCCAGGCTTCCCCAGAAGATAATTTCTGATAGAGAATTTTTTAAGGACTTTATAAAGTACAGGGACCTCTTCTGGGAAATAGATTTGTACAAGACTTAGTGAGGGAGGAGTGTCCACAAGGAATAGGCTCAGCAAAGCCTTGGGTACAAGTAAGCATGAGAAAGTGTTAAAAAACAGAAAATGGTTCAAGAAGGCTAGTTTGTGGCTTGGAGTTAGAGAATCTTAAGAGGTGAATCTGGAGAGGGAAGTGTTAGTTTCCAAAACTTTGCTGATTTTGGAATCACCTGGGAATTAAACAAAAATACTGATAACTGGCTCCCACCTCCTGGCATTGTGACTTAATTGGGATGAGGTATGCTGAGGCATTTATTTCCATGTGTAGCAAAATTTGGGAATATCCAAGACAGTTTATGAAGGTCTTGTATAATCCTGCTGAGTCCTAAGTATTTTATCCACAAAGACATTTTTGGCATGGAGGAGCTACTGGATGATTTTACCAGTAGAGTGACTTGATCAGACTTGTAGTTTGGAAGATCTTGCTGGTTGCTTTGGGGCAAATAGAATAAGAAAGCTGAAACTGGAAGCAGGGAAACCAGTCAAGGGGTCCCTTAGATAAATGAATGAATGACAGTAGGGATGGAAGGAGGCAGATGGATCCCTGAGGTACTGAAGAGATGGATTCAGAAGAACTTGTCGTGGGTGGGATGGGGGTGTGTGGGGCAAAGGGGAGTGATCATTGACTGAGGTGGGTGGGAGCAGGGAGAACAGGGATGTTGTGGTGGAAGGGGTGGGCCTTTCCTCCATATTTCGGCAAGGATCTTGAGCACTGCTGGTTTCTCCTTCCAAGGAATAGTTGAGAAAGTCCATTAATTTTTTGCTAAGCACTGACCTCGTTTGATCAACTGCCTCTAGCCCGATTTCCCTTCAGGTGGACCTTATATCTTATTCTTTGCAGTTCAAGTGGATGTCTTTTCTTTAATGATTAATGATCTTGCATATCTCAAATGCATTAAGAGATCTAGTAAGGGAGATTCTCGCCATACTTGTGATCCATGGGAGACCTTGTGGCCACCGTGGCTCAGTGGCATCTAAAGAGCTTTAGTTTTCATAGTTGGGGAAATGTACATTTCATTACTCTTTCATATAATTGAATTGGGGATTTATATTACCTTTCTTTTTCAAGATTTTATTTCTTTATTTGAGGAAGAGAGAGAGGGAGCGAGAGATAGAGCACAAGCAGAAGAGAGAGGGAGAAGCAGGCTCCCCACTGAGCAGGGAGCCTGACACGGGGCTCCATTCCAGGACCCCAGGATCATGACCTGAACCAAAGGCAAATGCTTAACAACTGAGCCACCCAGGCATCCCGTGGAATTTATAATACTTTTATCTAGAAAGTTTTCTGAGAATTTTTGAGGCAAATTTTATATAGCAATCTGGATTTCTTTGAGAAAGAAATACAATCTGTGTAAAAAGTTCAGTTGTGCTCTATTTCAAGAAAATCTAATATACAAACATCTGAAATGATAAAGCTGGCAAATCGTGGGTGGAGATAATTGATGGTTGATAATTTTGCTAATGGATTATTGGCTTTGAAAAGAAGTGCTTTAGGAATCTTTCATAATGTAAGTTTTCTATGCTCATTTAAATGACCTGAATTTTAGAAATAATATTTTGGGATAAGGAAAAGCCTGTCTGGATATTAGGTAATTAACTACTATTGTAATTGTGACGAGAATCCTGGGAAATCATTAATAAGGGTTAAGACCCCCACATAATGCTGGACAGTGTCAGGAAAGGTGAATATTCCTTTATATATATGTGCTCTCCAACCTTTTCCCATTACTGTAGCTTTTGTGAAGAGTTGTCTCATCTCTTTCCATGTACGCAGCACCTGAAGAACCCCACAGTGAAATCAAACTGTGTGTGACATTTTGGTCTGTTGACATGAATGTGATTCTAAAATCGTAAATTATATGTAGTGACATTGAGTATAGATTTACCTATGTAAATAAGTTTTGAAGCCAGAAATTATAGAGTTCGATGGGAAATTCATTTCCTGGTGAGAAAAAGGAGCTAAGAGAAATTATGAGTATTATAATCTGGAAAAAAAACACTGCACAATTTGAAAAATAGTAAGATCTTAACATTAAGTATTTGCAGCAAAGTAATAGCTCTCCTTTCAAAGAAAGAATGATACACTGGCAGCAAAACATGTGTTTTCCAAAGCATCAAGATATATTGTTGGCAGTGTATTATTTTGAAAAGAATTTGTTTTGTCTCTACAGAGTAGAATGATTTTTAGAGAAGTGGGGAACAGAGGGCACCCGAATACTTAACACATTTGTGATGGGCTGGTTATAAATGCATGTTCAGAGGCAAATGACCATGATAAACAACGATACAGGAGCCTGCTTCATATGAAATGAAATCATTTGCCTCCTGCCACCTTGCATGGCATCAACAAATGAATCGTGCACGAGACGTAAAACAGCAGATACTGCTGGTGCTCGTCCTGTCATCTGCCAGGGCTTCATTATGGAGAGGGATGCTGGTGGCTCTCCAGACTAAGCTTAACTGGCAGCCTTCACTGACTAATGGAGCCATATTCGTGTTGGCTGACATCTGGTTTTAAAGTTATTTATAAAGAAAAGATCGTTGTAATCCAAACAGAGATACTTTTTAAAAAAGATCTTATTTATTTATTTGAGATCACAAGTAGGCAGAGAGGCAGGTAGAGAGAGAGGGGAAAGCAGGCTTCCTGCTGAGCAGAGAGCCTGACTCGGGGCTTGATCCCAGGACCCTGAGATCATGACCTGAGCCAAAGGCAGAGGCTTAACCCACTGAGCCACCCAGCTCCCCCAAACAGAGACTTTTAAATGTCAGATGTACTGTGCAAAATTCATAGGGTGAGGGGCACCATAGGAAGAATTAGTTGCTTTTCTTAACACTTGTATGTCTGAGGGTGTTTTTCCTGTGTGCAAATGGTATTCCATATAGCATGTTATAAACAAAATACTTGAAATAAACATAGATTTCTGTAGTTTCGAACACTGTAAATAGGACTACTGTACCACCAAAATGACACATTAATGGGACAACATGGAAAGATCTTAGATGTCCACATTCCTGTCCTCACAATGACAAAGTAAGCTCAGCAAACTGAAAATCAATGACTCCTCTCAGATCCTTCAGGGAATCGAGGTTACAGGGTAAACTGGAGTCCCAAGAAATGGAGAGAAGAGTGCCTACCACGAATCACAGTTTATCAGAAGCAGAAGTCCTGAAGAAGAGCCCTCCTTCCCTGCCCCCCTCCCCCACCGCCTTTTCCCCCCTTCCCCCACCAGGACTGGTAAGAACAGTTAAACTGTAACAGGTGAATTGCTAGAGGCTTGGTGTGTACAAGCCTGAGAGTTCAAAACTACCAGGGCCCTGTACTGGGGCGAAGGGCTCTATGCTTTCATGAATTTTACTTCCAGGAGCGCTACCAGAGTCTCAAAAATCTTGTTTCTGGCAGTGGGAAGGGGAAAGAAACCATTTTGAAATATATCCAGAGCATTTTGTTCTCCTTAACAAAAGCATGCCCTACAGGAAACTATTTTACTAAAGTTTAACAGACCAGGAGTTTACCAGAACATAACTAACTGACTTGGGGGCTGGGAAATACCCTATTCTAGCCCCTTTTATACTTTTGGTCTCACCTGAGGGGGAAAAGGAAAAAAGAAAGGTGAGTCACACTTGAAGGTCGCAGTCCAGGGGACATAGTCTTCCTAGAATATCGGGACCTACTCCTAGCCCTGTAGAGGTCTTCTCTTTCTCCAACACCTTACTGCCACGTCAGTCATGGACCTGGATAATAAGAAGGATTATCAACAGCAAGATGCAGATCCTATGTAAGAGAAAGTCAGAGGCAACAGGGAAGACTGAAAAAGGGATAGTAGAATAGTTTTTAGCCTCCTGATACCTAAAACTAACAGTAAACCCAGCCTACCTCCTAGCCAGATACATATAAAACTTCACATTGAACACCTCAGTTCCTTTAACACAATACATCATGTCTGTTTTTCAAAAAATTACAAGGTATGCTAAAAGGCAAAATAGTTTAAAGAGACAAGTGAAGCATCAGAATCACAGTCAGATAGGGAAGAGGTTTTTGAATGGTCAGACTGAGCATTTAAAATAGGTATAATACACGCTAAGGGTTCTAATAGAAAAAATGGACAAAATTCAAGAACATGGAGATGTAAGCAGATAGATGGAAACTCTGGGAAGAATCAAAATTAATGCTAGCAATGAGAAACACTATAACGGAAAAGAAGAATGGCTTTTGGTTCATTAGTAGACTGGACTGGGCCAAGGAAACAGTCAGTGAGTTCGTAGAAACTTGTCAAGAGAAACTTTCCCAAAAGGAAAAAAAGAATAAAAAATACCAGAACAGAATGTTTAAGAGCTGTAAGACAATTAAAAGATTTAAAATATAGGAATTGGGAATACCAAAAGGAGAGGAAAGAGGAAAAGAAGAAATATTTAAAGTGATAATGGCTGAGAAATTTTCCCAGATGGATGACAGACATCAAACCACAAATTTGGGAAGCTCAGAGAACACTGTGTAGGCAAACTGCAAAAAATCTGCACTTAGATATATCATATTAAAATTGCAGAAACTTAAAGAGGAAATCTTGAGTAAAGCCAGAGGAGCTTAATACCTTACCCACGTAAGCTCAAGGATAAGACTTACATCAGATTTTATTCAGGAACCATGTAAGCAAATCAAAAAAACAACCAATCTAAAAGTCTGTACAAGCATATCTCATTTCATTGTGCTTTGCTTTACTGAATTTTGCAGATACTGTGTTTTTTGCAAATTTTAGGTTTGTGGAAATCACGCATCAAACAAGTCTCTCAGTGCCATTTTTCCAACAGCATTTTCTCTCTTCAGGTTTCTGTGTCACGTTTTGGTAATCTTCACAATATTCCAGACTTTTCCATGATTATTATATTTGTTATGGTGACTGGTGACCAGTGACCTTCGAAGTTATTCTTGTAACTATTTTGAGGTGCCACAGACTGTGCCTGTGTAAGAAGGTAAACTGAACTGACAGCTACTGTATGTGTTCTGACTGCTCCCCTCATCTAGCTGTTTCCCCATCTCCTTGGGCCTCTCTACTCCCTGAGACACAACAGTATGGAAAGTAGGCCAGTCACCCTGTCATGTCTTTGAGTGTTCAAGTGAAAGGAAAGGTGGCACATCCCTCACTTTAAATCACAAGCTAGAAATGATTAAGCTTAGTGATGAAGGCACGTCGAACTCTGAGACATTCCAAAAGCTGGGCCGCTTGTGCTAAAAAGGTAGCTAAGTTGTGAATGCAAAGGAAAAGTTCTTGAAAGAAATTAAAAGTGCTACTCCAGTGAACACATGAATAAGGCGGCAAAAACAGCCCAATTACTGATATGGAGAAAGTTTCAGTGGTCTGGGTGGAAGTTTAAGCCAGCCACAATTCCTTCCCTTAAGGCAAAGGCTAATCCAGACCAAGGTCCTAACTAACTCTTGTTCAGTTGTGTGAAGGCTGAGAGGCAAGGAATTTGCTGTAGAAAAGTTTGAAGTTAACAGACGGTTGTGAAGTTTAAAGAATCCATATTTGTAATATCAAAGTGCAGGGTGAAGTAGAAGCGATGAGGTTCAAACTGCAGCAGAAGATCTTATCCAGAAGATCTAGTGGAGGTCGATTCTGAATGAGAGTGGCTGCACTAAACAGCAGGTTTTCAGCGTAGCCCAAACAGATTTCTGTTGGAAGAAGATGCTATCTACGGGCTTGCAGAGCTAGAGAGAAGTCAGCTCCTGCCTTCAGTGCTTCAAAGGACAGGCTGACTCTTTTGTTAGGGGCTGATGCAGCTGGTGACTTGAAGTTGAAGCCAGCGCTCATTTACCATTTCAGAATCCCGGACTCTTAAGAATGAGGTTAAATTATTCTGTCTGTGCTCTAAATGGAACAGCAAAGCCTGGATGGTAGCACATCTGTTGACAGCATGGTTTTCTCAATATTGAAAGCCCACTGTTGAAAGCTACTGCTCAGGAAAAAAAAAAATTGCCTTCAAAATATTCCGGCTCATTTGACAATGGGCCTGGTCACCCAGGACCTCTGATGGAGATGGCCAAGGAGATGAATGTTGTTTTCACGCCTGCTAACACAATATCCATTCTGTAGCCCACGGATCAAGGAGTCATTTTAACTTTAAAGTCTTATTATTTAAGAAATATGTTTCATAAGGCTAGAGCTGCCATAGATATTTCCTCTGATGGAGCTGGACAAAGTCAGTTGAAAACTTTCTGGAAAGGAATCACCTTTCTAGATTCGGGACATTGGTGACTTATGGGAAGAGGTCAAAATTTCCAGAGCAGCAGGAGTCTGGAAGAAGTTGACTCCCACCTTTATGGATGACTTTGAGGGCTCAGGACTCCAGTGGAGGAAGAAAATGCAGATGTGGTGGAAACAGCAAGAGAACTAGAATCAGAAGTGGGGCCTGAAGATGTGGCTGAAGTGCTGTCATCTTATGATAGACTTGAACAGATGAGGAGTTACTTCTTATGGATGAGCAAAGACCATGGTTTCATGAGATGGCACCTACTCCCAGGGAAGATGCCATGAAGTCTGTTGAGATGACAACAGAGGATTTAGACCATGACATAACTTAGTTGATCAAGCAGCAGCTTGAGAGGGTGCGAGGGGGCGAGAGGGTGGACTCCAGCTTGAACGAAGTTCCCCTGTGGTAGAGTGCTATTAGACAGCATCACAAGCTACAGGGAAATTGTTCCTGAAAGGGAGGCTCAATAGGTGTAACTAACTTCATTGTTGACTTATTTCAGAAATTGCCACAGTCACCCCACCTTCAGCAAACACCCCCGACCCCAAATGGTCAGCAGCCGTCAACGTGGAGATAAGACCCTCCACCAGCAAAGAGATTAGGACTTGCTGAATCAGAAGAAGGTCAGCATTTTTTTTTCTTCTTTGCAATAAAGTCTTTTTTAAAATAGGTCACGCACATTGTTTTTTAGACGTAATGCTATTACACACTTAAGAGACTACAGTGTAATGTAAACAGAGCTTCTATATGCAGTGGCAAACCCAAAAATCCATTTGACTCATTTTATTACGAGATTCACTTTTTTGTGGTAGTCTGGAACTGAACTCACAGTATCTGAGGCATGCCTGTATCAAATTATCCCGCAAGAGCGAAGTAGAAAGAATTTCTCAGACAAATAAAAATTGGAGAAACTTCCCTGTAATAAATCTTGCTGGCAAGAAGTGTTAAAAGTTTTTCCAAGAGAAGGAAAACGATACAGGTCAGAAACTTGGATGTACATAAAGATTGGAGGAAGAGGGTAGAGAAGGAATTAAGGAAGGGGCTTCTCACTTTCCTCCCCTGAGGCACTCGTGCCATGCCCGGCACCCAGCACCCTAGCCCGCGCCCATGCCTAATGATACAGACACAGAGTTTTCTGGCTTGTTGGCTTAAAAAAGAGAATAACTTTCTCAACTCACAGCTGCAACCTCTGCCTTTAAAGATTACTGAAATGGTCATAGTGACCATCTGGCTCATGGAAGATGGGAATTTCCAAAGACTCTGGGCAAAACTGCAAATAACAAATGAAAATATAGCTAAAGTCTTGTTCCCTTCAGCTTTACGTTTATTAATAATGCACCGTATTGTGTCTTATGCCACAGAAATTTTCGTTATGGTATCATCCTGCCTGTTATTGTGGTGTCATTTTGAGATCACTCAGAGCTTAAAGAAAAAAAGAATTGAATATATTAAGTGTAGGCATATGAACTCTTTAAAAGCCAAACATTATTATAGCTTTTCAAACTGGAAATGAAAGGGCCACTGAAGCATCCTATTTGTTTTAAATTTTGATAAAGTTAATATTGATGGCTACCAACCAGATTTAAAAAAAAAATCTTTTGGGATACTCCCCATCCCTTTCTTAAAAAAGGGGTGTCCTTGAGACACATGTGAGAAAGAAGGCACTGTGGATTATCCCCATTCATGACTGGTGCATTTCTTGCTATGACTTCATAAGGAACCATTATTAGGGAACTCCCAAGTATCTGCAGGAGGCCGGGGCTACGCCAAAGGCTTTTGGTTCTTTTACCGAAGAAGCTGATTTTTGGTGACCGGAGGGACGTTGACCACAGTTAGCTTTTTGCCTTTTTGACTTTTGTCGCTTTTGTTTGTTCTTTCTCTCCCTCTCCCTACCGCACCCCCCCCCGTCCCCATTCTTTTAAGTCTTTAAAATTACTCCCTTCTTAAAAAATTTTTTTCCTTTGTTTTCTTTTTAAAATTTTTTTATTTTCTCAGTTCTCTTTTTTATTTTTTTTTCCAATTTTTTTTCCTTTTTCTTGGTTAATATTGTTAGCTAGTATTGTTAGGGTTGTTAGTTACCATGCTGCTGGGCTTTGCAGCAGTCCACACTGATACAGACATACATACCGACAGTTACCAGCTCCTTATGACCATGGTCATAAGGGAAACTTCGTCAAGGTCATGTTGACTCGGCCATTATGGGACAGAAGTGGTTGTGAAGGTCATTAATAAGAGTTGGCAGAGATTTAACAGTCTCCAGAGACTATTCCTTGAAGTTCAAAGCATGAAGGTCTTTAATTACCTTAATAATATGAAACTGTTTGAGATGCACTTGACCTACAAACACTCTACCCGGTCAGGGTATATGCTAGCAGATGTTTGATTATCTAGTGGACCATGGCCATATGAGAAAGAGGCTTGTAACAAATTTTTCTGTGGAGTGTCCACTGTACAGTGCTGCTTCCACCAGATGTGTATTGTCCACAGGGACCTAGAGCCAGAGAACCTGCTTTTTTGATGTTGACCTTAATGTCAAGGTTGCGGACTTTGGCTTTAGTGTGATGTGTTCTCCATCGTCAATAAGCTGAATACCTTCTGTGGCAGACCCCTCTTATTCCCTGGAATTCTTCTGGAGCCATAATTATGATGCCCCTTCAGCGGATATGTAGAGCTTTGAAGTCATTCTTTTTTTGTGATGGCCCTTTGAGGGATTGGAATTCAAAGACCTGTGGAAATGGGTATTGTGTGGAATATACAACTTTTCTTTCTTCGTGTCTCTAGACACTGAAAACCTGCTTGAGAAATTCCTGATTCAGAACCACAGTGACTGAGGCATTTTAGAGGAAATCGTGAGAGACCTGTGGATAGACATGGGCCCTGAAGAGGAACTGAAGCCATACACTGAGCTCTCCCTGACTACAAGGATCCCTGGCAGCCTGGGTTAATGCTGTCCATGGGCTACAAGTGGGAAGAGATCCGCAACTTAATGATGGGCATGAAGCGTCAAGAATTAATGACCATCTTCTGACTTTGGGCTACTAAGACACTCCAGGTGCTGGAGGACATTCCGTCATGATGAAGTCCCTGCCTACAGCTGGTCCCACCAGCAGTGATGTCCTTCATCCTGTGAGGTAGAGGCTAGTGTCTCTATCAACCCAAACAGCAGAGTACTGTCATTCCCACCTTTATTTTGTTCTCTAAGAGAGAAAGTCAGTGGCATGAGGACCGGGAGTCTGGGTGGAAGGCCAGCAGAACAGCCAAAGTGACTGTAAGTCTGCCTAGTCAGGAGATGAAGACTACCACTTGAACACAACTCTCAGTTTTTACCCTGTGGTCTCCTGATCACCACCCTGCCCCCAACCAAATACCAGCAATGGTGGTGGAGCCCTAGACTGATCTGCCTTTTCCCAGCTGTATGTATGGGGCCTGGCTGGCTCAGAAGACTTTGTCCAATGGGGGATGGAGGTGTGCAAAGTGCTGTGGGGTTGTCTCTGTGGGATTAAAGCTATCTGACACTCCCATGGTGTTCGGGAGCATTGAGGACAAAGTAACTATGATAGTTCAGTTGATGAGTTAGCCAGGAGCCCTCTGGGGAGTGGAGAGGCCCACCCCTCTGCCTGTACCTGGTGAGACTTCAGAGATTAGACTGTACTTGGAGACTTTCGCCCTTTCCCTGCTCCTCTCCCTCCCTTCTTCTGTGGTTGGGGTGAAGGGAGATGGTTCTGTAGAAATAAACACAAATATTAATGGGTAAGCACTTAGTATCTTACTTTCTGAGTTGCTTTTGATGATGGACTGTAAGTAAGGTGATTACTGATTTGAATGGGTCTCATGCGTGTTTGTCTTAGAGAATATAAGCTTGTCACTGCCTTGAGCAGATGGTACAGCAATGATATTAACACTGATATTAACAATGATATTAACACTGACAAGTAACAGCCTTTACTATTTGTTGTCCAAAGACTTTCTCTGCCTTCCTAATTCATTTTAGCCACAAGTGTCCACTTTAGCAGATTGGGAAGGGACTGCTTTGGGAGGGTAAGCTGCTTACTGATAGCACAGAGGGGGTGCGAGGGCAGAGCTCATGTCCCCAGCTAGTGCTCTCTACCCAGTATTCTGTGGCTTCCGTGGCTCAGGTCTGGGGGTGCCAGAGTCCCAGATTTGCCATTCTTTTGAGGTTGGGTATACTGTGTCTCTTAAATGGGTAATTTGGTCATAGGAGAAATGAGACAAGCAGCCACTTTGTGGAGCACTTTTCAGAGCTCCTTGTGAATCCATTTGTCTGCAGTCCTTGAAGCAGGACATGGTCCTGAGCACAGATATTGCTTTGAAAATGTGAAATTAAAATGCTGGAAACACTAAGGGTGTGTGGAATCCTATCTACAGGAGGGATGGTGCGTTGTAGGCCGTTTGGCATGCAAGTTAGCCGCCTTGATGTTACAGCTTTTGGAGGAGCGTCTTCTAGCTCTAAACCTGCTCTTCTGCCTCACGTCAGAAATCCTTCTGAGTTAGAGAGCAGATGTGGAGATTGAGGACTTCAGGCTGAACATCTTTTGTATATTTAAAGTTTACTTGTTGAGTTGGAAGAGCCTCTCTCCCTAGCCCAGTCCCCTTCTATTAAAGTACCGATTGATGTGTCCAAGTAGTTAATGTTTTGTTAGAAGCCATAATAATATGTCTAATAAGGATTTGTTGAACAGCTATATTTACTGGGTAGCTACCACGTGCCTGAGTCATGGAGGAGCTAGAAAGGTGAGCTCACATCTCCCTGCCTGGCTTCAGCCACAGCAGCAAATCCTCTCTGTGTGTGCACCGGACTGTTGTCCTCTCAGACTGTCCCCAGGTATAGGGCTCAGAGATCTCTTTTAGGGTTGGACCTGAGCTTTTCCCAGTCAGACTGTTTGGTGAGGCCACTGAAGAGTTCTGGAAAATTTAATGGTAGGTTTTCAGTGTCTCCTTTGCCAGAGGTGCAGCCTTTTTGTGGCACAGACTTTATTCTTGAATATGATTATTGCAGTGCCTGGTACGTAACAGTGCTCACCAGATAGTATTTTTTTCTCTTTTCTCTGCAGTGTGGTTACAAAAAAAGAACTACAGAAATTTCAGAAGAGAGCTAGAATGCTGTGTGTAGCTGAGAGGATCAGGAATGTTTTCTGGGTGAGGCCAGTAAGAGGGAAGGGTTACTTATTCATCTGATGCTGTAGTCTACCTGACACATTTCAGATATGGCTGTGCAATGAGAACATTACCGTCACAAAATACAAACAGAAATGTCTGCAATCTGTTGAGCCAAGTAAATGTTCATTCACTAATCATATAAATACAGAATTACATGGGAGACGATCTGAGTGTCCTATAGGAAAATGATGAAATAAATGATAATATGTTCTTTTGATTTAATATTATGTAGCCATTGGAATTGTTTCAACCAACTTGTAAAATGGTTGCAGTAACACTGGGTATTTAAGAAACAGAGATATAAAAGTGTTGAGTATAATCCCTCTTTTATTAAAACAATGCATGCTTGCCTGTGCATTGGGAAGTAGATTATATAGTGCATTGAGCAATGGGTATTTCTGGTGAGGTTGTGGAGCAGAGAGCCTGTTCTCATGAAAGGGTGCTGGTTTCACCATCTAGCAGGTAGGTTTGTTTTTCCATTGTTGGCATTTACAATTGGATGATTTGCATGCTTTAAATGGGAAACTAAAGATTTAAGGTATGTTTTTTTCTTTGTTGTTGGTTTTGGTTTTGATGGGGTGGGGAACTAAGCTAACTGTCCCCAAGGGCTCTGCAGTGGGACAAGGGTTCCGGTGGAAGCCCTCATGCAGTGGGGCTCCTAGAAAGGTGATATCTGGGCACCAAGTTCCTGTTTGTGCTGCCCCTGCAGGGATTCCTCTTCCCCTGTCTACTGTGGGTCCTGGTTTGCTTTAGATTTTGTCTATAACTTGGGTCCAGAGGGAGATTTCCAGAAATGCTCCCAGGGATGATGTTGGGAGTTTGATTTCCAAGTGAGGATTCCTGTTCAACTGAATAATCTCCTGTGTAATTAATCAAACTCTTGATTACTGTGGGTTAGTTCTATTATTCTTTATGTGAAAGGTCCCATCTTCTCTAACCCCTACCAAAAATTCTTATTTTGTTTGAAAGCTTTTTCCTCAAAAGATACTGGGGCATTACTACTTTTATGAGCTTAAGACAACAGTAATTTTGTGTTTCTAGATGGGGTTTTTTGTTTTGTTTTTTAGTTTTTAAATTTTAAAAAATTTTAAAAGATTTTATTTATTTATTTGATAGACAGTGAGAGAGGGAATACAGGCAGGGGGAGTGGGAGAGGGAGAAGCACGCTCTCCACTGAGAAGGGAGCCCAATGTGGGGCTTGATCCCAGGACACTGGGATCATGACCTGAGCTGAAGGCAGACGCTTCACCAACTGAGCCACCCAGGTGCCCCTTTACTTTATTTTTTTTAAAGCATCTGTGTTTTTTGAGCTGAAAATTAAAGGTATTTATTGTTGGAGGTGCTAATGATATACCCATAGGAATACAATGTAGCATATAATCCAGTTATCATAAGATGTAAAAATTCTAGAAATTTTCTCTCTAATCTGTAATCTTTTCCTTGTAAAGAAAGTTCTTCTTTATGTTCTAATACTTTAAACACCCACTGGGTCATGTAAAATGACAGGACAGGATAGTGTGTCATACAACCTTTCATGCCATCTTGGACTTAACCTGCTTTGTGCAGTAGAGGTACCAAGGCTTGGTCTTCTGAAGGTGGGTTATTTTTCTATAATGTCCTAAGAGATGGTCAAAAGACTGCCTACTGGTTTCCTTTTACCCCCCAATTACACAAGTAATGAGTTAGGCTTTTAAGTCTTATAGGCTTTTCTTTTCTTTTTTTTTTAGACTTTGTCAGAGAGAGAGAGAGAGAGAGAAAGAATGGGAGGGAGAGAGAGAGAGAGAGAATGGGAGAGAGAGCAGGAGCGGTGGGAGGGCCAGAGGGAGAAGCTGGCTCCCCGCGGAGCAAGGAGCCTGATGTTAGGATTCGATTCTAGGACCCTGGGATCACGACCTAAGCTGAAGACAGAGGCTTAACTGAATGAGCCACCCAGGTGTCCCATAAATCTCAGAGACTTTTCATCAGGAGTTTCTGTTATGACACGATTATCTAGGATGGAGAGCAGCAGTCACCCAGAGTCTTACCAAGATTTCCTGCCGGCCACGTGGAGGCCAGAGTGGAGTGACCAGGCCGGTGAAGGGCTCATTACCGCTGGGACTTAGGGAATGTCAGGCAGGAAGCTGCCCTCCCCGAGGATTTTCGACGGCTGCAGCGACAGCAGCCCTCAGTGTTCGGGGCTCTACAATTATTCAGAAAAGAGTGAGGATAATGCATATCCATTTTACCTGCTTGAAACTAATAGGCAGCTTCCTTCTGGGATTTACTCTCTGTACCAATTAATTTATAATCTATTCCACCTTCTCTTTCCCTACCTGCCAGACACCGCTCTTTTCTGGGATAGCTGCGTGGAGGAGATGACAATTGTCTACAAGGTGTTTGCTGCAGTTCACTGCGCTGTTCTGGGAACGTGTGGCCCCTCCCACCTCTCAGCCATCGTCCCTCCCCTTTCTCAGTTCTTGTTCTCCTTGCATGGTTTTTGAACTTACTGGTGAAGGAGCTTTGAGCCCTTTTGGTGGAATGAATTTCCGTTGACTGGTATACACAGAGAGCACACTCAGGGACCCCAAACATAGGTATATGATACACTGTGCAAACAGGGGTGGGGAAATCTAGCTGTTTACTCGAACAGTTCAGTGTCTCAGATTCAGATGATGGAAGCCAGCCTGTCTGGTCTTGGCTCGCAGCCCCTGAGCTGCAGTCCTGCTTCTGGGAAGACAAGCCCAAAGGCTACCGTGTTCAGTTGAAGGGGAGTCACACTGACTTTCCACCGAGAACAGACCATGTATTTCCTTTGTCACTTCCATGCCGCGTTGGATGGCATGTGGAGAGACAGGCCATCTTGCTGCAGGGAGGCTGTTAGCAAGCACCAGCCAGCCTCTGGCTCCTTGTGCTTCCCATACATCTCGTGGTGCAGATCCCGAGAAATCTGAGCATTTTTCTAAAATGGCTTTTTCTGGGCGCCTGGGTGGCTCAGTGGGTTAAGCCGCTGCCTTCGGCTCAGGTCATGATCTCAGGGTCCTGGGATCGAGTCCCACATCGGGCTCTCTGCTCGGCAGGGAGCCTGTTTCCTCCTCCTCTCTCTCTCTGCCTGCCTTTCTACCTACTTGTGATCTCTCTCTGTCAAATAAATAAATAAAATCTTTAAAAAAAAAAAATAAAATGGCTTTTTCTTTTAAACATGTTACTTTAAATTTTGTTTTGTCTTCTTATGTTGAAAACAATGTGTTTCTGTTGCTTATCTATTCCATAGGTGTGTAGCATAGCAGTTCCTCTTGGGTATCTCATGCCCTTATAAGCTGGCAGCTCTGGGGGACATTTTAAAGTCTGTGTTTTGTTTTTCCTTTGTCAAAGGGGAGAGGGATTGCTGACATACTGCGTGCCAGAGCACTTGAGGCAAATCTATTTCCAGCTCAAATATAGCTGCTAAAGAAATTGCCAGAGTGGTGCATTATTAATTCTTCCTTCTCTCCATCATCTGGTTGCAGGCAGGACTGGCACGATCCCACCTGCTTTGCCTGCCTCCCTGTCAGTTCCTGCCATTTCCAGCCCCCTCCAGGCTTTCGGAGTGCAAGGGACCATTCAGCTGTTGAAGAGCAAGAGCCACAAACATTTCTGGTGATTTATCTCATGCGGCATAATCTTATAGCTCAAACAACAGCTTCCTAAAACCAACTATCAGAATATGTTGCCTGTATTTTCAGTTTAGTTATGAAAAAAATTTTCTACTTGGATGGTAAGTTGGGATGATTTATGCTTAGTGATCAGATTTTTCAAATGATTATTATTTTTTTAATCACCAGAAAAAGAGAATGAAATGGAAATCACCAAATATTTCTCATATCTGCAATATATGTGATGAACAAAAGTTATAAAACAGTCATCACTGAAGTATTAAAAATGCCCAACATGTCAATTTTAAAAAGTACAATGGTTTAATAAAAATATATAGAAACCTTTAAACACATATAATATATCAAGGGATACATTCTGAAGCATTAACTGGCAGATTTGAAAATAACACTCAGAACACTTAATGTTAGGGAGAAAGTGTTGAGGTGCCTTCTCAGCCACTACTGAGATCATTCACAGGTTCGGTGTTTTTGTTAAGCTCTGCGTCTGTGTGTTTTTATGATGCAGAAAATGCATGCACATTATTTGCTCTGAAAATTACCTCCTATGTCATCCGTACATGACTGAGCAGCTCCAAAGGTGGTTGATCCAGGACGGTTTAGCATGACATTGTCTCAAGTGACCATCAGTGGAGAGTTTATTCTGCCCCTGCTTCTCCTTTCCTCTGCTGTGTAACTCCCTGGATTCAGGACTTGTGCTGAGCCCCGGGGCAAGCCTACGTCACTGTAACTGAAGGGATATTTATTCTAGACAGTGATCCCTTGATTCTAGAGCAGGGACCCTGGCATGTTGTCAGGAGGAACACTTGTCATTTCCCTCAATGAAATCATTAGCATCTGGCTCAGGTCCATCCTGGCAGGTCTGTGTGAGGCCCACATGGCTGATGTCCCCAGGGCTCCATGGCTGCTTTGAATTCTTCCTGAGGGTCCTTATCCAGGACAGGTCTGTTTCTCCCCCACTAAGTGGCACCAGGAGGGACTAGAGATTGCCTGGGCTTGGGGTTGTTGAGCAAATAACCAGGTTCCTCCTTTTTTTTTTTTTTTTTTCATTCTTCTACTGTCTTTGTTAAGGCTTTGTGTTTGGGGACAATGGCCTTGCACTGTGCTTCCTCTAAAAACTGGGCTTAGAGCATACCAGCACATGGGAGATCTTGAGTGAGCTTTCATAGTAGCAGTGTCTCCCATGTGCAAATGCCATCAGAGGCTCAGAGTAGTGAGTATGGGGTGTGGACTGCCCTCTTGTAAGAGCAGCATTTTTTTAAATATATATATATATATATTTTTAAAGATTTTATTTATTTATTTGACAGACAGAGATCACAAGAAGGCAGAGAGGCAGGCAGAGAGAGAGGAGGAAGCAGGCTCCCTGTGGAGCAGAGAGCCAGACATGGGGCTGGATCCCAGGACTCTGGGATCATGACCTGAGCCGAAGGCAGAGGCTTTAACCCACTGAGCCACCCAGGCGCCCCTAAGAGCAGCATTTTGAATGAGACCTGTTTACATATACTTTGCATCAATTTACATACCAGCCTCTGATAACTAGCTCTAAATACTCTTCTGTGACTTCAGCTAGTTAGTGCTACTAATCACTGTGGTAGCCAGGCCTGGTATTAAGGGCATTACATACATGAAAAACTGAAAAGACTTGTGAAAACATAATCATGAATGTGGTAAATCAGCCCAGGCCCCTCACAGATACAGGGGTTTCTTAGCCTGATTCCTTATGCTGGAGTGACAGCACATTCAACACTTTTGAGGGAGATCATGCCTTTCTAGCACTCACCTCATTAACCCCCACCCTGGAAAAACAAGGAAGGGAAAAAAAAAAAAACCTAACATTTTTTTTTACTATCTTTCATTTAATAATCACTGTGCTAATGGTACCAGTTATTATTTCATACTTTTTCTGTTATTTGACATGAAATCTACATAGTTTGTGAAGTTGGTTGGTGGTGAGAAGAACACATAGAAAAGGTGATGGTGAAGGTTGCCCATGGGGCTTGCAGTGTCCAACCTGCGTCCTTGCACATTCAGCTCTCAGATGAGCTTTTCCTCCTTTTCACCTTTCTCAGCCTTCATCGTGGAGTGACCAGACCACAATCTGCCTCACTTGAGAATGGAAAGTTGGGGGGTGGGGTGAGCAGGGGGACAGGTACACCTGCACAGTCCCCTGCCTTGTGTTGATTCCCACTTTGTGGGTTCCACTGGGTGTTGATACTGATTACTGAAACAACATACTAACTCCTGGTTTGTACAGTTGACTTTTAGTAGCAGATTGGGAAGTTTTACCCCCTTCAGAGATCAGGCAGGGGATAGAAGGGATCTGTTCTTAAAGAGTAAAAAGTTCTTCAAATTCATGCTGCTCTTTGTAGGTCACCTAAAAATACCGATCTTAGTAGTTTTAGATCTTAAAATAACTAAATGTGTACCTTTCATTTTTGTTCCTGTTAAATCAGACATCCATTTATACTAGATTTCAGGATAGGATAGAATAAAATACCCACTTCTCCCTATGTTGTAAGAAAATAAATTGGGAAGAGTCTACCTATCGTTATATAGGAAGTTGTTTTAATTATAGCAGGAGACTGCTTAGTGTTTCTCACTGACCTCTTCTACCCTCAATCCACTGTGGGCATGGCTATTTGAGAATGCGGTCTAGAGAATAACAGTGTGGTCATGCAGAGCATTCCTCTTGCCCTGTTAGTTTTGAGCATGAATGATGTAGCCGCCCCCCCTCCCCTACTTTTTCTTCATTAGGATCTGGTATTAGCCTCTTCGCTGACAATCTCATGTTAAAAAAACGTTAACAACTTGAAATTCGGGAGACCCAGCGTTTGGTTGAACCTTGCTCTCAGGAACTCCTGTGGGGGAATGTCTGCCTCAGTTTCCCAAGCCAGTGCCTCTGTTCAGTCACACCTGTGTCTACAGTTTTTATTACTCTGACTTTGTCATTTTGAAGTGAGAGTGGTGCAGTGTATTTTAGGTGTTGTGGTGCTTCCTATTTTATTTCTTTTGGCTCAGTAGTAAGTTGTTAGTTGTAGTAAGAATAGCTTCTGGGCCATTTTAGTTGTGAGCACCTTACACGCAACGCAGGTCCAAGGCCTAGATCGTTTTTCTGTGAACCTCATTGTCAGCAGTGGTTTATATAAACAGAAGTTTCTTTTCTGCAGATAAGCCCACTTCCGTGCTCTCCTTTCCCCCACGACTGTTCTTGACATCACCTTATAAACCTTCAGCAACCAACCCCTGCTGTGGAGGGCAGCCATGGTGTAGTTCACCATTCTTGGCCTTGAACTGAGGAGTTAGAGGGAGGGAACCTGTCCAGGGCTGTTTCTATCAGGGCTGAAGGATCAGAGCACACCTTCCCTAGATGGTCCTGCTTTATGTGGTGGGTGGGTTCGAGGGTGATGGAGGGCCGTGTTTCAGCTCCACTTGGGTTTCATGCATTTTCAGTCACTCTAATCAGCCTTTTTACTATAAAGCATGTGGAGCTGCTCCAACTCATAATGAAGTGGATAGAATTCTTTTGTAATTTGAAGTCAACCGCCTGATGCAGTATTTTAAGAATTCTATAGCATATCGATTTCCACAATCATTCATGTGCTTTATTTCTTTTCTCCAAACATTAGAGTGATGGTTCACAATCAAGAATGTGAGTGGAAAAAAAAAAAAAAAGAATGTGAATGAATTCTAGAATGAACTCACTACTATCTCTTGATTGACTGACTGCATTTTTGTCCTCCCACGTCTAAAATGCCTGTGAGCTATCTTTACTCATAAAATTTTTGATAACAAATGCATCCTTTGTTTTGCTTTTCCCCCTACTAACCGAATTTTCCAACTCTCTAGATACTGCGATCTGGATATTCTATTTAATTTGGTTGGGCACGAACTACCCAGATTCAGCTCTGACCCTGCAGATGAAGGGCTCAGCCCCACCAGATTCCCTCTTCCCATCCGGCCCCTTCAGATGGGATCCCTATCCCAGCTTGTCACCTGTACATCTCACCAATCAGCTATCAATCTTAAGTTCTCATTAACCCCCTCCTGAAATTCAATCATTTGCTAATTTGGCTTACAGAACCCAGGAAAGCACTTTACTTACCATTTCTGTTTTATTATAAAGGATACAATTCAGGAACAGCTAAATGGAAGAGAAGCTTAGGAGAGTGTATGGGGATGGTGCCTGTATGTTTCTTTGGAATACTAGGATCAATCATGGAATATCAAGGGTTAGATACAAGGAAGGACATAGATACAAGGAGGACTGGGGGATTAGCTGGCCACAGACTCATATTATAGTTGTTAATGGGTCATGGAAGGTTGAGCCTAAAGGAAGTGTGAGATCAGTATTGACAGAACTGGCCTGTGAAACAAGGTGTAGGATATAGTCTAAAAGGGCCATGGTGATTTCCAGAGAACATTTGCTGCTGCTTAGGGCCTAGTACCCACCTCTCTATACTTAACTGGTCTTAAAAGGGAGGGAGTGTTACTTACTTACTGAACCCATTGTCTGACATTATCTGTGTAATTCATGACCTCAGAATGTGAGTGAGGGTGTATGTGAGGTTTAGTGAAAATCATCTACAATTTTTTCAGCCCTTATGTATCAGCTACTTTGGAAATTATTTTAAATACGTTATTTCATTTAATTTTCACAGAGACTGTGAAATGGATGTTCTTCATTTCCACTTTTCAGACAAGAAACCAAAGGCCTGTGAGGTCACATGATTTGCTCACATTCCAGGTTAGCTTTGGAAAGTACCAGAGCTGGGATTCAAACTCAGGACTTTGTCACTCTGGCAACCCATGACGGATACTGAGCACCTACTATGTAGCAGGCACTGGGCCAGGTACTGGAAATACAAAGAAAAATTCAACTGCCTTCACTTCAAGGATGACAACGCATCGTCTTCATCAAAATGCTAAGGAGACTCCACAATGACTTAATTAAAAGCACTGCATAAATGCATGGCATTATATTAGGTTGGCAGTGGTTTCCTGCCAATATGTGAAGCACTAAGAATCAATAGGAAGAAGTATATGGTTGTAAAAAAAAAAAATGAGCAGAGCCATGGAAAGGCTAATTGAAAGCGTGGAATGTTAAGAAACGCACAGATTTATTTATGTAAAGTTTGGAAGATGCTACTCTAGCAGTTTCTGGCTGGTTTTGATGATTGATGATAGACCTAAAGTAGCTGAGCTATTGAGATTAACTTAAGTTGCTTTATTTAAAACCGTGCTCTCTCAGAGAATCTTAATTTTAATGTTCCCGGAGGTATATGCCTGTGTTATGTTGGGGATAAGCAGTTTTAGAGTCAGAGAGGAAATGAAGAAAACAAGGCCAATACAACATGGTTTCAACACTATTTCTCAATATATTGCCCATGATATTGTGCCAGAGCAGCTAGTGAGAATATGGGAAGGGCAAGTAGGGTAAACACTCCTGGAAAGATGGTTAGAATCAAACAAGGGAGGAGCTATAGTTAAAACATAGTGGTTCACAAGATGCCCTTCAACGGAAGAATGGATAAAGAAGATGTGGTCCATATACACTACGAGTATTATGCCTCCATCAGAAAGGATGAATACCCAACTTTTGTAGCAACATGGACTGGAAGAGATTATGCTGAGTGAAATAAGTCAAGCAGAGAGTCAATTATCATATGGTTTCACTTATTTGTGGAGTATAACAAATAGCATGGAGGACATGGGGAGATGGAGAGGAGAAGGGAGTTGAGGGAAATTGGAAGGGAAGGTGAACCATGAGAGACTATGGATTCTGAAAAACAATATAAGGATTTTGAAGGGGCGGGGGTGGGAGGTTGGGGGAACCAGGTGGTGGGTATTAAGGAGGGCAGGGATTGCATGGAGCACTGGGTGTGGTACATAAACAATGAATTCTGTTACACTGAAAAGAAATTAAATAAACACACACACACACACACACACACCAAAATAAACAAAAAACCATAGTGGTTCAGTATTAATAATAGAAGACTAGATATTAGGAGTTCTCTTTTATTAAGCAAAATGAACAATTCTTAGGGTGGTGATAGATCAGATCAAGAATCTTGTATTGATATAGGGTTTTTACATATGACCTCTTTAATTTAATTCAAAATGCTTTTTTTTGGTTTTGTTTTGTATCAGCAACTGGTAAAACGTCGAATCGCTTAGGCATTCTTTATCACTGAGTCATTTTTTCTTTTTCTTTTTTTTTTTTTTTTTTTACTGCTTTGATGGAATTATCTCAATGAAATTGGAGAAAACTAAAAGATGGGCTTGGGAGCAGTCAGTATGTAAGTGGTACTATATATTTTGGTCTTACTTGAAGTGGGCTAGAAGGGAAGAAAGAAAAATTGTGTGTAGAGCCCACTCATTGTATGTTAGGCACCCAGCTAGATGCTTCTTCTTTTTCTTTTAAGATTTTATTTATTTATTTGCCAGACAGAGATCACAAGTAGGCAGAGAGGCAGGCAGAGAGAGAGAGGAGGAAGCAGGCCCCCCGCTGAGCAGAGAGCCCGATGCAGGCCCCCTGCTGAGCAGAGAGCCCGATGTGGGACTCGATCCCAGGACCCTGGGATCATGACCTGAGCCGAAGGTAGAGGCTTTAACCCACTGAGCCACCCAGGTGCCCCGGCACCCAGCTAGATTCTATGTGTAGAGTGTCTCTTTCCCTCTAGGTTTAAATATTGTCTATGAATCAATCAATCTTGTATCTATATAATTTCATTTGCATAGCATTTGTAACATTTTGCAGATGAGATTTCAAAGATTAAATGACTTGCTAGTTAAGGTGGGTGCAAATTTGAACCCAGAACTTTTTCCTTCAAAACCCTTGTTTTTGCTGGAGGTTGCTGCCGTCTTGGGTTTGAAAAGATTGCAGTTATCGGCAAGATAAAACATGAAGTGAAGTTATAGCATCATTTTTTACTTCCTTTTATTTTGAGCAAAATGATGATATTAAGTAGATGTTTTTAAGAGCATCCTATAGTGCATCTAAAAAATGTCTAAGGAAAGTCCTGCCCTACTAGGGTTTTGAACCTTTTTAAAGGATATAGTCACCTAGAACCTTTCTGAATTGCTGCTCTCCATTTAGAGTTGATTTTTAGAAATTCTTTTCAGCCACTACAACTTGTAAAGCTGTCTTATTTGGCTTTTGTTTTGCTTTTCTTCTCTGCACTGTTGGTATTTTGAGCAACCCTAGCTAGGTATTAGACCAGTTGCATCCAACATAAAGTATTTTGTTTGGACTTTGAACTCTCCCTTTATTCATCTTGTTTGTACACCGTCTGCTTCCTCTTCCCTCTACTTTCCTGGCTGCCCAGACTTCACTAATTTTTAGTCTTACCTCTTCCATGAGTGCATTCCTGGTCACCGTCTGTATTTGCTATTCTTTCTTCGGCACCTCTATGCTGTTCTCTTATTAATCATAGGTTCTTTCATAAATGTATTTCTGTGTTTCATTGTGAATACCATGGTGCTCCAGCTTCCTACATTTTAAATTCTTTGATTTTGTGGATGGTGATTTAAACAACAGTTCTTTGCACAAAAGTCAGATTTTAAAAAAATCTTCTTAAAAATTATTTAGTGTAACTTTATTTTACTAAAACTCTTTGCAGTACAGAGATAAAATGATTTGATCATTTATGGTGCCACAAAGGGTATAGGGAATGTAACACTCATAATTGGTGGCGGGGCTCCTTGGTGGGACTTGTAACTAGTGCATGGCCACTTGGGAGATCCATTCAGATGTATCCGTTCAGATGTAAAATGCATATGCCATTTGACCTTGCAGTTCAGCTTTTAGGAGTTGATTCTCAAAATGCTAGAATGTGTATGCAAACATGTGTACAAGGGGATTTTTTAAATAGATTTATTCAGTTTAACAAAATGTTGGAAAAATTGTCAATGTTCATCAACAAGGATGTGGCTGAATTAAATACATGGTGGAGCTTTCGTGTGATGGAATGTGGAACAATCTGCACCATTAAAAAGAATGAGGTAGATCTCAGTGTCCTACTTGACTTCTATGGAATATTATCAGTGTAAATTCTTAACTGGCAAGAATATGATATAGAGCAGTATGCTAACATTTGCGTAAAAATTAAGTCTGTGGGTAGTGAACAGAAAGGCCGTCTGTACCCCAGTGTTCATAGCAGCAATGGCCACGGTCGCCAAACTGTGGAAAGAGCCAAGATGCTCTTCAATGGACAAATGGATAAAGAAGATATATACAATGGAATATTATGCCTCCATCAGAAAGGATGAATACCCAACTTTTGTATCAACATGGACGGGACTGAAGGAGATTATGCTGAGTGAAATAAGTCAAGCAAAGAGAATCAGTTATCATATGGTTTCACTTGTGGAGCATAAGGAGTAACATGGAGGACATTGGGTGAAGGAGAGGAGAAGTGAGTTGGAGGAAATCAGAGGGGGAGTGTTATGCCTGAGTTTTCGCGTCTGAGAGACCACCAAGGAGCCAACACTGATGTACTCACACAAGGGTTTATTTGACAAGCTTAAGCTTGGGCCCAAGTATACCCGACACAGCGGAGAGGTGCTTGGACCCTGAGGTGACATGCTTAAGCTTGGGCCCAAGTATACCCAACACAGCAGTGTAGGGACCTGGACCCTGAACCAGACTACAGTCGGAGTTTTTAAAGGCAGAGTAGGAGTGGACTCGTTGGTGGGTGAGGACAAAGGGATGATGTTAGTCTCTAAGGAATTTTGGAAGCAAGGTCTTCAGGACCTTGAGGGGCTAGCTATTGTTGGGAGAAAGGTTATTTATAACCAGTAGTAAAAATCTTCTCGTGAGACTCTTCAGATGTGTATCAGTGGGTCACATGCTTGGGAATGATCACTGACACTATCTTGGAGGTTTAGAGATAAAGTTTCACATTTCTCCTATCAAGTGACCTTGTTAGTGAGATTTAGGTTTAGAAGAAATTTAACTTTATTTACATTTCCTTCTGTCTCAGCTTCTTTCAGTTTTATGGTGGGGAGGGTGACATTGGCTTTGGGGAACTGAGTTATTTGCCTCTGGAAATTGGGCTATTGTTAAATCTCTAGGACATTTGTAAACCAAGGGAGACTCCTGTATTGCAGGATTGTGATCTCTGCAAGTTAACTATTTGTTTTTCTTTTAGGGCAGCCAGGGGTGGCTGAGGAATGTCATACATACTACTGAGGGGAGGGGAGCGGGTGGAGAGGGGGTGCAAGGTGCCAGCTTTTGCTTTGTCAAGATGGCTGTACTTATGTCAGGGCTAGACTCGAGGTGAGTACAGCCTTGTTTTTCTTGGCCTCCAGAGGAGACGAACCATGAGAGACTGTGGACTCTGAGAAACAAACTGAGGGTTTTGGAAGGGAGAAGGTGGGGGTTGGGAGGGCCTGGTGGTGGGTATTAAGGAGGGCAGGTATTTCATGGAGCAATGAGTGTGCGTATAGACAATGAATCTTGGAACAATGAAAATATAAAATTTTAAAAAAGGTTAAGTCTATGGGAGAGGGCTTTATATGTGTATGTGTGTACCTACACCTATTCAATTGTATAAAACATATAAAATGTTTATAGGGAGGTACAGGAGGCAGTGGGTGTTTACTTTCACTGTTTACCCTTTTATGACATTTGAATTTTATTACCATATACATGATTTATCAGTGAATAATATTAGTTTTTAAAAGTCTGATAGTATAGATTTAAAATTCCCAAGTCTATCAACTTAGCAACAATAGATGAGAATATGTATATAAAGAACTTAGTATGGTTTCAGATATAATAATGAGTCATTTAGTAAGTTATATGAGCGGTGGTCATGGTGGAGATGGGGGTGGAGTTGTAATGATGATGTCAGAGCTTGACCTTGAAGAATCCCTAAGGGCAGGGCAGAGCAGAGTGAATTTTCCATCTCATTATCTTACCATCACCTGGGGATCTAAGTAGCCTTAAAGAGGTGGTCTCAAGTATGGAATGTTTTATATTTTGGTGCTTTGGTTTAACATTAATGATTTTTTTCTATGTTCTCTTCTATAATATTTTCTTATTTGTTTGTTTTTTAACATGAAATAATTGTAAATCACTTACTATCAGGGAAATAATTTTAAAAACTCATGTGTCCGCCACCAGGCAAAAATAAATGATTCAGTCAATATTTGCAGTCTTGACAGATGAGCCATGCTTATCTTGTGGTAATGTGGATCCCTCATCTTTTGCCACCTAGCTCCAGGTGTATATAAGCCCTACTTTGAGAAGCAAGGCTTGCTATCTACCACTTAAGATTAGGATCTGATATTGCACTTTGATGATTTCTGTGATGATGTAATGATTTCTCTGAGGTTGGTGGAACTAAATTTGGTTTCTAAGTCATGTGACCATCTCTTTGTTGCCGTTTGACCTGTAAGAGCATTGGTTCCCTGGCATATGTAACCATGCTCTAGTTCTGTGTAGTGGTCTGGAATGGGTACTTTGATATCAGCATCCTTGCTTCAGGGGTTTTTGCTGCTTTAAGGGACTCATACATTTGCAAATTCCACTTCCATTTCAGTTCTGTCCCAATCTGATCCTTTGTTATGACCTAGGTGGGAAAGGGAAACTGTAGGGAGGGCAGGTAGGAAGGACAAGACAACAAATGGCCAGGGAAAGATCCATAGTTAACCAGGGGTAACCATGTGCAGGTGCTTTGTGCTGATGTTTCTTCTTCAGAGTGCTGAGGCTCCCTGGTTTGATGGACTGTATCTGTGAAACTATAAATAGTTTTTTTTTTTTAAATTTGTGCCTTGCATTTACATATTGATGTCATTTTTTTTTTTTTTGCCAGTATTGAAATTCAGAATTGATTTAAGTAAATGCACACATATCATCCAGATAAAAACAATCTCAAACTGTTTCTTATGGTCAAATATAGGTGGGTGAAAATTAACGTGTTATGAACAATTAGTAATTGCAATGTAACTCCCCCCGCCCTTTTTAAAATACTTTCCCAATGTTATTAGGTAAAGTAAAATTACATTGAGTGACTCAGGGTGTAGAAGTATCGTGAAGGAGTTTTTCACTATTACTTCTAGAGGTTAAGTTTTGGAAAAATTATGTGACCAGTAATCAAAAAATATTTAATATTTATCAAAGTGGAAAGTAAAACAAACAAACCAAACTTTAACATTTGACATGTAAACATTGACCTCATTTTTATTTAGTTGTACTGCCCAATAGTAAGTGTTAGTACTTACTTACATGTACAAGAGGCATAGTAGATAGTGGATAGCAATGCATTTAACTCTACTCGTTTTTTACCTTTGGCCAGATATTTGGCCTTTTACAGGGAACAGAGAGACAGGAGATTTTATTGTTCACACTGTGCTGAACCCCAGAGGTACTGCCCCCACTTGCTTAAGGTCTTTCTAGTGCAAACTTAGAGAAATAGTGGACCTGTTTCTTCACAGAGCTCTTGTAAGACTTAATATGAAAAATCACAGAGGCATAACTGTATTGAGCCATTAATTTTCAACTGTTTTTTTTTTCCTATCGTGTTTTATTTTTGTTTTTCAGATACTATCTCTTTTGGGATTAAAACAGACTGAAAGGTAAGGTTGCGTTTTTGTAAGAAAGCTCAGAGTAGAGGGAAAAAAATCTTAGTTCTAAATATATCTTCAAGAGTTATAAGATAAGATAGCGTTTTCTCTGAAAGAACAAAGACATGGCAGTCTGATGGTTTTTAAAAATCTCAGACACTTTATTTCATACCCATGTAACTGACGGCTCAGAGTCTTCAAACTATTTCTAAGATCAAAGATATTTTTTCACATATTTGAGATCTCATAAATCTATGGGCAAATAAACTATTTTCCAAAGCCCAGATTTGTTTCTGAAATAAAATATAGCTTGTGTTTTCCAGATCTGTACTTAAAATGATGCAAAGAACTATTTATGTGGAGTAGAATGTTGAAAAGGCCATCAGCATTTCAAAGAGCTGATACTCTGTCCCAGAGCTCAAGTAAACAGTGCTGGCTGTATCCTTCACTGCAGAGAGTTCCCCCAATTTCTTTTCTAAACTTTCAAGTTTTTTGATATTTATAAATATCAGATGTCTTAACTTTTCATGTGGTCAAATTTATGTGTCCTCCATTTATTTCATCCGCTTCTTTTGTAGAGCAGTCATTTCTAACCCCGGATCAAGGAATTACCAATATTTCTTCTGCTTTTGTTTGTTTTCTTTTGTTTTTAAACTTGTAACAGAACATCCCACAGAACTCTCCACACTCTGTTTAGGCATATAACATGAAGTGGAGATGAGTTCATTTTTCTCCCAAATAGTTTCTTAACACTATTCCTTATGTAATTTATTTCCACACTGGTTTATGAGGATCTATATATTAAATTTAAAAAAAGGAATCTGTTCACCGTATCAGTTCTTTCACCAGTTTTCATTGTTGCTTTTTTCTTGTTATTTTTCAACAGCCTTCTTGTTTACTCACTTGTTTAGTTTTTCAAATGAAGTTGGGTATTGTTTAAAGTCCTCCTAACCACTCCCATAGAAATTTCTGTTGGGAGTTACATTAAAATAATTTGGATAGAGCTGGCATTTTATACTCTTTAGTCTCCACAGTCAACATATATCACTATTTATTCTGATCTTTCATGGTTCTTTGTAGATTTTTGCAATTTGCTTTGAATTTACCTCTTTATACCCAGTAGTCCCCCATGTTATTTACAAGGGATCTATCCTAAGACCCATAGCAGGTACCTGAAACCATAGACAATATAGATCCCTGTATATCCTCTGTTTTTTTCCTCCCTGTACATACCGATGATAAAGTTTATAAATTAGGCACAGTAACAGATTAAAAATAACTAATAATAAAATAGAATAATGATAACAGTGTAGTGTAATAGAAGTTATGTGAATGTGGTCTTTTTCTCAATTTCTTACTGTACTGTACTCATCCATCTTGTGATAATGTGAGATGATAAAATGCCCATGTGAGGGGGTGGAGCGAGGGGAACCATGCAGGCACTATGACGTGGTGTTAGGTTTCTGTCCTGCTGGCAGTACGTCAGAAGGAGGGTCACATCCTGTTCCGTGCTGACTGTGGGTAATTGGAACGGAGGAAAGTGAAACCGTGGATAAAGAGGGGACTACTTACTCATTGTTATTATAAATGATTTTTTTCATTGTAACTTTATTTTCTGTTGGTTATTACTGGGATTGAATATGCTATTGATTTTTAGGAATTTTAAGTTCATTCCCTTGAACAAACTGTTATTTGTTCTAATAGCTTATCAGTCGATTCATTTGAGTTTCTAGATCGATAGTTATGTTGTGGCCAATAATACTTTGGTTTCTTTTTTTCAGGAGCCCTGTTCCATTACTTCCTGTATGTTCTTGCATTGGCCGAGTCCTAAAATTAAAAAAAAAAAAAAAAGATTGGTTGTAAAGTACTTACTCTGTTAGGAATGTTTTTGTAACTTACCTAGAGACTGCAGGTTCCTTTCTACTGTGAGGAAAGGTTTTTCGAAATTGCCACATTTCCTTGGTAATGCATCAGTGAAATCTGTTCATATTTTGGAAGAATAATTGTAAGTTTAGAGAAAATTTGTTAAAATAGTTGCTTTGAAAACTTATTGAAAGCAGGTTTTTAAATAGATTATTATATTTTTTTTTTCCTTTTCACATTTCTAGGCAGAAACTTGGTGATAATTGGGAAAGAGAAATTCAGAGTTAGAAAATATGAGTGGGGCACCAGGGTCACTTAGTCAGGTGTCTGACTCTTGGTTTCGGCTCAGGTCTTAATCTCAGGGGGGGCTTGAGATTCTCTCCCTCTACTCCTACACCCGCTTATACACACACACACACACACACACACACACACTCTCACTCTCTCTCTCTCTTGCAAATAAATAAATCTTAAAGAAAAACATGAGTTCAGTGGTTCTAAATTAAAATCTAACTTTTATGGATAATTGTTATAATAGATATTGACTATGTAGAAAAAATAATTTCCATTAGAGACTCAGCAGAATTATCTTTCCTTTAGTAGGCAGGTAACATTTTTTTACTAGTTTACCTGCTTTTGCGGTGTGCTGTTTTCTAGCTCACGAATTGTCTCTGCTGCCAGAAAGCTGAAACCACCTGCTCAGTTTGCTTTGGTGTGTTTCCTTCCTAACCTGGGGGTACCTTTGCCTGTATGCAGGTGTCTTCCCTCTTTTCTCCTCAGCAGTCTTTTGTGTGGCTTGTCACTTGTCTGAGAGTTCTGAATAGAATCTCCATAGACATGGCGGGAGCTGTTCTCTGGAAGCTTCTGCAGCAGTGACTTGCCTTTCCCCGTGTTTAAGATGCCTGCCTTTTCTTCCATCCACTTCGTTACCAAACCTCTCTCCTGGCAGGATTTCTCAGAAGTTCCCCTCAGTGAGGAGGCTTTCTCTGATCATTTCTGCCAGTAGTTCCTCGAGTCACAGGGCGCTTTATGCTTTCTGTGTATTTGAGACATGTTTAGAGTTTCCCACCGTGTTTCACGGCTGGGTCGCATTTCCCACAAATCCCCAGTGGTTGGCACTGCCGCTGTGTTTTGAATGAATGAGTGGGAGACGGCCTGTATTTTGGTGCTAAGTGCTCTGAAACATGCTTCTTGTACTTTTTCTACATGCTGTCCAGATCTACTAGCCTTTTCTGTATATTCTCTTTTTCTCAAAAATACTATCTTAATAACGGTCACAATACATGCTTGTTACTGTTCTTTGCTGAATGTATATATTTTTCTCAAATATATTATTTTCACAGTGATCATGGCATAGAAGCTATAATACATAGGTTGTTTTCTGGGCTTCATATGTTACTATTAAAAATGAGTGGAGGGGCTCCTGGTTGGCTCAGTGGGTTGAAGCCTCTGCCTTCGGCTTGGGTCATGATCCCAGAGTCCTGGGATCAAGCCCCACATCAGTCTTTCTGCTCAGCAGGGAGCCTGCTTCCCTTCCTCTCTCTCTCTCTACCTGCCTCTCTGCCTACTTATGATCTCTGTCTGTCAAATAAATAAATAAAAATCTTAAAAAAAAATGAGTAGAAACTAGATATTTTTTTAAATGGCTTTTCCATTAAAATGAAAAAATATTGCTCTGGAAATATACCAAAAAGACATGAAAAATGCAAGATGGTAAAAATAACAGTGTGGCCAAAGTCATGACTTTGTGGTGAGTGGCACGACTGTACTTCTCTGTCATTATTTTATATACTTTTGGAAAAAATGTATTCCGTAGCCACTGTGTGTAACTTCTTAGAATCTGTCACTTAATTGGTGACAAGTTTCATCTCGTTAACAAGTTACTTAATTTTACCTATGAAAGATTCCTAACCAACTCAATCGAAGATAACTATGATATCTTTTTAGTCATGGTTAATTAGATTAATAACAATATTAATAATCGCTAAATACTTAATGAGCTCCTTCTCTGTGCCTTTCTCATTTAATCATCATAGTTAGCTAGGGTAGATCTTGAGGCTGTTTGGCTATTTATGTTGAGCCTCACTTTGTGATAAATTATCTTGCTCTGGGCAAACTAGTCAGTCACCTGTCTTTTCAGATGGCCTTGCTTCTCTCAAATGTCCAGGAAGAAGGTTTTGTTGGATTTGGGGTGGTGGCATGTGCTCCAGGGGGATGACTGTATATCCTAGAAATATTCCAAACTCATTGATTAGTTTTTAATCAGTCAAGGAGCAAATTCTCACTAAGGTCAGCTTTGGGTAAAAGTTAATCCTATTGTGTGTGTGTGTGTGTGTGTGTTTATTCCTAAGGTCTCAGAATGCTTTATAGGAATTGTCACTTTTCTTCTCTGATCCTCATGATTCCTATGTAAATAAATGAATTCATTTAATTTGAAAGTCTTTTCCTTGAGAATCAAAGCCAGGAATTCGGCATTTTACAAAATCCCTTTTCGCATACATTTCCTAATATTAGAAATTACTAGACAACCAGCAGTACCCTTTCCTTAGAGGAGAGATGGAAGTGGATCTTGGGCGTGGCTATCTGAAGCCTGTCTTGTGGTGGGCATTGGGGTCCTTCCCTGGAAGCTACCTGTTCTTTCACGTCAAGGCTGTGCCATCTTCTGTCCTTGTGTGGAGGTTGCCAAGGCTCTAAATTAATTGGATGTAGGTGGAGAAGGAGCTCTGTCTGCATGGCGGCTGAGGAGACAAAATGGAGGGAGAGATGCTTTTGGGAGTGAATTTCCTGTGTGCACGTTCCAATTTCACTTGCCTGCTGTCTGGCCATGCATACAGATTATATGTCCTGTAAGAGAAGTTTTGAGGGAAGGTGTAAGAATTATCCAGGGAGATGGTAGGCGGAGTTTGGCTGTCTCCTAGTGTGGTGTTCCCACAGCCCTAATGGGATTGTGATGGTGTCACTTTTTATTTTCATATTCTTGCCTTGAGTATCTTCTACACTGACCACTAAATTCATTTAATTTTTTGGTGGATTTTATTTTTGTCTTCAAACATGTAACCTCTACCCAGAATTATACTTTAGATACTCCAGAGTGAAAGAATTATTTGAACAAAGGCAGGCTATTTAAAACCTCTAAAAATATAGCAGGGAAGTTTCCCCCTATTACTTAGCATCACATCACATCTTCAGACTGACAAAATTCTCTGTGCTGTTATTTTTCTGTTTCCTTTTTTAATCAATGCTAAGAGCATTTGTGATGCACTTGTTTATTTATAGCACCAAGAATACAATAGAAAAGGAAAATGGAGAAGCCCCTGATTTATTTTCTTTTGGAATTTGATTTTTACCGTCATATACTATTTGATTGAAATGATGTGCCCCTTTTTCACTGCCTAATTCTGTAGGATATCAAGTCCTGTGAATTGGTAATAAAATAGCCTCTAATCAGACAATCAGAAATTTCAGTTGTATTGGGAAGCTTGATTCATGTAGCTTTTATGATTTGGAGCATCTAAAGGAAGGAGAAACCATTTGCTCAACAGTGTTTATTGAATATATACCCTCTTGGTATATAATACTTAGTGTCTTAATTCAACACCTATTTATTGTCTCAGTTTCTGGAGGTGAGAAATCTAGCCACAGCTCAGGTGGGGGTTTTTTCTTCAGAGTCTTGAAAGACTGAAATTAAGGTGCCATTGGGCTACATTTTCATCTGGAACTTGGGGTCTTCATCTGAATTTGTGTGGTTGTTGTCAGAATTCAGTTCTTTGCAACTGTTGTACGGAGGCCCTTAGCTTCTAGAGGCCTCCCACAATACCCTGTCATATAACTCCCTTTGTAGGTAATTCACATTGTAGCTCTTTGATATTTTAAGGCCAGTAGGAAAGTCTTTGCTGCTTCCAGCCTCTGTCCCCAGGGAAGACCTGCACCCTTGTGGCAAGGGCTCCCTTGACTGGCCTGGATCCATTCAGGATAATCACCCTTTTGATGAACTCACAGTTAACTGATTAGGGACTATAACCACATCTGTAAAACCCTTTCACCTTTGCCATATAACATAACGTAGTCATGGAACTGATAGTCTTCATATTTGCAAATCCTGCTCATAGTCAAGAGGAAAGGATTATATAAGGATGTGGGTTATCAGGGTTCATTTTATGTTGGACAGAGATTTTGGAGCTGAGGCTATGCTAAGTTTTTAAAGGATTACTCTTGCAACTGTGTGAAAGTTGGTTGTAGGAGAATAAGGATGGAAACAGAACAGTTAGGAATCAATTGTAAAATTTCAAGTGAGAGCTACTGGTGGTTTAGATTGGGGTGCTAATGGTGGAGATAGGTAAAAAAGTTGGAATCAACATGTGTTTTAAATATTTTGTTTATTTATTTTAGAGAGGGAGCACGTGAAGAGGTAGAGGAGCACAGGGTGGGGGGGGGGGGCAAGAATCTTAGGCAGACTCCGTGCTGAGCGTGGAGCCTAATGCAGGGCTTGATCTCAGTACCCTGAGATCATGACCTGAGCGGAAACCAAGAGTCAGACGCTTAACCGACTGATCTGTCCAGATCATCATATGTTTTAAAGGTAGAGCTAACAAAAAAGTTGCTTATGGACTCAATAAGAAGCATGAGAAAGAAATCACATGTGATTCCAAGGTTTCTGACTTGATCCACTAGAAGGACAAAGTGAGGAAGAGCACACTGGAGGGGGCAATGCAAAATCAAGAGCTTAGCGTTGGATATAATAGGTTTGCGTTTGGATGTAATAGGACTACTAGACATCCAGGTAGAAATGCTGAGTAGGCAGTAGGTTAGTAGGTTTGGAGTGTAGAGAAAGAGGTTTTAGCTAGGGATATAATCAGAATGTTTCAGTTTATGGATGGTATTTAAAATTGTGAGATGGATCAGACCACCTAGGGGAGTGAGTGTAGTACAAGAGGATGGCTTGAGGACTGAGTCCTGGGGCATTTCAGTGTTTAGAGGGCTGATGAGCAGGAATAAGCTAATGACCAGTAAGGAAGAGCTAGCGAGAGAGGAGAAGTCCAGGTGCTGCGCTGAGACCTAAGAGAAGAATGTGTTCCAAGAAAAAGAAGGGAACAACTTTGTCAAATGCTGCTGATTGTTCAAGAAGAATGGAGGCTGAGCACTGCCATTGGGATTACTAATATAGAGGTTACTGATGATCTAGACAGGAGCTACTGTTGTGGTTGAATAAATATGCCTTGTGGGTCTAATTCGCAGAGAATGGAGCAGAGGAATTAGAGACATTAATATGTAACACTTTGGAGGTGTTCTGTGGTGCAGGAGTGGAGATTAATGGATTAGTAGCTGGAGAGAAAGATGAGACTTTTTAAAAGATAGAACATATGGCAATTTGTACGACTAGGTAAATAAGGCCTAAAATAGTTCCTTAGAAGAAAACAGTAGAAAAGACTAACTACCTAGGCCACCAAAAGACAAAGAAGAGGGCACTGAAATTTTAAATTTTTACCTTCCACTTGTTAATCTTATTATGACTCTGTGATATTACTGTTTTTATTTTACTTATTTAACCAAGTCAGTACATGTGAATGGAAATCTAGATAGTCATCCTCTGGCTACCTTGCAGATTTTGGCAATCCTGAGTGCTTTTTCTTGGAGGATCCATTCCATCTTGCTACTTCTTTGCCTCCTGTCTTGCAGTGAGAAGCCTGTGTCTGAGAGTTTTGTGGTTTTTGTGGTTCAGTTTATTTATTTCTCTGATGAATTTTTGCTTATGATTCAATACTAATTTCCTTGGAAGTACTTTATTTTTAAAAAGTAGGTGAAATTAAATGTGAATTGTCTTTGACCAAGTTTTTCATGGATTAAGATCGGAGTGGAGGAACAGCCAACAGATCAGTGTTTCATTTATATCTGTCCTACGGATCTTGGAATTCTCTGCCAATAACATGAGCAATAACCAATAGTTTATGAGGAGCCAGAGTAGATGTCACACAGCCAGTGCCATCTGCTCAGAGGAGAGAAGCCTACCAGAAGAAATATAAACATACTGCCCAGGAGGGTGGGTTCCAGTCTTTTCTCTGCCACTATAGGCTGCCATGTGCTTTCATTCACAATTTACTCCTGAGAAAGGTTTTTTTCCATGTACAGAAGTTAAACATGTGGCTCTATATTGCCAGAGAACTAAAACATAAATGTGTATTTTTATGTCCAACTGTTATACAATGTCCATGTCTTTCTAGAATATTAAACTTAGGTTAACCTGAAGTGTTGATAGTTGTACAAGGTAGTGATTTTGTAGCTCATATTTTGCTTCTGTCTGTAGTCATATTGTCTGCAATCTGAAATGAACTGTTAATACTGTTAGAAGTAAGGAGTTATCAGTGGTAGTTTTATAAGGGGTAGAGCAGAAACTTGTCGTTTCTTGTCCTTTCTTCTTTTTAACAAGGTCCTAGTTACCTTGGTTCTTGTAATAAGGTATATACCTGGCCAACAGACCCGTGAAGCTCCCCACCCACCCTCTGTATTTGAGTTACTGGAATGTTCTACTGATGCTAGTTTTCATTTAGTATTTTAGTCATCTTTCTAAAATTTTCTGTCACTGACCCTCATTGCTTGGACTGTCTTTAGACATTATGGTCTTGGTGCTGGGGACCTCTGCCTTTTTCCCTTTTCCCGTTGCACGTTGAATTGGACAACTTCTGTCTTCTCAGTGGCCAGCTGACGGTGAGCCATCACTTTTATACCCTTCATTATGTCCATCTTCGTTTCAGTTGTGCTGTTAGTTTCCACTCAGTTTCAGAAAAATAAGTAAATGTGACACACTTTTTAAATAATTGTACAAGTGAATGTTGCTTGGCAAAGTAGAACTGTTGGTGACTGTTCTCCACTGTGATGAAGTGGTGAAATGTGTGTGTCCTGAGGCTATGTGGCTCAGGAGAGGTGGTTGGATATTGTCCCCTTTAGGTATTTGAAAGCACTGATTGCATGGATGTTACGCTGTAAAGTTGTGGTGCACCCACAAATAACATTGTGATCCTTGCTGATTGTCTTCTGGGGCTGTTTTCTCTTCCGTAAGATGACCAAGTTGGTCTTTGTGGTCTTTAAGACTGTTTCCAATGTGATCACTATGATTTTACTTAAACTTTCAGATCCTTACACAGAAACAGAGTATTCTTATTTAGATATAACTTGAACAAGTTAATTTATCTTCTTTTTACTCAGACCAGCCCAGAGAAGAAAGTGGGAATTATGATGATTTATTTTTTAACTTTCTCTCTCTATTTAAGATTAAAATTTTTTTTTTTTACTTCTTAACTAAAATAATTGAAGGCAGCTTATAATAAGGGTAACAATTTATCATACAGTATAAAAATAAAGAGGACCACATAGGGAAGTGGAAATGAAAGTGAAAAGAACCATACAAAAAATGATAAATATGGTGATTTAAGGGTTGTGGATGCCCAGTGGTGTCGAAAGGCAGAGAGACAGGCTTCCCAACAGGGAGAAAGTGAGCCAAGCTACCAACTAGTGGTGCCAGGACCCTGCGGGGGGGTTATCCAGGGGCTGGACGGGGTCTTGGTCTCCTCAGTTTTATACCCTGTAGACTCTCATTCCTCTCCTCTTAGGACTGTGGCATCAGTGTTATCACTTAAGAGTTTTGAAATGAAATTCACCTCCCCAGGCCCTTTAAAAGAAGGGAAACAGTTTACTAGGTGTAACCAACTAAAATGTGGCAGTGGTCTGTGGCAGTGGTCTATGTCTGTAGCAGTGGTCTGGGGGTCTGATGAAGGCTGAGGCCGAGCCTTGCCCTGTTCTGGAGCGCCCTCTGCCTGCTTTGCTGGAAGCACTGGGCTGGCTCCGGCCTCCTTTCCTGAGCTCTCAATGCTTGTTTCTGAGCATGTGGTCACCGACATGGATGTCAGCCTAGATTTCAGTTCACCAAACGTCACAGAAGCCATTGCGTTTTTTCATGTGGGGACCTCAAGGCGAGTGGCCTCCAGGTCCAGTTTCTCTGTGTCTGAAATCGTGATTCAGAAAGGCCACCATGGCCACTTCCTGCAGAGAGACTGGCTGTCGTGGTGGCAAGGACCTGGTTCTCTGCGGGGAGTATTGCTGGCCAGTGCCATTGCCGCACAGGAGAGGGGACATGGAGATGACGCTGTAGGGGAATCACAGGGGTTTGTAACAGATCCAGCTGACCTGAAGGGGGGCCCTCAGGTGGGTAACGGGGCAGGGCAGCTGTCTGGCCTTCTCCTCATGTCTCATGTGACCTGCGGTATCCTCCTGGATACACTCTGCCTCCCTATTCTGCTCCACTGGGAGGCCAGCTATTGGCAGCTGAGCAGGTGGCTTGGGGAGGAGGCAGTGTGTAAGAGGAGCGGGTGGTCACAGAGGCAGCACGAGTATACCTTTCTGAAGCCTCCATCTGTGTTAGAGGACATGTTGTGCCCAATGATAGTTTCTGTTCAACCCCCAGGACCCTGTGCGATGGGAGTGAAGGGGTCTTGATCAGAACAACTGAGATTCATCCTCATTATCCAACTCAGTGGAAAAACTGTGGGCTTTGGAACATCGGAAGATGCTTACCAGTACCCTTTTTGGTGTGTGTTAACCGAAGCCTCATTTTCCTTTTCTACAAAATAATATCAGTCTTGGACTGTGACAGTGACTAAATGAGATAATATATGTGAAGTGCCCAGTTAGTGACTCAACAAATAATAATAATGCCATTATTATTATTATAAGTATTTGTTTGTTCTTCTACCAGACGTTTAGTAAGAGATGTTAGTAAAGAGATAGGTAGCTTTTGGGGATGGTGGTCTTTTGATTCCTCCATAAAGGTGAAAAATCTTAAAGGCAAGCTGCTATTTTGACATTTGAAGAATATCCGAAAGACCTAGATAAAGTTGGTAGCTTGACAGGGGTACGCCGCATCCCCAGGTAGCTTCAGTTGAGAGGCATCTTGATTATCCAGAAAGATCAACTCCAGAGCTCCGCTAGACAACAGTTTACCTGCAGTTTCTCAGACACATGCATACAAAAGACGTCCTCACGCTCTTTGTGCAGAACAGGTAATAGAGATTTAGAGAGGAGAGTGATTTCAGTTTAGTGTTTGAATTTTGTGTTTGAGAATAGCAGGCAATTAAATGCTGGAAGGTGGCATAGGAAAGTGACTTGAACTTTAAAAACGTTCCTTTTCCTCTATTCTCCTACTTCACCCGGAGTTACTCACATTTATATTAATTATCTCCATAGCTCATATTAGGTTATACAATAGAATCTGAATTTCAAATAAATGTCAAAATCTGAAAATAGGCCTATAATCTTACACAGGCAGCTATGAAGAAAATGGACTTTCTGTTTTTGAAGCATTTTGTCCTGTGAAGCACAGACCTTATTTTTCAAATACCTTGTCACCAGTGTAACTAGAAAATCTCATTAAATACTCCTCAGGGGTGCCGGGGATCATGGCAGGATGCGGAGTTGCAGAAGAAGGAGCAGGGGCCTGGTCGCACCTCGCGAGCCTGGGCCTGGTCCGCCTCACACTGACTCCCAAGGATGACCTGTCCCCTAGAAGTCTCTTTCCTAGCTGACCACTGTTTCTCATCTGGAAAGTCAAGATAGCAAACCAGTGGTCTTCAGGTCTTTCAGTATTTCATTTCTACGGGGAGACATAGGAGGCCCTGCTTTGCACATCTTACCAGATATTCCTGAGAAAGATGGGTGTTTTGTTCCTTGTGGAGTCCCCTGGTTCTTGTTTGGATGAAACTCGTCATCACCTCCAGCAGTGATTTTCTGTCTGGTTGTGCATGTGTGTGTTTCTTTGCACCATTGGTGCCTTTAAAGCTATTTGCACAAAATTCCAGTTTATTAAGTATATGAGAGTAGAGCAGCCGCTATGGGGTCATGAGGGTCAGGGTCCTTCCTGTCTAATTTTCACCCCCTGAGCCACTTCCATAGAACCCAAGGTCTGAAAACTAGACATTACAGGATGGGAGCCATGCTCTTGAGTGCACCACCGTGTGCTTGGTCTAATCCCATTTTTACTTTTGTCCACTTTTTCATTTTGTTATGAAAAATTTCATGAGCATACAGTCCAATTTCAAAAACTTTTACAATGAACCTCTGTAAAGCTACCACCTGGATTCTTCTTCTTCTTCTTTTCCCATTTATTTATTTGACAGAAAGAGAGCACGAGCAGGGAGAGGGAGAAGCAGACTCCTTGCCCCATACAGGACTCGATCCAGGACTCTGAGATCATGACCTGAGCCGAAGGCAGTGACCTAACCAATTGAGCCACCCAGGGGCCCTTCTTTTTTTTGAATCTGTTAATTGACATATTACTGCGCTCATTTTACCACATATCTGTCTGTCGCTCTGTCCATCCTCCATCCAGTCCATCCTTTTTTTTTTTTTTTAACAAATTTCAAAGTAAGTTGCAGACATTCTCCAAATACATATAAAAATATAATTCTGTTTTTGAAGGCAAAATTTCCATACGGTGAAATGCATGTATGTATGTGTGTAATCCAAACGCCTGATCAAGATGCAAAACATTACTTATGTTACATACCCCAAGAAGTCTCCTCATGCCCTTTGGAAGATTAATGTTCATTCTTACTCTCCAAAGGAAGGCATTCTTTTAATTCTTTGTCCAATACAGGTTCGTTTTATCTATTGTAATACCTTACATAAAGGTAGTCTTTTGTGACTGGTTTCCTTCATTCATCATCACGTTTCTTAGACACCCATACTGTTGTGCCTTTAGTAACTTGTGTGTATGGATGTAATGGTATGTCTGTAGGATACCATGGTTTGTCCTTTCTTACACTGATGAACATCTGGGCTGTTTCTGTTTTGAAGCTGTTCTCAGTAAAGTTATAATGAATGTTTTCATACAAGTCTTTTTGAAGACATTTTCTCTTGGTTAAATAGCTAGGGTTAGAATTGTAGGGTCATAGGATAGGTGTGTGTTTAGTTCTATAAAACATTACTCTGAAGAGGTGGTATCATTTTACCCCATCCCTAACAAATATACATGAGTTTTGTTTGCTTCTCATCTTCTCCAACAGTTGGTATTGTCTTTTTTTTTTTAAATTAATTAATTATTTTAAATTTAAATTTTTATTTATTTGTCAGAGAGAGAGCACAAACAGGGGGAGCAGCAGGCAGAGTAGCAAGTTCCACTGAGTGAGGAGCCCGATGCAGGACTCGATCCCAGGACCCCGGGATTATGACTTGAGTCACAGGCAGATCCTTATCCGACTGAATCATGCAGGCACCCCAGTGTTGTCTTTTAAATTTTAGTTATTATACTGGTATAATAATAATTAATGGTAATAGTGCTAATAACTAGTATTGGTATTTCACTAGGCTTTATTTGCATTTTCCTACTGACTGTTGATGTCAAGCACTTTTATATGTGCTTATCAGCCATTCATATATCTTCTTTGAAGTGTGTTGAAATTATTCTTTTGTTTTTAACTCAACTCTTTGTCTTTTTACTATTGAATTATAGGGACTTTTTATATATCAGAGCTTCCATATTCATGTTTTGCAAATATTTTCTCCCAGTCTTTGGCTTCCCTATTTATTTTCTTAAAGATGTCTTTTGAAGAGCAGAAAATTATAATTTTCAAAAAATTCATCTTATCAATACATTCTTTCATGATTACTGCTTTCTAATTTCCAAGAAACCTTTGTCTACTCCCAGGTTATGAAAGTATTCTCATAACATTGTCTTCTAAAAGCTTTCCGTTCAGTTGATTAGTTTTTATGTTTAGGTCTTTGATATATCTTGAATTAATTTATGTAAATGCTCTGAAGTGGTGGCTCTGCCCTTTTACCACTCCCCAACATAATCTCTGGTTTCTGGTACTCTGGCTGACTGGTTATTCTTCTAATGTATATACATTCATGACTGTGTACTTGCATATTCTATTCTTTCTTCTCTCTCCTCCATAAATATTGAGTGTTTATAATGTGTTAGGTGTTAGGCTTAGTATTGGATATATACTATTGAACAAAATATAAATAATCCATGCCACTGTGCAGCTGGTAGTCTAGTAAGGATAAATACACACTAAGCAAATAAACACCAATGCTTTTATATTTATGTCTGTTGAAGTCTTATTTATCCTTTAAAATTCACCTTAATTGAATATTTCAAAACCAGTCAATGTAATCTACCATATCAACAGACTAAAGAAAATCATGTGGCCGTATCAGTTGATATAGAAAAAATATTTGACAAGCTCCAGTACTCATTCAAGATAAAAGCTCTCAGCAGACTAGAAATAAAGGGGAACTTTCTCAATTTGATAAAGGGCATCTATAAAAGTCCTCCAGTTGGGGTGCCTGGGTGGCTCAGTGGGTTAAGCCTCTGCCTTTGGCTCAGGTAATGGTGTCAGGGTCCTAGTATTGAGCCCAGCATCGGGCTCTCTGCTCCGCAGGGAGCCTGCTTCCCCCTCTCTCTCTGCCTGCCTCTCTGCCTACTTGTGATCTCTGTCAAATAAATAAAAAATCTTAAAAAAAAAAAAAGTCCTCCAGTTAACATCCTATTTAATGCTAAAAGACAGAATGCTTTCTCTTTAAGTTTGAGAAGAAGGCAAAGATGTCTTCTCTTTACTCTCTATTCAACTTTGTTTTGGAAATTCTAGCCACTGCAGTAAGGCAAGAACAAGAGATCAAGACATTTAGATTGGAAAAGAAGAAACAAAACTATCCCTATTTACAGATTATATGGTTGTCTGTAGACTATGCCAAAGAATCTACCAAAACCCAAACCAAACAAAACAGAACGCCCTTCTAAAACTAATAAGTGATTTCTGCAAGGTCATAGGATATAATACCAACAAATAAAAATCCATCACATTTCTACACACTAGTAAAGAACATGTGGGAACCAAAATTACAAACACAAAAGTAACTACAATCATTCTTCAGAAAATGAAATACTTTGGAATATATGTAATGAAACCTGTCTTGGATCTCTATGCTAAAGATTATAAAATGTGAATTGAATGAAGTCAGAGACCTAAATAAATGCAGAGACATACTGTGCTCACAGATTGGGAGACTCAAAATAGTGAGGATGTTAGTTCTCCCTCAATTGTTCAATGCTATTATTACGAAAACCTCAGCAAAGCTTTTTTTGTTTGTTTGTTTTCACTTAAAGACGTCCTTGATGAAGCAGTAGAAATTATTAATCCTACTAAATATTCATCTTTGAACCACCTATCTTAGAAATGTATATAAAAGTTTTTATTTTTGGACAGTTTTAGATTTATAGAACAATTGGAAAGATAATTACCACGCATCCCATACCCGGTTTCCCCTCTTATTAACATTTTACATTAGTATGGTACATTTGATACAATTAATGAACTAGCATTGATACATTGTTATTAATTAAAGTCCATACTTTCTTCACATTTCCTTATTTTTAACCTAATATCCTCTTTCTGTTCCAGAATCTCATCTAGGGTACCATATTATATGTAGTCATCTCTGTCTTGAGCTGTACAGTTAGACTTTCCTCGATTCTTATGATCTTGACAGTTCGAAGGAGTATCTGTGAGATACTTTTAGAATGTCTCTCAGTTGAAATTTGTGGGATGTTTTTCTCAGGATTAGACTGGGGGGATGTTTTCTGGGAGAACCACCACAGTGGTAATGGCCGTTTCATCACATCATATCATGGGTTCATACTGTCAGTGTAACTTATCACTGTCAGTGTTGTCCTTCATCACCTGGTTGAGGTGGTGTTTCAGGCTTCTCCCTTGTAAAGTGACACCCTCATTCCCTTCTCTACATACTCTTTGTTTGTTTGTTTTTAACTAATAGATTTTCTTTTTTAAAAGACTTTATTTATCCATAAGAGAGAGAGAGAAAGAGAGAGTGGGCACCAGCAGGAGGAGAGACAAAGGGAGAGGGAAAAGCAGGCTCCCGCTGATCAGGGGAGCCTGACTTGGGGCTGATCCCAGGACTCTGAGATCATGACCTGAGCCCAAGGCAGGCACTTAGCCTGTGAGCCACCCAGGTGCCTCTTTGAAACCAGCAAGACTTTTTATACATAAGCTTCTTCTAAAATTTATAGGCAAAGGCACAGGTCCTAGAACAGTTAAAAATCATCCTGAAAAAGTCAGTGGAATCACTCTGTTAGGTAAAGTAGGGCATATGGTATTGGTGGAGGGATAGATCCAAAATAGAGAATCTAGAAAAAAGCAATTTAATGGAAGAAGGATAACCTTTTCACAGAATGGTGCTGGAGCAATTGGACATTCATTGGCACAACAAATGGTTGCTTAATCCTCACACCTTATATAAAAATGAACTCAAAATGAGTCATGAACTTAACTGTAAAATGCAAAAACATAATTCTTTTAGAAAAAACATAGGGTTTTAGGGCTTGACAAAGACTTGGCATCTAAATTATGATTCATAAGAGAAAAAAATGGATGAATTAGATCTTATCAGAATTGGACTTTTACTCCGCTAAAGACCCCGTTACGAGGATGAAAATATAAATTGCAAGGCTGGAAGAAAATGCTTGTGGCCTACATATTTGGTAAAGGACCAGCATCCAACATATACAGAACTTTCAAAATTCAACAGTAAAACAGAGAAACAAAATAATAATACAGTCAGAAAATGGACAAAGCCATGAATGTACATTTTACCCAAGAAGATCTACAGAAGGTAAATAAGCATACAAAAAGGTGTTTATCATCATTACTCACTAGGGAAATGCAAATTTAAACAACAATGCAATATCACTATATACCTATCAAAATGGCAAAAATAAGAAGGAGTGTGACAGCCCCAAATGGTGAGTGGGCAGAGAACCTGTATCACTTATACCTTGTTGGTAGGAAGTAAAATGTACAGCAACTCTGCAAAACAGTTGGGCAGTTTCTTACAAAACTAACCGTGTTACCCAGCAATTACACTCTTGGGCATTTATCCCAGAGACATGAAAACATATGGTCACATAGAAATCTGTACATGAATGTTTATAGCAGCTTTTCTTGCCCTCTTATAATAGCGAAAACATAGAAACAACCCAGCTATCCTTCAAAGGGTGAATTGTTATGTACATTCATACTATGGTATAAAGCAAAAACTCTGTTTTTTCCCTTCCTGTGTAGGGAAAAACCCAGTTCTCCCTAAGGTGTATTTCCTCTTCGTGTGTGTCTTGTCTTTTTTACCTTTATGGAGAATGTTTCTCCTCTGACACTTCTGGTCACTGAATATTTGGAGATTTTTCTCCACATCCATAAGCGGTTCTCAGACGTCAGCGAAGTGTCCCACAATTTAACTCAATTCTGTCACTCTCTACCCAGAGATAAGGTCCCACAGGTTAAGGGCTCAGTCTCATAACACATGCATATACACTTGGGAGGTCCTTTGCAAGTGTCCTCTGTGCTTCTGAGCAACTGCCTGTAAATTACAGGTTCCTTCAACCCCCTCCTCAGTTTTGATTAATTTGCTGGAGAACAGAACTCACAGAACTCAGGGAAACATTTATGTTTACTAGTTCATTAAAGGATATGATAGAGGTACAGATGAACAGCTGGACGAAGAGAAAACACAGGGTGAGGTCTGGTGGGGGTTCCTGAGCACAGTGGCTTCTGTCTCTTTGCCATTGGGGGTGCATTACCCTCGTATTGTGGATTTGTTGAACCTGGAAGTTCTCTGAACCTTGTATTGTTAGGATTTTATGGAGGCTTCCTCACAAAGGCATGGTCAATTATTAATTCCATTTTTAGCCCTTTTCCCTCCTTGGACGTGGCAGGTAGAGAAGAATATTCCAAGCTTCTACTCAGGGCTTGGTCTTCCTGGTGACCAGCCTCCATCTGGGAGCTAATCTAGAGATGCCTCATTAGAACAAAAGCCAATCCTAGTGCTCCTACCACTCAGGAATTTGCAAGGGTTTTAGAAACCCTGTGTCAGGAATGGGGCCAAAGACCAAATATTAGAACAAGAGATTCTCCTACTATTCTTATCACTTAAGAATTTATGAGTTTTAGGAGCTCTTTGCCGGAAGCCATGGGCAGAGAACACATAAGACCACAGAATAAATATTCATTCTATGATCTCACACATGGGTACTAGTTAGCAATAAAATGGAACAAAGTCTTGATACAACAACCTGGATGACTCTCTAGAGACTTATGAAAGTATGAAATATGAAATATTGAAATAATGAAAATATGCAGTCCTGGGGTGCCTGGGTGGCTCAGTCAGTTAAGCATCTGCCTTCCACTCAGGCCATTATCCCAGGGTTCTGGGATTGAGCCCCACATTGGGCTTCCTGCTCAGCGGTGAGTCTGCTTCTCTCCCCCGACCCTCGGTTGTGTGTGCTGCTTCTCTCTCTCTGTCTGTCTCTCTTCTTCTCTGTCAAAAAAATAAAACCTGAAAAACAAAAAAAGTATGCAATCCTAAGGGGCCCCATATTGTATTTATTCCTGAAATTTTAAAATGATGGGAGTGGAGTACAGACTTACTGGTTACCATGGGTGATAGAGGTCATTGTGGGAGAGGTGAGCCTGGCTGAGAAAGAGCCGCTTGAGGGCTTCACGTGTTGGAATGTTCTGTGTTCTGAATGTATCAGTGTCAGTATCTTGGTTGTGATCTTGGTGCTGTGGTTTTGCCAGATGTTATCATTGGGAAAGCTGTGCAGAGTCCATGGGTTCTCTGTATAGTACTTTTTTTTTTTTAAGATTTTATTCACTTATTTGACAGAGAGAGAGAGAGAGAGAGATCACAAGTAGGCAGAGAGGCAGGCAGAGGGGTGGGGGAGCAGGCTCCCCACTGAGCAGAGAGCCTGATGCTGGGCTTGATCCCAGGACCCTGAGACCATGACCTGAGCCAAAGACAGAGGCTCAACCCACTGAGCCACCGAGGTGCCCCTCTATAGTATTTATTATAACTATTTGTAAATCTATAATCTCAAAATTAAAAGTTTAATTTAAAAAATCACTTTAAAATCTACTTCCTTTAGAGAGCTGGGTTGTCTTCTATCTCTTTGTATATTTGACATTTACTCATTTATTAAGTTCCTACTTGTTGCCAAATTCACTGCTAGTTTCTGAAAACACAAAGAGTGAAGACAAGTCTGGATATAAATATTTGGGATTCAGAAGCATATAAGGGTTGGGATTCAGAAGCATCTAAGGGTTGGGATCCTACCCAGGGAGGCTGTTGTAGCTTCAGAAAGCGTCAGGGCCATACTTATTTCACTCGATCGTGTTGGATTCTAGACTGTGAACTTGAGTGGAGGGCCATCGTTTCTTCAGCTTTACACTCCCAGGACTTGCCTTCATAGGTGGGGTATATGATGCACGAGTGCAAGTATGCCTGGAGGCTTCTTGACTGCATGAGCATGGTGGGGTTCCGGATATGCTTACCCTGAAATATACCCCTTGGTATATTGAAAATCTTAAGCTAAAGGAATTTGAACAAAATGACAGAAGCAAGAAGGTCACTCTGCTTCTTCCCACCTTTTCTGAAAGCAGGAGATAAATCCCCTATATGAAAGGTACTCTCTGTACTAGGCAGAAGAATGCATTATTATCACCAGGGAGGGAATTTGGAGCCAAAAAATCTGTAGAAACCTTGTTAAACTAACCCTTACCTTCTTAGTTACTTCATTTACTACCCCCCCCTTCACAAATTGATTATTTCTCTGTCACCAAGATATAAAAGCTTCCTGCTGTGGTCCTGCTTTGGGTCTTGATTCTCTTATGAAGGCTCCCATGTACATTGTAAACATTTAATAAAATTTGCATGTTTTTCTCCTATTCATCTTTGTCATTTTAATTTTCAAACCCTGCCATAGACTGTAAAGGAGTTGAGGAAAACTTTTTTCTTTCCCTACAAATGCTTTAGTTTTTATGAGGGCAGTCATAAGCTTTATGACCAAACAAAAGAATGGGATAGAAAGATGCCAAATTAATTTTATTTAGATTGTGGGAATGTATCTTTTCATAATAGGATGAACAGCTACTGATTGGTGGACTTGAGATCTAGCAAATGCATAAAAATCTGTTATCTCCAAAAAAACACATTTCTGATATATTCCTTGTAGTAACTCATGGAGGGTATTCAGGAGGACCTTGACAGAATTTTGACAGTGATTAACTGATCCTCCACAAGAAACTACATTTCTCCTCTTCCCCTGGTACGGAACCTCGGTGTGTAAAAGCAGGGCAGGGGAAATCAGATGGAGGTAATTTCTCACTATGCTCTTGCAGTAGTTTTTCTAGGATAAGACATACATACGTCTAAAAAATATAGTATGCCATATGTATAATGTTTTAGCTGCTTTCTCGATTTTGTGATCATTGTCCAATGATCATATAAAAAGTATTTTTAATTACTGTTTTTTCTCACATCACTTGCACTGTTAAAGGATAATCAGATGCACAGTAAACATTTTAAGAGCTTGAGCAAATATAGATTCGAATCAGGCAATGCCAAACTGAAAATGGTTAGGAGCATTCTACGCACAGGAGCTTGGAGAGAGGTTTTTATAGGGAAGAGGTAGAAATAAAGTAAGGAAATTATTGATTGGCTAGAGCCTACTGCGTGTTTGGCTGTTTGTGATAGGTTGTCCTTAAGTTTTGTAACCTTGAGGTGTTCATGGGCTTAGATTTTGGCTTGCTTATGTAGGCCGCTGTGGTGTTAGAGCCATCTCAGTCTACTGGCCTCTTTTAAAATTTTTATTTATTTATTATTATTATTTTTAAAATTTTATTTGTTTATTTGAGAGAGAGAGAGAGAGCACGAGAAGGGGAGGATCAGAGGGAGAAGCAGATTCCCTGCTGAGCAAAGAGCCGGATGTGGGACTCGGTCCTGAGACTCCAGGATCATGACCTGAGCCGAAGACAGCTGCTTAACCAACTGAGTCACTCAGAGGACCTACTGGCCTCTTTTTAAAATTAATTTAATAGTACCATACTTTATTTCACCAGCCTCTTAGAGCTGGGCACTGAAGTTTTTTCCAAGTGAGAATACTCAGTTTCTTGTTTTGCCCTGCTCAGTCATTTAGGGGTAGTACACTTTGGCCATCGCTATAACAAGACAAGGACACCATCTAACAGACTAAATCTTTGGCAGTAAATGTTTGAAAACAGCTTTTGTTTTCTCCCATTTATAAGGTAGGTCATCTGCTGTCATGATGTTTTTTTTTTGTTTTTGTTTTTGTTGGCCAGTAACTTTGATTTCTTAGAGGAAGCCTTAAAAATAATGCTCCTCTTTCAGAAGATTAACATTGATTTTTTTCTTTTTCTTTTTTTGATTTTAATAAGTTTTAAAATTTAAATCCATATAGTTAATATACAGTGTTACATTAGTTTCAAGTGTACAATATAGTAGTTTAACCTGTACATTACTCGGTGCTCATCATGGGAAGGGGGCTCTTAGTTCTCTTTACCTATTTCACCCATCCCCCTACTCACCTCCCCTCTGGTAATGATCACTTTGTTCTCTATAGTTAAGAGTCTGGTTCTTGTTTGTTTCTTTTCCTTTTTTTTTTTTTTTTTTTGTTCTTCATTTTTTTGTTTCTTAATTTCACATATGAGTGAAATCATCTGGTATTGTCTTTGACTTATTCTGCTTAACATTATACTCTAGCTCCATCCATGTTGTTGCAAATGGTAAGATTCCATTCCTTTTTGTGGTTGAATAATATTCGTGTGTGTGTGTGTGTGTTTGTGTTCTTTTATCTACTGATAGACACTTGAGATGCTTCCATGATTTGGCTGTTGTAAATAATGCTGCAATAAACATAGGGGTGCATATATCCATTCGGATCAATGTTCTCGTTTTATTTGGGTAAATATCCAGTAGTTCAATTACTAGCTTGTAGAGTTTTTCTATTCTTAACTTTTTGAGGAGTTCACCTACTGTTTTTCACAGTAGCTGTATCAATTATCATTCCCACCAACAGTAGAAGAGGGTTTTTTCCCCCTCCACATTGTGGCCATCACTTGTTGTTTCTTGTGTTTTTGATTTAGCCATTTAGGCAGGTGTAAGGCAGTACCTTATTGTATTGATTTGCATCTCCCTGATATTGAATGATGTTGAGCATCTTTTCATGTATCTGTTGGCCATCTGGATGTTTTCTTTGGACAAATGTCTGTTCCTGTCTTCTGTCTGTTTTTAAATTGGATTTTTTTGGGGGGGGGCGTGTTGAGTCATACCAGTTCTTTATATATTCTGGATACTAACCCCTTATCAGCTACATCATTTGCAAATATCTTCCCCCATTCAGTAGGTTGTCTTTTAGTTGATTTTTTCCTTTGCTGTGCAGAAGCTTTTTTTTTTTTTTTAAGTCCCAGTAGCCTATTTTTGCTTTTGTTTCCCTTGCCTCAGGAGACTTATCTAGGCTGATGTCAAAGAAATTACTGCTTGTACTATCTCCTAAGATTTTTTATGTTGGCAGGTCTCACATTTAGGTCTTTAATCCATTTTGAATTCATTTTTGCGTATGGTGTAAGAAAGTGGTCCAGTTTCATTCTTTTTCATGTAGCTTTCCAATTTTCCAACACAAATCATTGAAGAGACTCTTTTTCCCCACTTCATATTCTTTCTTGCTTTGTCGAAGGTTAATTGACCATAAAATTATGTTTGTTTCTGGGTTTTCTGTCCTGTTTAATTGATCTGTGTGTCCATTTTTGTGCCAGTGCCATACTGTCTTGATGCCTACAGCTTTGTAGTATCACTTAAAATCTGGAAGTGTGATTCTTCCAGATTTTTCTTCTTCAGGATCATTTTGGCTATTCTAAAATCTAAAATAATTTAAGTATGTAATGCTCACTCTGCTCAAGTATTTGCTTACTGTTCTGTGGTTGGTTGTGCTTTCTTTGTGTGAAGCAAAGTCCAGGTTGGATCATGGAAAGAGCACTAGGTGACAAATAGAGGAGAAGAGAAGGCCTGCTCTGTAGTTTACCTGGTATCCGCAGGGAAGATGTCTCTGGGCCTCAGTTTTCATACCTGTTAAATGCCATAATTGATCTAACTCATTTTCAAGTTCCCTCAGACTTAAAATTTTTAAGTTTCTTTTCAAATTTCAATACTTGCTTAACTAGCCACAGAGAGAACTATCCTTTCACATGTTGGAAAGGCTGTGGAAAAATGAAGCCCAAGTTAAAATGGGGAAGCCAGGCTTCTGAGCTACTCCTCTTTGCAACTTTGTACTTTTGGAAATGGGTTTTTAGAACAGTAGATACAGACACATATTCTAGTCTAAGTGAAAGATATTTCCAAATCTTAGTATGTCAACATCTCCATTATATCCAGAGATTAATTTTCTACCCATGTCGTCCTTTTGATGCATAGCCAAGTCTAGGAATTGAAAGGCTATAGGAATAAAAAACTGGCCATTTCAGTCTTCCTGAACTGAAACCAGGTGCTTTATTCCTTAGGTCTCCACCCAGTCTTATGGATACTTAGCATTTAATTCTAATGAGCTTAATTGTTTTGCTTCCACGATAGCTTACATCAGAGTGAAAGCCTCAATATCAGAGAGGTTGGCAGAGCTGTTAGTACTATTAGAATAGTAGTAGAGGTTCCGCTGGCCAACTGAAATCAAAGAGGCAAAAAAAAAAAAAAAAAGTAAAACACTAAAAAACTGGGCTATTGCAAAGAATAGCAGTGGCTTTTCCTGAAGGATGAGGGTTGTCATTGAAAAAAATTTAAATTTTATGCATAGCCTTTGTCAAAGAGTATAGTGACATTGCTGCTATGAACATTGGGGTACATATGGCCCTTCTTTTCACTAAATCTGTATCTTTGGGGTAAATACCCAGTGGTGGGTATTAAGGAGGGCACGTATTGCATGGACCACTGGGTGTGGTGCATGAACAATGAATCTTGGAACACTGACAACCCCCCCCGCCCCCCAAAAAATAAAAAACAGAGTATAGTGAGTATTTCTGTAGCAGTGCTATTTAATGCTATTTTATCTGAGGACAGGTCATAAAATTCTGTCTCTCTCTCACACACTTTCTCACACACACACACACACACACACACACATACACCCCAAAATTCAAGAGGTTATAACACTTTGGTACAAAGGTCAGTTTTTGTTCCTCTCTCTGTCTCCCAGCCACCAGTTCTCTTCTTTGGAGCCATCTGCTCGTGGAGTATCTTAGCATTCTTGCAGTCCTTATTATTCATGAGTTATTCATGGATTCTGTACTTGTGAATTTACCTAATGGCTAACGTTTGTTTGTGACCTCAAAATCAACACTAGTGCGGCTTTCATGGTCATTTGAGGGCACGCACAGAGTGTCAACATTTTGATGTATCCATGTTTCCACCTGAGGTCCAATAAGGCAGTGCTCTGTCTTCTTATTTTGCCATGTATTTAGTGTCATGTTTTTCACAGTTTTGCATTTGTTGTCAATGATCTTGCTGTGAAAATGGGCCCCCAGAGCAGTGCTGAAGGGTTGTCTTGTGCGTCTAAGCTCAAGGAGGCTGTGATGTGCCTAATGGAGAAAACACTTCTGTTAGATAGCTTCATTCAGCCCTGAGTTATAGTGCTGTTGGTTGTGAGTTCAATGTTAGTGAATCAACAGTGTATATTAAATAGAATGTCTTTTAACAGAAACACGCATAAAACAAGATTATGTATTGATTAGTTGACAAAAATGTGAACAGAGGCTCACAGGGAACTAACTGTATTTCCCCTAGGAGCAGTGGCTCAGTGTTCACTAATCTAGTGTTCTCACAGGTGTTATACATCATAACTACTGTGAATAATGAGAGTGGACCATGTGTATATTATTTTTGTTATTTCTATTTCATATATATTTTGCAATTTCAAGTAATTGCTTCCATGTACTAGCTAATCCTTACAAGTTAGGGAATGTATAGAGAAATGCGAAGCTGTATTTTTTTTTACAGGGCAATGTTAGTGGAGAGCACAATGTAATCTGGACTGATTGGAACTGACTGAGGCTGATGGAACCCTCTTAAGTGGGCCTAAATTCCACTGTTCTGCCATCTTGTCACTATATTCAGGATATGATTTAGCATGCACATAACCGAAATAAGAAAAAGGGTATTTGACTTCCATCCTTTTAAATGACTCGCTAAATGAACGTCAGTGCTGTACTTTTAATTACTGTATCATTAGATGTTCTGTGGGGAGAGGGTGGCACAGAAGAAATGTCACTGCTAGTTAATGAATAGTGTCTTTTCTCAGCAGAACAGTAATAGAGAAATCTATAGCATGGGTATTCCTAATGGGGTTCACTCATTTTGACTTGGAAAAAGATTCCTTTTTTTAAGGACAAAACATTGTCCCTGTCCTCCAGTCACTTAAAATCTAGTAGACGGACTAGCAGCTCCTGAAGTGTTCAATGAATGTTGGTTTTTTTTTATTAACATATAATTTATTATTTGTTTCAGGGGTACAGGTCTGTGATTCATTAATCTTACACAATTCACAGCACTCACTGTAGCACATGCCCTCTTCAGTGTCTGTCACCCAGCCCCCCCATCCCTCCCAACCCCCTTCCACTCCAGCAACCCTCAGTTTGTTTCCTGAGACTGAGTCTCTTATGATTTGTCTCCCTTTTTTATTTCATCTTGTTTCATTTTCCCCTCCCTTCCCCTGTCTTGTTTCTCAAATTCCTCATATCAGTTGGAGCATATAAGTGTCTTTCTCTGATTGACTTACTTAATTTAGCATAATACCCTCTAGTTCCATCCACATCCTTGCAAATGGCAAGATTTCTCTTTTAATGGCAATGTAATATTCCAGTGTGTGTGTGTGTGTGTGTGTGTGTGTGTGTGTGTGTGTATCACATCTTCTTCATTCATTCATCTGTTGATGGGCATCTGAGCTCTTTCCATAGTTTGGCTATGTCGACATTGCTGCTAAAGGGGTGCACATGCCCCTTCAGATCACTACATTTCTATCTTCGGGGTAAATACCCACAGTGCAGTTGGTGGGTCGAAGGGTAGCTCTGTTTTCATCAGCGATGTTTTATGTGCACATTGGGCAGAGAGGAGAGATGGCTCACTTGGATTTGGGGAAGTATGAAGGATATAAGACATGGTTTCACAGAGATAACATCTCTGGAATTATGAAGCATGTCAACGGGAAGGTATGTTTTGGTTTGAAAAGAAAATTACCAAGGAACTCATTAGGACTGTCTGTTGGGAAAAGCAAGGAAGGCTGGTATTTCTCAGGAAAGGTCTGGTAATGGAAGCGGCAGGGGCCATCCCGGCCCTGGAGGAGTCAGAAGGCCTGGGCTTCAATCCTGATGCTGCCGTTTAGTGCTTTCAGTTTTCAGTTGGACAAATCCGCGTGACGTTGAACAAATCAATGTATGTGTTTTTGCAGTGTTGTCCTAAGGACAAAATGAAAGAAATAATAAAAAGAAAGGAAACCCATCAGAGAGGAGGTGATGTTATGTCACTATTTATAGGTGGAGACATATATCAGGCCAGTAGCATCTACTTAATAATTGTGGCACTTACAGCAGAGCCTTCATGTGCTGTAACTTATTCCTTTCTCCTCTACAGCCCAGACTCTAGGATTTTGTATGCAGCGACTTTATATAGAGAATCTCGGATAAAATCAATTTATTTAGAATATTTAGGAGAAAATAATTTGTAACCTGGAGGGTGTTTCTTCTATGTAGCAATAATATTTCTAATTGCCGAAAATAGCTTTTAATATGGAGTCTAGTGAGTTGATCTAAAACGGGTTTTAATTTTACTTGCCACAGCCATTCCACTTGCTAAATTATTTCTGGGTGAAAACTTTATTCTTTTTCATTAGCTGAATACTTTTTAATTGTAAAACTGTTGTGTACATGTACATTAGTAAGATTATTATACAGTTATCTTAAATGTGGAAGTTAGAGGATAATTATTCTGTCATTCTCCAAAATGTGGAATACAGCGAACCATGTTATATACCTCTCGTTACAAAGAAAAATAAATGATAACTAGTAGGTTGGTCCATGTAAAGACCACTGCAGTTTTGATGTTTCACTTGAGTTTGCTGAGATGTTAGGGAGCATAAAGGATGAGTTTGGTACATTTGCTTAATAATGTGTGTTTTATATTTTACATGCATGGAGAGGAGCTTTTTTTCTGGCATATTGAGGAAAGGTTCATTCATACTAGTGGGTACTGGTTATGTGATCTTAATTTTAACTGACGATACTTTTCTTAAGTGAACAATAGTCAAGAGTGGTTGCAATTCCAAATATGGTGATATCTTTAGACACTTATTAACCAATCTTCATATTAATTTTGCAGCGTCTTTGGTCTGCAGTCATTCCCTCATGCATTTGTTTAATTACAGATTTTAACCTTTTGACTTAGGACAACAAAACTCATTTCTCTTGGACTTGAGTGCCGTATTTTTCCATTTGTTTTTGTGTCCATCACGAGATACTTTTCTCTTGAGTACCCCTCTATTCTTGAATAATTAAAAAGCTTCCAGTATGACAGAACATTTTCAGATCTCTCATTCTTGAAAATATGGCATTTATTAGCACAGAATGGTATTGATAGTCATTTCTCAACTGAATTTATAGTGATGAAAAGCCATCTCTTCTGAATGGGAACATTGTATAGTCAGATAATGACTGTTTTAAAATTGCTTTTCCTGCTCCTCCCTCCCTCCCCCAGACTTAATTTTAATAAAAGACATTATCTACACGAAAGGTAACTATTACAAAAGAAGACTGAAGTGTCAAGGGATTTCTTGGGCTCTCTGATTCCTGTTCCCTGGCACCATCTCTCATCAGGCTTGCCCTCTCTTTGCAGCTGCCAAGTTTTCTTGCGTAATTGTCTTCACAAATGGTATACTCGTTAGTATTGCAGTGGGGCCCTTGCCAGTCCATGAAAGCCATGTGCCCCAGGCAGCCAAACCCAGTGCCAATTTCTTGCTGGTGGCTTTAATCCATGCCTTAAATACGTTGTTGAAACCAATGACGGATAAATAAAAAGTCACTTAAGGTAAGAAGTACTTTCATTTATCCATGCAAGATAAGAGCATTTTTGACAGGTAAGGGGCCCTGGTGTTTGTGAGCTCTGGACTCTCTTGTATGCTGGCATGACAGCCTCCTGCCTTGGAGGTTTCCCTTTTGTCACTTCCATGTTCCAGAATCCATCAGAAAAACACATCTTGGTGACTCCTTAGAGAAAAGAGATTATTCACTTCATTCTCTTCAGTGCTGTGAAAGTGCCCAAGGTAGAAAAGCAACGTTGTTGTTATCAGTGCCTACAATCATTTCCAGGAATTAGGCACAGCAGATGCTCTGCAAAATAATAATTGTGTCTAAATGGACAAAAATCAAGGAGAGAGTATGGGATGCTTTCAGTACAACTGTGTATTAAAATGTTCTCCTGGGCATTTCATTTTATTGGAGATTAATGATTTCAAATACAGGGTCCATTTGAGCCTGTATTGGTTATTTTCCAGTGGGAGAGATGTACTTGTCCACAAATAATTGCTACTAGGTTCATTTGGCATGAAAACTGTGAATATTTCTATTTTAAACATCCAGGTTATTTATGTTGACTTTAACTTAGCCAGCAGGAGATACATTTTCAAGTTTATTTCCAGAGTTTGTAGAAACTGTATCTTCTGCTCTTCTGCACATCCAAGCTGGACTCTTGGTTTTCTTATTCTCTGTGTCTTGCGCAAACCCTTGCTGGAATAACCTTCCCAGTTATTCTGCAAGGTAGAGCTATGTAGATATGCGGCGTTGTCTCTTATGATGGCCTTTTGCATGTGGCCTTTTTCATGATAGTCTCAATCCCAGGAGGAAAGAACTCTGCCTAGAGTGACCAGCACCTGGGTGTGTATAGTTTAATTTGTCAGACCTTTGTCTTGTTTGACCATGTTTCAGTTGTGTTCTTGCGTTCTATAACAATTTGGAGAGACAGGCCACACACACATAACTTTTATGGGAGCATATTGTTATAATTGTTCTATTTTATTATCAGTTACTTTTGTTCATCTCTTAACTGGGCCTCATTTATCAGGTAAAGTTTATCACAGGTGTGTATGTGGAGGAAAAAACAGAATTTATAGGATTTGTTACTATTTGTGATTTTAGTCTTCCACTGGGTATCTTGGAACACATCCCATGAGTAAGGGCTACTAGTATATATGCATTTTACTTAGGAATGATTATTTATAAGACAGCAGAGGTAACCAGAGTAGTATTTTCCGAACAGTTTATTTCTACTTACATCAGTGGTACAAGCTCACTAATGATAAGCTGGACTGGCAGAAAAATGAAATTCTGTTGTTCCTAGTTAACTGTGCACACAGCCTTACTTTTTCAACTTATTATGGGAAATAATGTTTTTGACGTTACTTTTGCCTAACCCAGCAATGGGACATCTATAATGGAGCCTGGTGACAAAAGAATTTTATGCCCTTAATAACCTTAAAGGTAAAAACTGCCAGTTATTTTTCCAGCAAAAGATGTGTTTGCTTGGATGTAAAAGAGAATTGTATTCCCAGTATCAACAAGCTGTGCCCAGACCGCAGGCAGGTCTGGGGAATGAATGAGAGGCAAGCTTTTTCAAGGAGAAAAGGAGTAAGTTGGGAAGGCAGTTATGAAGGGAAAGTCCATTTAAGAATAAACTGAAAGTTCTAAGTATGGTGGCTTCTCATTGGCTGAGCTGTTGCGTTGGGGATGAGGAAAGGGTTTCTTCCTTCAGCTTCCTTCCTTCCATATGCAAGGTCAAGTCTCTCACTCCGTCTGTAGTTCATGAAGAGTGGTAGGGCTCCCTACCTCCTGATTTTGTTGTAGTGAGTTTCCATTATTAAACATGGGAAAAAATAGAGCAAAGCTGCATGCTTGCTGTAGTTAATAGATTCCTCAGTTTCCATAGCTTTCAGCACAACAACTGTACAGTACAAGAGCTCAGCCTTAAAAGTGCAATTTACACAGTTGCTAATGCTTGCAATGAGGTCAGTTCATCAACACCACAAATGCCTGGTCCTTCCTGATTTGGGACAATAGTGATGTTTGAAACTGAACCTGCAAAGAAGACACTGAAGGAAACCATGGTGGTAATGCAAAGGTTATGTCACACTTTCTTATGCCAGAAGTTGATCACCCAGAAGAGCAATAAATTGAATAAATGCTGAATTTGATAATGTTGTACCTCCTATACGTCCCTTGAATGGTGAGGAAGTTGCTGGAATTCAGACCAGTGTGAGGAGAGTAGTGATGAGGGTGACCCCCTGAATGAAGATGTGCTAATGCGGTTGATAATAAGAAATACAGATTTGGGTTAGTCTGTATTCCCTGCACAAAGCTCCAAACCCTTGTAATTTCTAGTTGTAATTTTAACCCATAGGAGCATCTTTTGTTACATATTTAGTATTGTTCCCAGTATCAGAAAAAGCTCCAGTGCCATAAAGTGAAGTGGGTGTCTTGTTAGTCATGTAACAAACCCTTTTCTAGCACAGCTCAGTTTATCTGAATAAAGTGATTTTCAGCAAGCCCCTAGGTAACCTGAGAATGGGGGTTGATTGTCAAGGGAACTAACTAGACCTTTGAGGAGGGGAAGGGGGACTAGAGATTGAGCTCAGCCACCGTGACAGTTGATTTAACCAGTCAGGCCTGTGAAGCGAATCTTCCATAAAAACCCTGAAGGATGTAGTTGAGAGAGATTCAGGGTTGTTGATCATGTGGAGGGTGGTGTGTCCAGGGGGCATGGAAGCTCCAGAGTCTCTCCCGCAAACCTTGCTGTTGGCATCTCTTCTATCTGGCAGTTTCTGAGTTACATATTTTTATAAAAAGCCAGTAGCATAGGAAGTAAACTATTTTCCTGATTTCTGCTCTAGCAAATTAAGTAAATCTCTGATATATGACTGGTCATCACCTGGACTAGTGATTGGCATTTAAAGCTTGGCGGGGTGCTGAGCTCTTAACCTGTGCTACTCACTTCTGTCTCCCAGCAGGTAGTGTCGGAATTCAGTAAATTGTAGGATACCCAGCTGATGTCTGCAGAGAATTGGAGAAGTGCTTGGTGCTGTTAGAAAACACACATCACAGCAGGTGAAAAACCTTATGAGCGCTGTGGTGAAGAGTAGGTCACAGGTCGATTCCTGGCCTTGGAGCAGGGAGATGACAGCCAGCTAGGGGGAACTCAATTGAGGAGAGCCCACTAGGACAGAAACCCACGTTAGAGAGACAGGAGACTGGAACGAGCCTTTTTAACTTCCATGTGTCAGGGCTGGCCCATCATAAGATGGCTGGATAGAGGCTGATGATTACCACAAGAACAGTAATGCTGCCATGCTTTTCTGAGATCCTCCGACTGCCCCATACAATGACCTTCATGTGAAGCATAGATAGTAGCTTAGTTTGAACTAAGTTTTAGTGAAAATTGTCCTTAGAAATATTTTTTTTACTACAATATAATGTAGCATTTTACCTTTAACATGTAGTAAATACTTCATTAATGTGTATAATTGAAAAGCATTTGTTTGGTATAGGATCTGGCATCAATTTCCCAGAAAATCTGAATATCTTAGTGATTGGTATTGTGACTGTGACAGTTGATTTATATCTAGGGAGAGGAAATTGGAAAGGCAGAGAAGTTCCTACATGCCAAGCAGTTCACCTGCATTGTTACAAAAAATAATTGCTTAGCTGGTCACTGAATGTAATTAATTGAACTGTCTATGGCCATGTTATATTTATCCTGGCATTTCTTCTTGAAATAAGTGGGTTTAACACAGGTGTTTAAGATGGCTAGAGCCCAACTCAACAGTTATGATAATAACTCAACTTTTTCAGAGTAAGAAAGTTTATTTTTTTAAAAGATTTTGTTTTCTTAAGATTTTATTTATTTAAGAGAGAGAGAGCACAAGCAGGGGGAGTGGCAGGCAGAAGGAAGAGAAGCAGGCTCTCCACCGAGCAGGGAACCTGATGTGGGGCTCTATCCCAGTGTCCCGGGATCATGACCTGAGCGGAAGGCAGATGCTTAGACACCTGAGCCACCCAGGTGCCTCTCAAAATAAGAACATTTAATTAAAAATGTAATAGATGTCTGTTTAGAAAGTTTAGAAATATAAAAATCCGAAATAGAAAATAAGGACCAGGTGTTATACCTATTAAATCTTGTTTAGTTCCTAAAGATAGTATGTGTGTATTTATAGATAGATAGTATATTTGCATAGTTAAGATCATATCATACATACAATTTTATATCTTATTTATCACTTTATAAGTATATGGTTATATCATTAAAACCTTTGAAACCATTATAGTTTATGACTGGATAATATTTTATTTTATAGTTCTATAATTTACTTAATCACTCCCTTGTTGGGGGGATGTTTATGTTGTTTCTAATTTTTCTGTATTATAAATCATATTGTAATGAAACTTCTTTGTATAACTTCTGTCTTCATTTACATTATTTCCTTGTGATAAATTCGTAGAAGGGTAATTACCTTGTCAAAGGGTATGAACAGTTTTAAATCTCTTGATAGTGCTGAATTGGTTTCTGGAAAGGTTGCACCAATAACATGCTCAGTAGTAACAGAGAGAGCTGCCTTTTCAGGGACCTTTTTTTTTTTTTTTAATTCATACTACTTGTTAGGAGCATAAGCACACTCTTTGCCTCGACCTTTTATGAGTTTAAGTTAATAGAAGTTGGCCATTTCCCCACCATTATTTTAGTGGAGTAAAATGTACAAACTGTGTTGACTGAGCCACAATTCATATTTCTTGGTAGAAACTGTTTAAGTATTGTATCTGGAGGTTAATGAGATGTGCCTCATCTTTTTCAGATGGTTATGACTGTGTGTGGGTCATGTTTGCTTACGATGGCCCTTTCTGGTAAGCTAATTGTGCTCTGGAGAAATTACTAGTCCAGCAGGCTTAATGTACTGCTTAGTTTCTTTTACATACAAGACCAAGGGAGATTGAAAGGAAAGACTGTTTAAACTGTTACAGAATTCATTCATTCTGACAACAAACATTTACTTGGTATTTTGCTAGTTCTAGTCACTTGAGCTAGATTTATGGTGGTAAAGAAAGCTTACAGCGTTCTCATGTGACCTGTTGAACAATCAAAAGAATCCAAACATAGTCTGTGACCGTATAATAAGATATCTTAGGTACCTTTTTATTTTTACTTATTAATTTAACTTAATTTAATTTTTAAAATAAAATTACATAATACTCAAGATTATGTGATATAATGATTTGATACATATATATATCACACATATATGAAATGATTTCAACAAACTAATTCACAATAGTCTCCTCACAGTTACCATTTTTTTGTGTCTAATGAGAAGTATCTGTAATCTGCTGTCTTCGTGAATTTCCAGTATTCAGTACGATATTGTAAACTGTAGTTGTCATGCCGTACATTAGATCTCTAGACTTATTCATCTTACAACTGCAAAATTTTGTACCTTTTGACTGACATCTTTCCATTTCCCCCTCCTCTGCATTCCTGGAAACCACCTTTCTTACTCTTTCTGCTCCTGTGTACTTGGTTCTTTTAGATTCCACATTATAGGTGAGATTTTAACTGGGCAAAAGACTAGAATGAACATTTACCTTGGAATTAGGCTGCTGGGTTGTCACCTCCGACTAACTGATTGGCTGCACATTCTTGGGAATATAGCTAACCTGTGACTTGGCTTCTTTATCTACAAAATACGACTGTTGGGCTTAATGATTTCTGTGGTCCTTTGTAGTTTTCAAAATGTTTGAATTTTTCTGAAGATTGAAATCTCTGTTTATAAGCTAAAATCCATATACTATTTTAGAAACTTAGTTTGTATACTAAAATGCAATCTTGGGAATCTGAGTTGATTGTTTTGGATATGGAATTCTCATTTTTCTTATATGAGGGTCTAGAGCTGCCCTGTCCAATATGGTATCTGCTAGTTGTATGTGGCCAATTTAAATAAGAATTAAGTTAAATAAAATGAAAAATGAAATCCTTCCATTGCACTGGCCAGACTTCCAATACTCAGTAAGGGTATGTGGCTGGTGTCTACTGTATTTGACAGTGTGGATACAGGATGTTCCTTTCATTGAAGAAAGTTCTGTTGGATGACATGGACCATTGTTTTTTGGTCCAAATAAGCTCTGTTTTAGTAAATAAGGATAACACTTGTATCAAAAAGGGCTGGAAAAAGTGATCCAGTATCTGTTTAAGGTGTATTGGTTGCTGTCCGCTAGGACTTCTTTTCCCTTTAATTTAGTGCGATGTCAGTTTTTCTTGAAATATTCTTGGTCCTAGTTGGAACATAGAATTGAGTACATTGATTTTGACTCTTGAAGAAAATGAACTTCAGTCTCACTTCCCTAAAGATTTCATGGTGTAAAAGTGTTAAAATGTCACTATATAATTTTGCTTATAAGTAATTGTTTTTCGAGAGTTTCAGTTTGGGATGATAAAAATGGTCCAGGGATGGACCGTGGTGATGTTGTGCAATAGTGCATATGTACCAGTGCCACTGAACTCAGCACTTAAAAGTGATGAACTTTATGTTATGTATATTTTAACTGCACAAAACCCGATTTGCTCTAATTAGAAGGAAAATGAGCATCTAGGTAGTATCAAAATAAAGTTGTGAGTCTATTGTACTTCTACTTCAGGAGGAAGAGTAGAGGGTTGAATTCTGTCACATCTGTCCCAGACTGGGTTTGCCCAGAAAGCAAATTCTGAGATGAAGATTAACATGCAGGATACTTTTTATGTGATGTTGCTCTTGGCATCAACAGTGGGGGTGGGAGGGGGACTGGGAAAAAGCAGGATTAGGCAGAGGGAGATCTTGAGCCTCAGCACAGTCCCAGTGAAGATCTCAGCCACCTGCATGGGAGCATGTCCGCCAGCGTTGTCCTGAAAAGTACCCTGCACCCTAACAGATGCAGGCTGCTCATGGAAGGATGTGAGTGATTTGGGGCAAGGTTCTTTCTTTAATCTTTAAAGTATGTATGTATGTAAGTATGTATTTATTTAAGTAATCTCTCTACTCCACGTGGGGCTTGAACTCGTGACCCCAAGATCACGAGTCCCATGCTCTTTCCACTGAGCTGGCCAGGTGCCTCTCGGTGAGGCTATCTTTAAAAATGGTTGAAACCTGAGGAGCATGTGGGTGGATGAATCTTCCATTCTTGAGGGCAGATTTGGATGGTGCAGCACATTTACTCTTGTAAGCCAGAAGTCTCTTTTCTGATAATCCGCATTTCTGGACTATGTAAATAGAGGACCAGCAAGTAAGAGGAAAAGGGCTCTTGTGGTGTTAGGTCATTCCTACAACCACCAGTAACTAAGAAGAGAAAGAGCAGGCTCCATTCAGACTTTTCATTTCTTTTTCTGGTTTGGGTTAATTATTTGTTATTGTTTATTTTTTTCTTACAAAGTTGATATAATAGCTATAAGTAAATGTCCTTTAGCATGACATAGTAATCTTTTATGTCCTCTGATCTTTAATTAGTCAAAGTAGCTTTAAATACTGTATGTTTTCATAACCTGGGATGACCAAAGAAGGAAGGAAAATATGATGGAGTGAATTAGCCCATACTACAGTGGGAGAAACCACCCCCTCGTCTTCAGAGGTACCATCATCAACAAACAAGAGCACTGAGCACTTTTTATAGGGCTCTGAGGCACTCACTTTAAAGCCAGCAGAGTGATTTTGCCTCCTTCTGACTTTTATGGGGAAATGTATCAAAAGAAAGTCAGCATGGTCTTACCTGAATAGCCTTTTAAAAAGAGTCTTGGCCTATTGCAGACATCTCAAAATGTCCTTGTAAGTAATAAAGAAAAAAAGTTCATTGCATTTTTTAGTAGTGTAGACTATCTCTAGCATGTTATTTTTAAGTCATGATAGAGTGAGAGGTACATAGAGTTCTTTATATATTTAATGCATGACATTTTTATATTCATATTGTAGAACTAAAACTTTGTACTACTGACTAAAGAAACTCTTATTTATACCTTTGTTTTTGTGCTCTTTTTGCCTCCATCTTATTTCTCTTTTTCTTTCTTTTTTTTTTTTTTAAAGATTTTTATTTATTTATTTGACAGAGAGAGATCATAAGTAGGCATAGAGGCAGGCAGAGAGAGAGAGAGAAGGAAGCAGGCTCCCTGATGAGCAGAGTGCCCGATGCGGGACTCGATCCCAGGACCCTGAGATCATGACCTGAGCTGAAGGCAGCGGCTTAACTCACTGAGCCACCCAGGTGCCCCTTATTTCTCTTTTTCAATGGCTTAGAGTAGAGTGGAAAAATTATGGGATTTTAAAGATATAGACAAGGATTCGAGGCCTCTCAATTCCAGGGGAATTGAGTTATGTCATTTGTGAACCAGTATTTCTTTTTCTGTGAATTGTGACTAATAATTGTGTGTACTCCAGGAAGTGTTATTGGAATTGGTAATAAGATGCATGTGAAATTATTTTTATAAAATGTAAAGCACTTGTTATGTATTTTTTCCAAAAGCTAATATTGATTTCTTGATAAGGAGCTGTACTATTTCTCATATATGTCATTCTGACTTTAACATGATTGGCTGATCTAAAGATAGGCCTACATTCAGTTAAGAAGGCCCCGGGGGCCCAAGAGATTGGAGTGAAGTAGGTTAAAGTTGACTGTGCCAGGGAGATAGATTTTCTGGTATTAAGTAATATTTAGATCAATATATTTATCTCTACCAGACCCTTGGTTGGTGACTTTCTTGGATTCATACAGAACGTATATTAATTTTTACTTATTTATTTATTTTTTAAAATAGATAACCTTTGAGTCTATCTGGAAATTTCTCCTCGTGACTGCTCTCTGCTATTAGATTGTTCCTGGATAACAGGTCACCAGTTAATATACTTCTTTTTGGCTGACTCCTGGCTTTCCGGTAACCATGTCAATGCTCCTCCTTGTTCCTCTAGTGTTTCCCTACACGTTCTGAACTTACACTTTCTCCAAATCAGTTTCTTTTTTCCTTTTCAAATTTCTCATTTGTATTTATGGTTGGAGAGGGAAACATTTTCAAATTTCTCAAAATTCTCTGAATTTTTATTTTTACAAATAACTCTTAAATGAATTCCTCTGATTTTATGCATAGTGTCCTCCCCTGACCCTACTATCTAATATTCATAACTTTCATCCTGTACTATAGCATTCCTCTTTGAAAAAAAAAATCACATTTACTTGGTGAATGTTGAGATCATACACAATATTTTTCTTTTACATCTAAAGCTTTCCTTGGGAGATCAGGACCATCTATTACAAGTTCCCTCAGCTTCCTTTAATTTCAGAATTTTTAAATATTTTTGTTTATTCTGTCTTTGGTATCCTCCTTTTTTACATCTTCACGCATTTAATAACCCATTGTAATCTGATTTCTGTCCTCACTCATCCATTGAAATTGCTCTGTTGATGGTCATCTTGTCAAATAGTTCTTTACCTTGCGCCCCACCTAATCTCTTTGTTATGTTTTATCCTGTTAGCCAATTTTTTCCCTATCCTTTCCTGTTTTTCCTTTTTCAGTTCTTCCCTCCTCTTTTATCCAGTATTATATGAAGCGCTAGACTCTGGGTATATGAAGATTAACATAAGAGAGAGAGAAGGGAGTGTATGTTCTACTTTCAAGAACCACATAGTCTATGGGCGCTTGGGTGGCTCACTTGATTAAGTGTCTGCCTTTGGCTCAGGTTGTGATCCCAGGATCCTGGGATCAAGTCCCACATCAGGCCCCTGGCTTGGTGGAGAGCCTGCTTCTTCCTCTCCCTCTGCCGCTCTCCCTTGTGAGAGTACTCCCTTGCTCTCCCTTGTGGACTCTCTTTCTCTCTGTCAAATAAATAAAATCTTATAAAAAAAAAAAATGAACCACATAGTCTAACAACAAGGCAGACAAATATTAATAATACAACAGGCTAAGGTTTGCACACACAGTGGCATTTAGTTTCAGAAAATACCTTGGTTTTCATCTAGAAACTCTGTGCCCCTGCCTTTGTAATATTGTACTCTTTGGGTCTCTTCTGGTTTACTCTTTATATACCCTTTGCTTAAATGGGATAACTTCTAAGATTTTGGTCTTTTGTCCATTTTAAATTTTGCTCTTACCTGCCCATGGATTTTCACATACCTTTATAATGTTAACTCTTTATTATTATTATTTTTTAAAGATTTTATTTATATATTTGACAGACAGAGATCACAAGTAGGCAGAGAGGCAGGCAGAGGGAGAGATGGGAAGCAGGCTGTCTGCAGAGCAGGGAGCCCGATGTGGGGCTCGATCCCAGGACTCTGAGATCATGACCTGAGCCAAAGGCAGAGGCTTAACCCACTGAGCCACCCAGGCACCCCTAATGTTAACTCTTTATACACATAATTTTCAGGGTCTACATTTCTACCATTAATTTCTCACTTCATTTTCAAACCCATACCTCAGACCGATTCCTAGAAATTATATGACTGTCTTCAGTCATATTTAACTTTAACCTGTCCAAAGCTGTTTCCCTCTTCAACCAGAAATACACATATGAAAATCATTTGAACAAACAAACAAAATCCATCCTGTGTTTCCTGTCTCAGTGAATAACTTTACTGTTTTCTCTGTTACCTGGTCTCTAGAATTCTCTGTGTCATTTTTAACTCTTGATTAAACTCATCTTTTATATATTGGGCATTGAGTTAAGTATATTATGAACAGGATCTAGTTTAATTCTTTTACCATGAGATATTGTTTTCTACGTCCTTACCCATGAGAAACTCGGGAGTCAGAAAGGGCAAGCCATGTGTCCAAGAGTAATACACGCCTGAGTGGCTGACTTAGGGTCACACCCACATGGGTGTCTCTGCTAAGTGTGATCTTTTGCCCTTGGTATTGTATTGATTCCTCTCACAGCTGGTCTCACAGTCTTCTGTAACAATATTAGCATGTTTAATATCAACATTTATACTTTTGTTACTTTTAGTGGCTCTGTAATCTGCATGTATTTGTGAACTAGGAAGATATTCTTAGTAGTGTGAAGAACTGTGTACTTAGTAGTGTGAAGACAGTGAATTAAGCTAAAGCAGGGCTCAGCAAGCTTGTTCTGTACGATAAGATAGTAAGTGTTTTAGGTCTTTGTGAGCTATCCAGTCTCTGTGAGCTATCCAGTCTCTGTGGCAACTGTTTAGCTCTGCCTTCATGGTAGAGAAACTACCACAGACAATATTTAAATGAATAGGCATTGCTGCCTTTCAACAAAACTTTATATACAAAATCAGGTCATGGGCAAGTTTGGCTTACCGTTCTTGGTTACAAAGTATTTCATTTCCACCATCCAAACTAATGGGTTTTATTTATTAATTTATTCATTCATGTATTCATTTGTGCATTTAAAATGCATTTATGTATAATCTAAATTGCTTAGGTAAGAGAGAAGAGAGGTAATTAAAGAGGTGCAATTTGAATTGAACAGTTGAGAACTATTGATTGAGAAGTACTTGAGTTGGTCAGAGTTGTGAACTTTGTTCATGGGGAGGTGTAAGAGTGTGTGCGAGTTGCATGATCTCTTTGAGTCTTAGTTTCTTTGTAATGTGTAGGAATAATGCATACCTCACAACGTTGTTGTTGAAAGTGTGAGATGGAAGCCCACCGTATAGAGGGATAGCTGCCGTCGGTCGTGTCACTGTCCCTGGTCTCTTGTGTTTTCCATATGAACTGTTTGTTTCTTTTTCTTTTTTTTTTAAGTAAATATTTTGTTTATTTATTTGAGAGAGAGAGAGAGAGCTTGGGTGTGGGGCAGGGAGGCAGAGGGAGATGCAGGCTCCCTGCTGAGCAGACCTCAATCCCAGGACCCCTGGATCAAGATCTGAGCTGAAGGCAGACACTTGACCAACTGAGCCACCCAGGTGCCCGAAACGGTTTCTTATAGAGAAATTTAAGAGACAGTAAGAATGGAATGTCCTTTTCAGATGGAAGTGGGAAAGCTATCATAATCTTATTCTTGCTTTGTTATAAATGACAATAGAAAAAAGAATTCCAAATAATTGTTTTGGGTGGGGAGAAGTCATGGTGGGGAATATATGCCGGGCTGAGCAGCTAAAAAGTCTGTAAAGGAAGACAAGAAAATTAAACTTTGCTCAGTAAGCTGAGGGTGGGGTGAGGAGAACAAAGCACGGGCACGAGGATGGGCCATATATGTGGGAACAGGACCTAGAAGTGGGTTTGGAAGTGTGAAGGGCTGGGAACCGAGAAGGAAAAGGTAGTCAGCAACCCATAAGCAACTACACCAATGGCACCGTCCCCAGAATTCTGGACTTTGCATATAGCATATGCCTTTGGAGGAAGAGATGCTTTCTTGTGTCTTGCCAAGGGTGCTAGGCTGGGTAACTAAAAACCTCATAGTGTGACTTCGTGTGAAGATGGGGAAGGTGGCACGAGCATATTTAAAATTCCTGTCTATTGCATTGACAAGCCACTGAACGCTGTAGATGGGAAGACAGATTTTCATTGAAGTTCAACCAAAAACACTTTTTGAAACAACTGACAAAATAGTGCCATAAATGAATAAATCCAGGGAGTTCCTGGGTATCTTCTCTCATGAAGGCAGTCTCCTGCAAAGGTGCTATGCTGAAGCTTCTAATAAGCAGTCACATACATGCACGATAATGTTAACTTGTAGCTAAATATTTTCAGTTACACTTTGGAATGGGGGCACTGTGCTGCCTTGGTACATACTCAGTATGCTTTTGATGTCACTCGGAACAATGGGATTCCCTCCTAATGCAGCTTACTATCACAAAAATAGGTGGTTTCTTAGTATGATTATAGGGCCCTTGAAGTAAAATAAGCACATGGTTGTATGCTTTAAAGTAGCCCAGTAGATTAAAAAAATTCCAAAATTTTGAAGATGATTTATGTGATTTAAGTTCATAATAAAATATTTTTTTTTTTTTTTTTTTTTTTTTTTTTTTTTTGTGAACATATGGATAAAACAACTAAAGATTTTCCCTACCGAGTCCCCCAAGTCAGCTTAAAACTTGCTTCTGTGACCCTGGGTAATGAACACGACATTCGTGGTCCAGAATCTTCCATTGTTGTTTTGTTTTAACTCTTCCGGTATTCTAGAGTTCATTCAGCTCCACCTGGCTCTTTGTCACCTGATCCGTGATGTGACCAGCCCGTATCAGATGATTGCTGAAGGGACTTTCCACTGTGACACTGATGCTCTTCTTTAATTAATTAATGTGGTGTTCTTCTTATATTAAATTGTAGACATATTTTTTAAAAGATTTTATTTATTTGAGAGAGAGCACAAGTGATGAGGGGGCGTGCACAGAGGGAGAGGGAGAAGCAGACCCCCTGCTAAGCAGGGAGCCCTATGTTGGGCTGATCCCCAGCTCTTGGGGTGCCAGATTTATGACCTGAGCCAAAGGCAGACGCTTAACTGACTGAGCCACCCATGTACCCCAAATTCTTGGCAGGTCTATAAAAAGGATCTGGTCTATGCTCTGTCTTCTGGCTGCTCTGTATCCCTTCCCAAGTAAGTGTAGCCCTGTTCCTGGTTTACTATGCGTGCATAGTAGAAACTTGTTCTTTTATAAAGCAAAAATAGAATGGTGGGATGTTGCATTGACATTTAGTTGGAATGACACAACCAGATGTGAGGATAAAAAAGATTTGTATTTTATAAAAATAACTTCAACTGTCCATTGGTATAGTCTATCACTTTGTTCATTTTTGAAATTTATTTATTTTTAATTTTTTTATTTTAAGATTTTTATTTATTAGAGTGAGTGAGCATAATTGCGGGAGGGGCAGAGGGTGAGGGAGAAGCAGCTCCCCACTGAGTAGGGAGCCCAGTGCAGGACTCGATCCCAGGACCCCAGGATCATGACCTGAGCAGAGGGCAGACCCTTTACCTATTGAGCCACCAGATACTTGGATTTTTCATTTTTATTTTTTCGTTTTTATTTTTATAAATATTAAATAAAAATCACCAGCACCCAGAGTGGTGTATTTTATTTGAAACATCAGAAAAAGTAAATGTAGTAACAGTTTTATAACATTATGTAAGAACATTCTCTAATACAGTGGAATTATGTAGAAGTCATGTCTCTCAAAGGTAAACAGAACTTTGTAGTTAAGGAGGATGGCAGGCAGAAATGTGCAGGATGGATGTTTCAAATATCCCCTCTTCTAATGTATATACTCATGTGCTTCCGTTAACTAATGAGACATTGCTAGGGCCAACCAAACCCTGTCCTTTAGACGATCCTCCTAAACTTTTTGAGTCAAGAATATAGTCCAAATAAAAGTAAATTATCACATTTAAAGTTTTATTCAACCTGAGGGATTCAGGACATGACATGGCGTGATAAAGGAAGTTTTCTTCAGACTCACGGAAGGACAGCTAGAGAATAGGGATCTAAAAGTGAGGTTCAAGGCTCTTTTGGTTTAGAGCAGTACCTATTAAGCCTCTGTCAGCAGATTTCCTTAATGGGATCTTCTGTCTGTGTGGAGGAGGCAGTGGGGGAAACAGATGTCAGTAGGACAATGGGAGGTTGGTAGGAGACACAAAGGACGAGTTTAGTTTCTACAGAGTCAAGTTTGACTTGCGCTTTGCGTGTGTGCTCTTTCCAGAATCTGTGAAAGAAGTTTCTACAATGGTTTGCTCAGCTCTCAGGAGAGTTGCCCAGGTGCATGCTTACCTGGTGAGGAAGTCCAGTAGTGTCTCCAAAGGCCATCATTGTCAGGCCTTGGGCTCGAGATCTGCTGCTTCGGAGCCTGCTGCCCGAGGAGCTCCAGGTGGCATGGTGGAGCTGCTGGGCAAATCTTATCCTCAGGATGACTATAGCAACCTCTCCCGGAAGGTCCTCTCCAAGGTCGGCAGGAATCTGCACCACCAGCAGCATCACCCACTCTGGCTGATCAAGGAGAGGGTGAAGGAGCACTTCTACAAGCAGTATGTGGGCCGCTTCGGGACCCCGCTGTTCTCCGTCTATGATGACCTTTCTCCAGTGGTCACCACCTGGCAGAACTTTGACAGCCTGCTCATCCCAGCTGACCACCCCAGCAGGAAGAAGGGAGACAACTATTACCTGAACAGGACTCACATGCTGCGAGCACACACATCTGCACACCAGTGGGACCTCCTGCACGCTGGGCTGGATGCCTTCTTGGTGGTGGGCGATGTCTACCGGCGCGACCAGATCGACTCCCAGCACTACCCAGTGTTCCACCAGCTGGAGGGTGTCCGACTCTTCTCTAAGCATGAGGTGAGCCTTGAGACAGTTCTTACCATTGATAGCATGGACATTCTTGTTGAGGTCACTAAAGTTTATCTCAGTGAAACAGGTTGTCCTTGACCTTATTTTGCCTTTGTGAATTATGCATCCTTGATGGTTTCCTTTGTCCAGGCCAAGCCTCAATATTTTTTGATCAATTTGTTGTGTTAGTACCTATAGGAATGAGGGCTTTGGTTTTCCCTCTTCTGAGCTTAGTCTTTCAATACTGACCTGCCTTTCTCTAGCTTTCTTCATATGAATGAATAGTCAGTGGCTCAAATTTATCCTCAGTCCAGGATGGTTAAGATACAATGCTGAAACCTATGGTCAAGTTACTCCAATTCTTAGTCAGTAAAAATTAATTAAGTATTCATACTATTAGACATTAATGAATTTCTTGTACAGTAGAGGGGACTGACAGTTTATTGGCTCAGGTTAGAAACTGTGTTCTGTTCCCAAGCTCTTCACTTATCCTCCCCTCCTTTACATTTGTAGGTGTTTTATATTTTTTTCTTTGTGAGATGCCTAAGTTGTTGCTATTGCTGAAATATATGTTTGGATGCTTAGAGGTTTTTGATCAGGAAATCTGATATTCTGGTTATTCTCAAAAGCACCCAACACCTTACGTGTTTGTTAGCTGATACCATAATATACTGATTTCCTAATTTCTTTTGGCAAATTATGAAAATCCCTAAAAGCTTGAGTCTGTTTCCTAAAAACCTGCAGTACTACTTGCCTTTCATTCATACATTTTTAAATCTCTGTTTTTATGTAAGAAACAAATGGAATAAAAGGAGGCCCAGGAAATATTTCACTTTACCCTTTCCGCACTTCTTCCCCACATATTCATCAAAGCAGGAGGAACAGTTCCCTCCCATGAACAGATGCTAAATGGGTTGTGGGACATGGAAAGGAACAGTATATGATCCCTAGGCTAAGAAGGAACCATTGTTTTGTTGTAGTGAGTGAGTCACGTTTTATGAGACAACTGTTTGCCTCAGGATGTGCTGTTTTCCTGTGGGTCTGTGATACCCCAGCAGTAGGTGAGCTTCACATGGAAAGGCCACCCACGCTGGATTGCAGAGATGCTTAAATAAGTGTTCTTACTACTTGGAATTGCTGACTGTATTCTAAGTTAGGATTAATACTATTAATCAGGGTATGGGTTTATTAGGAAATGAAAAAGAAACAAGGATAGTCAGGTCGCAGCCTAGGAAATGTGACCAAGTGATAGAATGTCGCCTACAATTAATGTGCTGGAGGGGATGTATGCTAGTGAGACAGTGTCCGGGTCATGGTAGCTGGCCAGTGCTCAGTCTAGCTTCCCTCATTAAAAAATGAGAAAAGAAAGTACTCACTGATTTGTAAGCCTGAATGCCATGAAAGTGGCAGTGAGAGCTTTGACACTTACACTAGCATTTTAATGGAGGGAAAATCCAGGCTACCTTAGAAGGTGGAAAATAGGAAGAGGGGTAGGAAGCTGGCTTTATCTTGTTTCATGTTTATTTGGGATCCAGTCCAACTTAGTCATTAGTGGACATGGCTAATCTAGACTGATAATGTTACTGTATATTCTGCCTTATCGTTAAAAAAATTAAACACACACACACACACACATATAACTAATAATACAGTTTGATGAGGAATTCCATGTTCATTGTTTCACATTTGTTCCTCTTAATAAAACTCTCATGAGATCAATTGTTTCCACTTTAACCATGAGGAATCTGAAGTCCCCAAAGGCTGTCCAAGGTTACCCACCCAGTTCATTGCCCATTCTGCTGCCTTCTGTTGCTTTTTAGGGAACTGTTTTGTAAGTGGGACCTGCTTATGACCCAAATGGTTTGTTAGTTTTAAGAATGGTGTTGGGGCTTGGGATGCTTGGGTGGCTCAGTCATTAAGCGTCTGTCTTTGGCTTAGGTAATGATCCCAGGTTCCTGGGATCGAGTCCCACACAGGCTCCCAGCTTGGTGGGAAGTTTGCTTCTCCCTCTGCCTGCTGCTCCCCCTTTGTGTGCAAGCTCACTCTTTCTCTCTCTCTGACAAATAAATAAGTAAAATCTTTAAAAAAAAAAAAAAAGAATGATGTTGGGGAGAGAGAGGATTTTGTTTTTGCTTTTTGTTTGTTCATTTTAGCATGGTCTCAACTAAAGTGTTGGGATTAAGTCTGACCTAATCTTTTTTTTTTTTTTAAGATTTTATTTATTTATTTGACAGACAGAAATCACAAGTAGGCCAAGAGGCAGGTAGAGAGAGAGAGGAGGAAGCAGGCTCCCCGCTGAGCAGAGAGCCCGATGCGGGGCTCGATCCCAGAACCGAAGACCTGAGCCGAAGGCAGAGGCTTTAACCCACTGAGCCACCCAGGCGCCCCAAGTCTGACCTAATCTTAACCATCAAAAAAATTTTTTTCCTTTCAGTTTATTTCCCTAGAACATGATTTTTCAGTGATTTTAATCATGTTACCTATGTAATTTAAAAATTATATTGTGTACCATACACAAAGATAAACTCAAAATAGATAAAAGACCTCAACATGAGGCAGGAATCCATCAGAATCCTAGAGGAGAACATAGGCAGTAATCTCTTCGATATCGGCCACAGCAACTTCTTTCAAGATATGTCTCCAATGGTAAAGGAAACAAAAGCGAAAATGAATTTTTGGGACTTCATCAAAATCAAAAGCTTCTGCACAGCAAAGGAAACAGTGAACAAAACAAAGAGGCAACCGACGGAATGGGAGAAGATATTCACAAATGATAGTACAGACAAAGGGCTGATATCCAGGATCTATAAAGAACCCCTCAAACTCAACACACACAAAACAGATAATCATGTCAAAAAATGGGCAGAAGACATGAATAGGCACTTCTCCAATGAAGACATACAAATGGCTAATGGACACATGAAAAAATGTTCATCATCACTAGCCATTAGGGAGATTCAAATCAAAACCACATTGAGACACCACCTTACACCAGTTAGAATGGCCAAAATTAACAGGACAGTAAATAACGTGTGTTGGAGAGGATATGGAGAAAGGGGAACCCTCTTACACTATTGGTGGGAATGCAAGTTGGTATAGCCATTTTGGAGAACAGTGTGGAGGTTCCTCAAAAAATTAAAAATAGAGCTTCCCTATGACCCTACAGTTGCACTACTGGGTATTTACCCCAAAGATACAGATGTAGTGAAAAGAAGGGTCATCTCTACTCCAATGTTCATAGCAGCAATGGCCAAGGTCACCAAATGGTGGAAAGAATCAAGATGCCCTTCAATAGACGAATGGATAAGGAAGATGTGGTCCTGTAACACTACGGAGTATTATGCCTCCATCAGAAAGGATGAATACCCAATTTTTGTAGCAACATGGACGGGACTGGAAGAGATTGTGCTGAGTGAAATAAGTCAAACAGAGAGAGTCAATTATCATATGGTTTCACTTATTTGTGGAGCATAAGAAATAACACGGAGGACATGGGGAGATGGAGAGGAGAAGGGAGTTGGGGGAAATTGGAGGGGGAGATGAACCATGAGAGACTGTGGACTCTGAAAAACAATCTAAGGGTTTTAAAGGGGCAGGGGGTAGGAGGTTGGGTGAGCCTGGTGATGGGTATTATTGAGGGCACGTGTTGCATGGAACACTGGGTGTGGTATACATAAATAATGAATTTTGGTACCCTGAAAAGAAATTAAAAAAAATAAAATATAAAAAAATTATATTGTTATCTTTTAAAGTTCTTCTGTTACTAAATAATCTTTATAAGTATTGTTTCAATCCATATAAGGTATATTTCAACAAGAAGAAAAGTAAATACAGGGGTCTGGGTAAAAGAAACAGGGGTAAGACTAGAAATGCATGAACTGTGACAATATATATTTTAACTCTTGATTGATATTGTTTTTCGTAAAAAGATTAAGTGTATCAGCACTCATGAATCTAAATAGGCTAAACTTACCAATTATAGACATACATGACCACAGAGGGCATTTTTCAGTGAGAGAGTCCTAAACAGAATCATACCAGAGGCTGAAAATAAAGGGCAGGAAAAAGATAGGTTAAGCAAATACCAGAAGAAAGCTGGCACAGCACTATTAATATTAGACAAAATAGAATTTGTGGCAAAAAATTGATAAATATGAACAAAGAGGGATAATATATCAATCACAATGCTTTATGAATCAGGAATTTTAATGTGCCCAACATCATAGCCATAATACATAAACCCAAACTGGAGAAATAAAGTTAAATTTGACAAATTCATAATCATAGTAGAAGATTTTAAATGACTTCAATTAAAAAAAACAGTGGCTTAAGAAAACAAAGTGAATAAATTGAGTAAAGATATAGACAACCTAAAAACTTGATTAATAGGCTTGACTTATATTTATTTTTAAAGTTCTGTAACTAAACTAAAATAAAATTCTGTAACTATACAGATCCACACAGAAATTCCATACTCACAGTTGGGGGTACATAGTCACGTGGGATACTTAAAATAAGTTGTCTGTGTACTGGTTGACAGCTAAAGTCTAAACAAATGTCAAAGAATCAATAACATAAGTAGAGCTCTGCTTGACTAGGATGTAGTTATGTAGAAATGTCTTTGGATATTTAAAAACTCATAATTATAGATTCCTGGGATAAAGAGAAATATAGTAAATTGCAAATTACTTACTAATCAGCAATGAAAATATTCTCTTGAAACTGCTCAGATATGCAGGAAAATAGTCACTTCGTTTTGTAGAAACTTGGTAGACCCCACTTAAATTGTCTGATCACAGTTAACATTAATAAAGCAAGATGTGTGGGATGTAGATAAAGACATACTTGTAGTACATTTAGTTTAAATATATTTAGGAAAAATTGAAAACCCTGAAAAATCAATGAATTAAGTGTCATTTTAAGGTGCTAAAGCAAACAACATTCTATTAAAAAAGTAGAAGGGAGGTGGGTTGTATATTTTTTAATAGTCCCAATTCTTACAAAACAGATACAGCAACTGGAATAATAAAGCCCATCTCCAAGACAAGTGGGTGACAAGGTCACCCTAGGATCTTCACAAATGGTGGGAACTCACAGCTGCCAGCCAGAAGATCTGCATTGTGTCAGAAACTGAGGCCACAGAGGGAACTAGTGAGGGCTGAGGGGTGGAGAGCTTCTTCTGAGTTTCTCAAGGAACAAACTTTGGACAAACAAATTTGCTTGCAGGGCTTTGACATTTAGTGTTACTAATAACATTGTTCACCAATGACCAGCAACATCACAAAAAGAGGGGCCAGGGCCAGATTTTCAGGTCTCCTGATAGAAGAATACAATGGCAACTCTAAAATCTGGCCAAAATACTTGATCCTGAATCTGATCAAATCTCTAGATCCAGCTCCAAATTTATAGGAAGTACAGAGGACAGAGAATGTTAAACTCTGTCTTGGAGAATTAACAAGCAAAATCCAGCCTGTGGGAAATGCGACAGCATTGCTTCTCAAGATGTGATGTGCATAATGAAATAAGCAGAAAAATCAAAAGGAAGACCTTAGAAATGTTTAAGCAGCAGTGTTTAGAAATGTTCAAGCCATCATATTTAAGCACGCCATCACTGGACTTCCTTCATGGAGTAGCATGTAAACTGGTCCCAGTGTTCTAACCCGCTCCTGGCTAGTTGCATGTGCTCGGTCTGTGTGGTGGTCATGCACACGAGGGCCCTGTCTCAGTCTGAGACCGACTGGAAATCTTCAACTGTCCCTTCCGCATAGAGAGCTTGAGAAGCACTGCTCTGCAGGATAAATGATTCAGTTTCGTCAAATGAACTGCAAGAAAAATAAAAGGGAAATATACCTGTAGAGTAAAAGAAAGATCAAGCAATCACAATGCTTAGATCCTATCAAGAGAAACCATCTTTAAGGAAAAAAATCATTTGAAGCCATTGGAATTTGAATGCTCACTGAATATCTGAATTTAAGGCGTTCTTCTTTTTTTATTTTTTAAGGCATGCTTGTGGCATTATATTTTTAGAAAGTCATTTTCCTTTAGATTGACATATTGGAGTGCCAGTGAGTGAAATGATGAGATGTCTGGTTTAATTCAGAATAATATGGGGCTAGGCATGTGGGGACGAATGGAAGAGGATTGGTCATGAACTGTTGGTTACTGAAACTGGGTGCTGGATACAGGAGGGGTCTCTATCCTTTCTACTTCCGTGTGTGTTTGAAATTTTTCTCATAAAAGATTAAGGAAAAAGATTGAACGAAGAACACTGGGGTTAGTCAGTCAATCAGAAAAACATTTGTTGAACACACACTGGGGTTCAGGTCTGTAAGATGGTATTAGACAATCACGAGATGCTCCCTGGTTTCATTTGGAAGACAGCTGTTAAGATTGAAAAACAAACAAACAGGAGGCAGAAGATATTAATCATACAAGATTACAGTGCATAAACAATGAATTTTGGAATATGGAAAAACATAAAATTAATTAAAAAATATGGAAAAAAAAAGAAGATTACATTGCATACAGTAGAAGACTGAAATCAATTAAACCTGGGATTAATAGCCTCACTTCCATCATTCTGAGGTGGTTTTACATGTTTTTACCAAGTCTGAAAGACTTGTATGGTCTGTTTCAGAAAATAGACCTATCAAGCTCATTTTATGAGGTTAGACATGTTAATATACAAACTAGATGAAAAAGAAAATTTTAGAAGTTTCATTTTTATGAACATAGATGATTCCCTGTTTTAATGAACAGATATAGAATTATTACATGAAATATTTGCAAATTTAATTCACTGGTGTATTGTGTCCTACCACGTTATTATTATACATTTATTCCATTATATTATATTTAACTGATGTAAGGAGAAGAAGCATGTGATCACCTCAATAGATGTAGAAAAGTAATTTGACAGCATTTAATGTTTTATGACATAAAAAAAAAGCATTTGATGACATTAGAGACTCGATAAAAACTTTTAGCAGACTAGGAATAGAAGGGAACTTTCTTTTTCTTTTTTAAAGATTTTATTTATTTATTTATTTATTTATTTATTTATTTATTTATTTTTTAAAGATTTTATTTATTTATTTGTAAGAGAGAGAGAGAGTGAGAGCGAGCACAGGCAGACAGAGTGGAAGGCAGAGTCAGAGGGAGAAGCAGGCTCCCCGCGGAGCAAGTAGCCCGATCCCAGGACGCTGGGATCATGACCTGAGCCGAAGGCAGCTGCTTAACCAACTGAGCCACCCAGGCATCCCTTATTTATTTATTTGACAGAGAGAAATCACAAGTAGATGGAGAGGCAGGCAGAGAGAGAGGAAGGGAAGCAGGCTCCCTGCTGAGCAGAGAGCCCTATGCGGGACTGGATCCCATGACCCTGAGATCATGACCTGAGCCGAAGGCAGCGGCTTAACCCACTGAGCCACCCAGGTACCCCTCTTTTACTTTTTTTAAAAAAAAAAGATTTTATCTAATTGAGAGAGAGAGAGTGAAAGAGAGAGCACAAGCCAGGGGGAGAGACAAAGGGAGAGGGAGAAGTAGATGCCATTGAATCGTGAGACTTGATCCCAGGATCCTGGGATGGTGACCCGAGCCGAAGGCAGATGCTTATCCGACTGAGCCACGCTGGAGCCCCTAGAAGGGAACTTTCTTAAATAATATTTGTCAAGCAGTCACAGCAAAGATCATAACTGGTGAGTCATTATAAATATTTCTATCAAAATAAGCAACAATTCAGGATCACTTGCCATCACTGCTTTTATTCATCATTGTGTGGGAAGTTCTACTTTATGTAGTAAGCCAGAAAGAGAAATGGAAGGTATAAACATAGGAAAACATGAGATTAAAGTTGCTTAATTTTATTTCATTAAAAATAAATAAATAAATACAATAATACATTATTTTATTAAAAATAAATTGTGTTATTTATTTATTTTTAAGATTTTATTTATTTGAGAGAGAGAAGAGAGAGAGAGAGAGCATGCATCCATGATCTTGGTGGAGGAAAGGGGCAGAGGGAGAGGAGAGAGAGAGACCCTTGAGCAGGCTCCCTGCTCCTGCAGACCCTGATTCAGGTATTAAGCTTACTATCCTGAGACTGGGACTTGAGCTGAAATTGAGAGTCGGACACTTAACCAACTGAGCCACCCAGGCACCCCTAAGCTATTATCTTTTTAATTAATTAATTAGTTAATTGAGAGAGAGAGAGAGAGAGAGTGTGAGAGAGAAAGATCACAGGCAGGGTGTGAGGTAGAAGGAGAAGGCAGACTCCCTGCTGAACAGGGAGACTGACACGGGACTCGATCCCAGGACCCCGGGATCATGATCTGAGTAGAACTCAGGTGCTTAACTGAGCCACCCAGGCGCCTATAGTATCTTTTTTTTTTTTTTTTTTTTAGATTTTATTTACTTAGTTTTGAGAGAGCGAGCCAAGTGAGTGAGCACACGGGACCTCGGGGTAGGGGGAGAGGGAGAAGCAAACTCCCTGCTAAGCAGGGAGCCCAAGGCGGGACTTGATCCAGGGACCCCTGGACCGTGACCCGAGCCGAAGGAAGACACTCAACCGACTCAGCCACCCAGGTCCCTTTATTTTTATTTTTAATTAATTAATTAATTTTTGAGATCTAGAAAGCACTTTAATATTCTATCCTTCTTCAAAAAGAAAATATAGAACGCCTCACAAATTTGCGTGTATACAAGCGTATTGTTTTGGTTTTAGTATATGTGCTGCCGAAGTGAGTACCCCAGGTGCCCTTTTATAGATATTTTAGAATATGCCCAAGTAACAAGTGTTCTCATTGTGTGCTAGCTCATACTTTGCCTCTCTCACTTGCTCTGGCTTTCTTTCCTTCTGTCTTTCACACCCATCCCCCCACCCCCCATTGCACATACCGTGTTTTTTGGTGGTTTTGTTTAGTTTTTCAGGTTTCTTTCTTAAATAGATTTGTTGGTGTGTGTAAGAAAAATACATGGGAATGATAAACACCAAAATCAAGACACTGATTACCTGGCAGGTGAAGGGAAGGTGAGTGATAGCAGGCATCATCGTTGTTTGCAAATAATGCCAAACCTTATGAGTTTCTTTGGAGGCTAGAAGGATTTTTGAGACTAAAAAGTTTGAGCACCACTGTTCAGTTGCTTCAAAAGTAAATTTTTACTGAACATGCGAGGCATTTATTTTGCAAAGCATAGCAAATCTCATGTGTTCAGCAGACCCACCAGAGGGAGCCCATACAAATCCTGTATCTATTTAATATGATTTAAAAAAATTAATAAGTACATACCTGGACTGTGTTCAGAGAAGCTGTGTTTTCATTTTGTCCCTGGAGACGTCTTGTCTTGTTTCACCAGCTGTGCCCTGTGTGTGATTCCTGGGAATGCACTCTGCGTGCAGTGAGCACACCTAGGGTCCCTGAGGAGGTAGGCTGCTCTGCAATTTAGTCCTTACTCTGGGCTGCAGACTCTTTGTTTCCTCAGTGTGTCTTCATTGTCTCCATCCCCTTCTATGACTTCCTCTGGGTCAGTTGTATCCAGAGTCTTCCTCTTAAGTACACACATATGCAAGCCGTACCTCCTCCTGAATTTAAGATTATTCATGATAAGCCTTCCTTTCTTCCTATTTCTGTCTTCAGTATTATTATTTAAAAAACTCTAATTGCTGCTTTTTTCTTTTTTTAATTTTAAGAATCCACATATCTACCTTGACTTTGTCTTCTTTGCTGGTAGTTCTCGAATTTGAGTATATTAACAAGTCCTGGTCCATGACTAAGTTTTTGTGGCTCTTACAGGAAAATTATTGATACAAGAGGAAGGTAGCAAGTTTTATAAATGTATATTTGTTTGCTTTAAAGGACACTTCCTTATCCTGAGATGATTTCTTTGCTACCTTCTTAAATATTCTTTTATGAAGTAATGGTAATGGTATTTTAAAAATGTGCCTAGATTTCCAAAATAAAGCATTGCCAGTTTTATCTTAGTTCCTAGATTTTTTTGGAATTTCCACTAACCATGAAATACAAAGTAATGTCTCATATTTCTAAGTAAATACATGTATGTCTTGATAAATGAAGACACAGTTGTATTATTGAGAAGTTGTAAATATTCTATAATTAATAGTGATTCATGCATATTCACAGAAACAAAAGGGAATGTTTCTACAGAAGACATGAATAAAGGTATACAGAGAAGTAAGCGTTGATATAATTCAGACCACAACACATGACTGAAATACTACTTCACTCAGAGGTCCAGTTCATGTCCCATCCCATCTCAACTGCCTCCTCTTTAAAAATAATCACTGGTGGGGAGCCTGGGTGGCTCAGTGGGTTAAAGCCTCTGCCTTCGGCTCAGGTCATGATCCCAGGGTCCTGGGATCAAGCCCCGCATCTGGCTCTCTGCTCAGCAGGGAGCCTGCTTCCTCCTTTTTCTCTGCCTGCCTCTCTGCCTACTTGTGATCTCTGTCTGTCAAATAAATAAATAAAATCTTAAAAATAAAAATAAAAATAATCACTGGCATTCCCTATTTCTTCCTGTAGGAGTGTGGTTGAGGGGTTCCCTCCACGGTTGTGCTCCTTGCCTGTAATTATTCAGTCTAAGTGGAGTGGATATCCTTCATTTCACATAACCCCTTTGGCATCCTTCGTGGTTCATCCTTGTTAGAAAACCACTCTCATTTATCATCAGGAAATTTCATTTTTGCTCCCTTTAATATTCTCTCCCACTTTCCAGATGGTTCATTAGAACCCTCCTGTTCTTGGGCTTCTTTTCCTGAGTTTCCCCACTGTTACTCTTGTGGTGAGCCAAAGGTAGTCTCTTTATTTCTGCTTTCCATCCTGAATCACTTTTCTACCATTCAGTGAATGACAAGGTTTTATTCTCCACCATGCGGTTACTGGGTTTCCTTAATAGCCTCATGCGGAGGGGCTTTATTGAAGGCACTTTTATTTGGCCCTGATAGATTATAGTCACCATGTTTCCCTAATCTCCTCTTTAAACTCTTTTAGGAAGGACTCCTTCTGTCAAAGACACACTTAAATTGAAATGGCTTCTCTTTTTTAATATTCTTTTTCTCCACCCAAGTGTTTACTTAGGTGTATCTCTTGACAGGGAAGCAAAAGGCAACTGGTCACAGCTAGGGGTCCACAGTATATTGGATTTGAGGAATACCCCTTTATTGGAGGGCAAAGGGGGTTTGAAGAGCCATTTAAAGAGAGACCAGTCTGTTTTCTGTGGCACAAGGCTTTTGCAGATAATTTGTTCTTGTTATGACAGAATAGAAACTCCATAGCTTCTCAGCCTGAGACCATGTCACTTATCTATAGCACTGGGCTTCCGGTACATCTTGCCTTGAACTTTTACCTTGTGCATGTCTGGTTTCTTCAGCAGGTTGGTTACTTCCTTAAGGGTGTCTCCTGTCCGGCCCAGGATATTGCACAGAGTACAAGTTGGTAAATGTGGTGCTTGGATGTCTCCCACCTTCTGGTCTGCCAGCCTCCACTCTACAAAGGATGGCAACTAATGTAGTTAAGGGCATGGCAGTTCACCTGTCACCTTTCCTGACTGGGCATTTTTTAGAGCCTTCCAGAGGAGCAGGCATATCATTCCAGGCTAGGTTGCTGGACAGAAACCACATAGTAATGCATCAGGGAAACTCAACATAAAGAATTATTAACTATAACATAGGAAATTGAGGCAGTGAGAGATTGGCTAGTAAGAAGTGAGGAGAACTCTAGAGAGCACAGAACTCACAGATAAGTGAACAGCTGCTACCCCTAGGATTGACACTGATCCCCTAAAGAAGAGCCCTATGCCGCCACCCCCTACTGTGGCTCCCTGAATGGCACAGAGGTGGTAGTGGTTTCATGCTGGTGAAATTGCCGGGTATCCACATTCTGGAATTTGCTGGAAATCTGCTTTCTGAGGGGCCAGGGAGAGCTATTTTGAGGGTGGTGTCTTGTAGGGAGCACTCTGCATAAAGTTGCCTGGGAAGGTTCTTGGAGGAGGCAGCTGTCCACTGTGGGAGCTCCTGGGGAGCCAAGTGCTGCTGCTCACCCTGCAGGACACCTGGGATCCACCAGGAATCCCTTTGTAATGTGTCTTTTCAGGGGCCCGTACTGACAGAGCTTACTGTTTTGCTGCCAGCAAAGGAAAATTATTTGAAGGGCCCAGCTCAGTTTTCACAGAGCAGTCAATGGAGGATTGATTCGTGGCTGAGGGGCAATGCATTGATAACGAGTGCACAGCTAGCTTGCTCCTTTTCCCGAATATCTAGAAGTCTTTGGGGAGTTAGTTATTCACCCAATAGTTAGGTTGATAGGGAACATTACTTTGAAGGCGGCACAGACTTTTGTCCTTGATTCTAATTTAAAATTTCTGAATATATTTTAGGTCATGGACAAGCTATCTAGTTACTTGTTCTTAGTACACGGATGTGTAAAGGATAGAGGATATTCTGGAAGGTAAAAGTTGGAACCAGTATAGGATCCGGAGAAAACCAGATCAATATCCTCCACATCTCATTCCTTGAAGATCTTGGGAAAATCATTATCATTTCAGTCTGCGTTTGCTGTTGGAGGTCAAGAGGGCCCCATTAGGTTTTACTGAATCCACATAATTACAGTAGCAGTATTTTTTTTCTACTAGCTGAAGTGATGTGTGAAAGCAAAAATATTTCCACAGTTATATTATGCTCTTTCACAGTAGACTTCACACCTTGCTGTGGACTGCATTTCTTTGTGTGGCGCATGCTATGGAAACCTACTTCCTATGGAAAGGGTGGTGTAATTTCACATTTTTAACTTGGTACGTACCTTCCCATTACTTGGGAATGTAATGGAAGGGAGTTTTCTGTACCAGCCATCCTCAGAATCGGCTAGTAACCCGTGATACATACATCTTCTTGAACTGTCAGTTTAAGTCTTTTTTTTTTTTTTAAAGATTTATTTATTTATTTGACAGAGAGAAAGAGATCACAAGTAGGCAGAGAGGCAGGCAGAGAGAGAGGGAGAAGCAGACTCCCCACTGAGAAGAGAGCCCGATGCGGGGCTTGATCCCAGAACCCTGAGATCATGACCTGAGCTGAAAGCAGAGGCTTAGCCCACTGAGTCACCCAGGCTCCCCTTGAACTGTCCGTTTAGATACAGAAGTCTGCTCATAGATGGAAAAGAAGATGCTCCTGCTGTTTGTCACTTTAAGTGTCTTCTTTCTGAAGCTTTGTCCTTAGACAAAGGACATCTAATGTCATCCCCTAGACTCATCCTGGGGTAGGTCTCTGAAATTGTAAACTAATTAATATGAATGAATTTGAAAGATAAAACAGAGTTCTCTTAAACTAAATACATCATTTAAAGAAAAATGCTATTCACCTATATGGAGACTTTCTATAATGTGGTATATATGATTGATAGCATTTCATCATTGCAATGATTTCTAGCCTTTTTCTTTTACCATTTGGGAATCTGCTGAGAGATTTGGATACTACACACGCAGACACACACACACACAGGATCTTGTATGTAGTTTAAGGGCTAGGGCATGCTCTTGGGCTAGGAGTTACTGTCAAGAATATAGTTCATTCTCCATGTCGATAGTCCTCAGCTTATGTGTGTAGTAAACTGGAAGAACTATTGCTCCTTATTCCCTTAGTATTTCTCTATTCCCACTTCAGTTTCTTATAATACCTCTCTTGGATCACATTGGGATCCAGGCTGGGATTATGTGTGATGGTGGATTACCTGAACAGCAGCAGAAGTTAGGTTACTTAGCCATGGGGAGACAGAGAATGCTGCCTAACTTGGGAATGACCAGATGTCGGCTATTGGAGTAATCGGAAGACCAAGGTTGAAATCAAGAGCTAATGGGGGGCACCTGGGTGGCTCAGTGGGTTAAAGCCTCTGCCTTCTGCTCAGGTCATGATCCCAGGGTCTTGGGATCGAGCCCCACATTGGGCTCTCCGCTCCTTGGGGAGCCTGCTTTCTCCTCTCTCTCTCTGCCTGCCTCTCTGCCTACTTGTGATCTCTGTCTGTCAAATAAATAAATAAAATCTTAAAAAAAAAAAAGAAATCAAGAGCTAAGAGTCAGAGGCTGTCTAGGAATAGGTGGGTGACTTGAATTCATGTTTGGGGAAGCGAAGGAACAATTTCCTCCCATATCTAAGAGCCTTTATCTTGGGGCACAGGACGTTCCTATATAGTAACCATTCCAGATTCAAGAAATGGAATATTTGTTTTTTGTTTAGAAGCTTGTAAGGTAGAGAGCTACCTTGAGATTGGACTCAGGTACAGAGTTGGGTGGCATGGGTCTTGTGGGGAGCAGATCTTAGCACACATCCAGTAAAAGGTGACTCTTGGAGGCCTGGCGTGTGTTGGGGTTTGAATAATCATTGTATGTATCATTTAAGGTTAATGAGCTGGGCTTACATCAAAATAGAAAAGGAAGAATAATTTTCTCACTGTAAGAATTATGAGTGAGAGGCCATTTCAAAGGGATTTGGGGTCACCTTATCATCCAGGTGATGTTTCTAATATTTTGAGAAGATGGACTCTTACAAAGGGGAAGGACCCTCAGTTCAGTTGCCCCAACTCCGTTACCTTTTTCTGTGCAAAAACTTGGGATAGCAATGACGTGTTATTTCTTCGGGAATTTGATGATGGGACCATGTATCTGTCTGCCTTGGTAATAGTGGTATAAATAATTCTTATTTGAACCAAAGTATCAAATATAATTTTAAAACCTAGCTGTTAGATTTTGATTCTATCATGCATCAATATATATTACAGCATTAGTCAACTAATCCACAATAAATATATCCATAGTGATAGGGTTAACAGTGATTCATTGTTCAAAAGCTCTACCAGTGTTTGAAATCTACAGCCTACCTAGGTTACCACTATAGATTAACTAATGGTCTCCTCAGTGAATTGTGGAGATTTTGACTTTTCAGATGTATTCCAGGGCTCTAAGTGCTTTTTGGCATTGTCCTTTTATGTTAGTACTATCTGGAAACAGAACCCTAGGGTGTGTGTGTGTGTGTGTGTGTTTTATATAAAGTGATTTATTGCAAGGAAGTGGCTTACGTGATTATGGAGGCTGAGAAGTCAGACCACAGAGAGCCAGTGACCAGAGTTCCAGTCTGAGTCCAAAGGCATGAGAAGCAGAAAAGCCAGTGGTATAAGTTCCAGTTCAAATTCACAGGTCCAAACACAGGAGAAGACTGTCATTCTGCCTCAAAGACAGTCAGACACAGGGAAAAAATTAATTGTAACTCAGCCTTTTATTTATTCTGGCCTTCAACAGATTGGATGATCCCAGTCACATTAGAGAGTACAATCTGCTTTACTCAGCCTACAGATTCTGATGTTAATCTCATCTATAAACACTCTCATAGACATATCTGGAAATCATGGTCAACCAATATGTGGGCACTCTGTAACCCAGTCAAGTGGACACATAAAATTGACCATCACACTCTTCTTGGGCAGCCAGGGTTTGTAGTGGCACGCTGAAAGTCCCTAGTCAGTTCTCCTCAGTCCCTAATTTTGTTCTGTGGATGCCACATTTTAGTAACTCCTAGTAAACAACTTAGTCAGTTACTAGTAAATAACCTTTATTTCTAGATGAAAGTATGAAATTTTGCATTTTTTAACCCTTGAGGATTGAATAGATGACTTAAACTTTTGGGTCCTTGGAGCTCACTATGGGTCTTGGCCGCATAGATGGCAAATGTTTTTGGTAGCGGTGCTTGTTTTTCTGGAAGTATCACCTGCTTTTGAGCTGGTGTGAGGGGAGTCAAATCCATGCTCTGCAACCTACTGTCTGGTGACCTTCGATAAGTGACTTAACCACTTTGAATCTCAGTTTCTTTAACTAACACAGCTACAATTCTTGAGTTGGCGTTAAAGAACTTAGCATGATTTCTGACAAGTGGGACGTGCCTGGAAAATGGTCACCACCCACCCATCCCCTTACATTATCATAAAAGTAGATGTCTGCCTTTCTGTGTTGGTTAAGTGTAGATCCAGCTGTAGGTCGACATGAATCAGGTACCTCTTGGGTCCTGCTTTTTAGATCTGATCTACTTTTACTTTTACTTTTCTTTTCTTCTCTCTCTCTCTTAAAAGCACTATCTTTTCTGTTGACTGATTAGTAATATGTCTCCTGTCATCTTCCTTTACAGTAGGTGATAGAATTTAGATGGGGCCGTGGTCTTGTTATATTTCACCCATCGGCATCATGAATGAGCTGTTGAGCCACCTGAAAAAGGAAGTGGAATCTCTTTCTCTCTTTTTTATCTGTCATTATGACCTAGGAAGAGGAGGACGAGAGATCACCATGTTCAAGGTGACAGCAGAATGGATGACATTTTCTTCTCCTTTACATGGGGGTCGTCACGAGAACCAGGTTGCCAGGACAGGCTGTTTTGTATGGTTGCCATTGTTGCTTTTTGCCTCCACACGTCCAAACATTTGATCTCTTATGTAGTTTGCGTACAGCTTCACGTAATTTCCTTGCTTTGATGGATTGAAGTTTCTGATGTTTTCTCTCTATAGGCTAGAGCTTGGCAGAATATTAATCTACTTCCTTTTCCCACTGGTACCCCTAGGAGAACCCCCTCAGAGAAGAAAAGTGCTGAAAAATAGACTTGTCACGATATGCTAGAGTTAATACAGGCAGGCAAAAAAGCTGACCAGATTTCTGCAATAGCCAGAAGCCTTTGGCGGTGTCTCTGGGGAGCGGGAGGTGGGGGCTGGCGGGGATAGGAGGCACTAATGATGCTCCACGGACATTGCTGCAGAGAACCGAGTCTGCGCACGCGCGGAAAACAGCTGTGCGGAGTCATGTGGGCGCCTCCTTGCTGTTTTGGGGATTTCCTGACCCTGGCTTCCTGAGAACATAAGTTTTGTCACTAAGCAAGGAAGTGAATAGCCTCTGTAATACATTGAACTCGAGTTTTCTCTCATGGAGACTTCAGATAGGGGAGATTTGGAATGATTGTGTTGTTCAGTGGGGACCTGTTTGAGTCTGCAAACGAAGGTCTAGTGTGGGGGGATTCCCTGGGAAAGCATTTGAAACTGGAGCTTCTCGTTTTGTAGAATCCCCTTGACAGCCAATATTTTGTTCAACTGCCTGGCAGAGGTTGCTTTTCAACTACCAGTGTATTTTTGTAGCATCTTTCACCGCAGAGCACTGACTGTTTCAAATCTCTTCCCATTACTCCACTGGCACTAAGTTCCATAGCAAGGAGAGGAAAGGAGATAAGCAGTAGGGAGAGAAAATAAGATCTGCTTTTGCAGTGCAGAGCTTTAATGCCCATTCCCTCCCCATGTGCTAATCCCTGTAACTTGATTAATTGGCTTGTGGTGCATTACAGAAGGTCTAGGGAATGACAAAACTGCTTCAGCATCAATTAGCTAACACAGGAGTGGATGTCCCACAGAGACCCCAGGACAGAGTTGTATTTAACTGGGCCCTTTCAAACCCAAGTCTTCCCAAATGATGAGCAGTAGATTTCACTTCGGGCCCCGTTGTTTAAAGAAATTAAAAACTGTGGAAATTAGCAGCTGAAATTCACTTGGATGAGTCTGCTATCCCTTTAATATGTCTGTCTGTTCATCGCACTAAGACATCCCAATCCTTCCTCCAAAGTGATTTGAATACTTAATATTTGCTGAAATGCTTTAGTTGGATTTGAATAACGTAATTGAATTTGCTTGCTGCATTCAGGGGGAATGAGGGCTTGGGAGTTCCTACGGTAAGATATGCGAATGTGCTTCTTTTTAGACGCGATTCTTACTTATTTCCCTGCCTGTGAACCAAGAATTAATGAGCAGTGGGCCTGCCAAATATATGAGGCTGTATTCATCAGAATTATAGGCTTTATCTGTCACTCTCCAGGTGACTGGCTAGTCCCTCAGGCTCAGAGGCGATCTGCTTTGTGACAGGTTTTCATTGAGCTCAGTTGGATATGGAATGCCTTTGTGTTTGGATGCCATATGTTCTTAGGAACTACCTCAGAAACAGGATCATTTGTAAACTAAGGTCCTGACTAAGTGCTGTTCCTTTTGCCCATGGCTTGGTGAAGGAGACAGATAAATAAACTTGAAACTCAACACAGTTAGCGCAGTGGAAGAGATACGGCCGAGGCGCAGAAGGAAATGTTTATCCCTGGGGTAATAATAGGAAGCTTACCAGAGAATCTTCGAGAGAAATTTGAAGTTATCCTGGCAGAGAAGGGGAGTCTGTCCCAGGTTTTGGTAGTAGCATCTTTGAAGGCACAAAGAAACATGTACTATGGGATGGCTGGAGCTTGGGAAAGTGATAAGAGGCAAAGTTAGAGAGAGGTATGAACTGCTTCCTGGAGGGCCTTCTATGTAACTTTGGAATTTGAGCTTTAGTTTAAAAGTACTAAGGAGTCTTTAATAACTTTTAAGCATGAGAGTGATGTAATCAGGTTGGCATTTTAGAAAAATAAGTCTGCAGGTTAGCCCATGGAATGGAGCAGTGTAGGTAGCATTGGACCTGAGGAGACTAGTCAGAAGATTATTTATAACCATCTGGGAGAAAACCAATGAGGGCCAAGCCAAAGAAACAACAGGGATGACAGAAGAGAAAGAATGGACTTGAAAGATGTTAAGGAGGTAGAATTTACTGGATTTGGGGGCTGCATATGGGGAAGTGAGGGAAAGGTAAAAGTATTTGATCTGCTTTCTTGGTCCCTTTCCCAGAGTTTGGAATGACAGGAGGAGAAATAGATATTGGGGTTGGGGTCAGGAGAGCTAGCCGAGTTTGGAATATGTCTGGGGGGGAGGATTTGCAGATGGCATTGTTCAGTTGGCAGGTGCTTGCATTTGTCTGCGCCCTGGCATGGTTGCCTTGGATGGAGGTGGAGATTTACGATCTGTGGCTGTAGTTGCTGCTAAGAGTTTGGCTGCAGTCATCTAGGGGAGCATAAGCAGAGTCTGAAGTGTACAAAGCTGAAAATGAGGCTTGTGGAACACTAATATTTAGTGATAGGAAAGGTAGGAAAGGGAAGCTGTGAAGAAGACCAAGAAAGCGTGACCAGCTGTCTTGGGAAGAGGGGAGCGGTCTGTAGTAGCATGACACTGGATGAGAGAGAGCTTCGTGTCTTTTGTGGACTGTTTAAAGGGAGGAGTCGAGTATCTGTACCGAGGCGAAAGAGCCAAAAAAGAGAATAAAGGATGAGATGTGGGATGATTTCTACGTAAGAACTTTGAGGAGGCAGAGATTGATTGGGCTAAGGTATGTTCAAGTCACTGCAAGGCCTGAAGCCTGACAGAGGAAGACACTCCAGTCTACTCTACTGCCCTGCCTTCCACTCCCCTCTCTTTCCCTCCCCTCCCCCCTCTCCTCTACTCTTCTCCTTCTGTCCATCCATCCTTTCTTCCTTCCTCTCTCTCTCTCTCTTTTTAAACTGAGATGGACATGAAGGACTGAAAGTTGACTGCAAGGAAAATGCATTTGTAAGTGGGAATGGAGGGGCTTTCCTCTCTGATGACTTCTCTTTTTCAGTGAAGATGGAAAGGTCATTCCCCCCCGGAAAGGTCATTCCCCCCTACCCCCCGGCAGAAGTAGTGTAGGTGAGACAGTCACCTTCTAGGAGTGACATACCTGATTAGTTTCTGAAGTTGGCTAGAGAGAGCAGCTAATACTTTCTCCAAGGTTCCGTTCTTGACTCAGCACATGCCTGTAGAGGCAGTTCTAAATTCATCAGGTAGTTAAGGAGACATCCACAAGCACCCGCTGTGTTCAGGGGGTCAATACCATTGTGATGATAGTATTAATTCCTGAGGTTACACTGTCACGCAGAATCTTTCCTGTTGCTCCTCAGTTGGTTACAGATCGTGGTAGCCTGTCTTCTTTCACAGCAACAGTTTGGAATATTGCTGTTTGGGCATTAGTCTTACTTTAGCATGGTCTGTGGTCCCTGTATTCAATTTTGTAATAAGCTTTTTGTTTTAGAATATTTCTAGGTTTTATAGAAAAATTACAGACACGATGCAGAGTTCTGTGTGCCCCATACCCAGTTTTCTCTGTTATCGACATCTTACATTAGTATGGTATATTTGTCACAAGTAGTGGCCCTATTTTTATATATTATTACCTATGTTCATTTTTGTTTATTTCCAAGCCTTCTTGCTGTGGCCTTTTCAATTATCTTTCGCAGGGGGAGGAACACTTGTCTACTGATAATTCAGAAACTTGAGATGAACAAACAGTTTGAGTGTTCTCTCTATTGTGTTTATGGGGTTGTCTTATCTTAAACCCTACTTCTAAGGCATCTGAGTGGTGTGGTCAGTTAAGCATCTGACTCCTGGTTTCGGCTCAGGTCGTGATTCCAGGGTCCTGAGATCGAGCCCTGCATGGGGCTCTGCCCTCAGTCTGGAGTGTGCTTAAGACTCCCTCTCTCTCTCTCCCTTTCCCCCATGCCTACTCTCTTTCTCCCTAATAAAAAACAAAAACAAAACTCTACTTCTTATCTCCTTGAAAAGTCATACAATTAAGGAGGTGAAGTAGTCTACAAAGAAAAATAAGTATCAACTGGTATGAGTTATGTGTCTCTAATTTTGAAAATATTATCAAGTAAATACCACTTGTTAGACCAAAATATTTTAAAAAATGGGTTCATAAGGGAAAACAAAGAGAGGTTTTTGTTGTTGTTGTTGTTGTAGAGATTGTGTACCATCGCCAGTGGTAACAGTTCCCTATCCTCTTTGCCTGTAGATGGCACTGATTTTATACTGGCCTGTAGTTTTGAAACTACACAATTTGGAATTTAAAAAGTCTCTGGTTAACATTATGTCTGTGTTCACTGATGTGCTCTCTCTTTTCACCTCCTGCTCAGCAGAACACAGAACTAGAAGCCTGTCTTGGTTCCTCTAAGAGGCCCATCATAACAGAGTGATTATGAAAGGTGTGGAATTTGCTGATGATTTTGTAAGAAGGAGGAGAGCATTTGTATCATATAATCTGCACGGCAGTCATTCCAGAAAACTTCTGAATGAGCCTGTTTTCCTCTCAGGGTCCCTTTTCCTGTAGTCAGTGGAGAGGTAGTGTTCTGAGCCATTCCTTGGTGTAGAATTTAGTTCTCTAGAACCCCCTTCCCAGCTCCAGGCAAGTTCAGAATCCATCAGAAAGAAATCCTCTTTGTCATGCAGAGCTGTTTAATTACTATCTTATATTCCGTGGGCGCATTTGGGTTTTCATACTTTCTCCACCGCCCCCCCCCCCCGTTCTTATTGCCATCCACCCCCCCCCCAACTGCCAACGAATTCTCTTTACTTCTTACTCCAAGGCTATTATTTTTTTACTCGCCTGCCCACCTCTAATTAATCTGGTAATCTTTTGAGTCAGATCCTTTCCAATAGAGTCATACAGCTAAATGAAACAGTTTAAAAAATGTCAACTTGCAGAACTATTTCATGATGTCATTCTGAAACAGCAAGTCCACAGCGTGAAACGACCTTTGGACGCCCTCATTGAGATCTGAAAGCTCCTCGTCCTCTCCTCTTCCTTCTCTTCGGGTGCTGCCTCCTCGCTCCTCTTTTTTTCCTTCTCCTTCTCTTTCCACTGCCTCCCTCTTTCTCTTTATGAAATGCCGGTTTGCATAGCCTGAATTCGTAGCTATATCCTCATTTCTCTCTGGTTCTCAGCCTTTCTACTGAACTGTTTTATCTGGTTGTGTCACTTGACAATACTTTCCCATGAACACAATCTTGGGTTATATGTTCACTACTTGTATGTGTTTCTTGGGCCTGCGTTTGCTCTCGTGCAGAGCAAGAATGCTGTCCCTGAAGGCTTTAGACTTCTACTCTATGACCTCAGGCAAAGGTGGACTTAGGAGCCTAGAATGAGCTAAATTGGTGGCTGATGGGTGTACCCGCTGGTCAAAACTTCAAGTGCTATTCAAATTACCTTATCATACCTGTTTTAATATTCCAATACAGAAGTGCTTTGTAACTCAAACATATTATATCTGTTTCAGATATATTTTTCTCAGTGTTGCCTTGATGCTACTAATGCAGTTTCATGTTCCAGGACTTTCTTAGCTTGTTTGGATTATTCAGAGAAGGAGTCTAATTTTTTCTTTGATCCTGAGGTCAGGCTCGTCTTGACACTTCGGCAGGAAAGGTGGAATTACTTCAGCTTTAATAGGAAGCCAAAAAGCACAGCTCTCGTGCAACCCACATGCTTAACATGTCCTCATCGGATGCCTTTGAGGGACCTTGCTGTTGTGAGCCCCCGGCCACCCCAGGGGCTCCTTGAACGAAGGTTTTTTTGGATTATTTTCTATGCTGTTTCATCTCTCAGAGTGTTATACCGTGCACAACAATATCATAAGTCTCTGCCTTTTCTTTCTGGATGGTTTTCTCTGAACCACTTTTGAATTTAAGCCTGATTTCTTCTGCTTTCTCACCTCTGTGAGGATCCTTTATTTGTTAACACCGAAGCCCTTCAGTTCCACCTTTCCACTACTCTTTTCATCTGGTTCTGTTCTTTCCTTTAGGGTTAAGGTAACCCGCATCAAGCTCGGGTGTCATAATAGATGCCACAGGAATGTCCATCTCCTCCCGCTCGATGCTGCCTTTGGAAGGGCACGTGGCCTCTGCCACCCATTGCCTTCCCATTGATGAGGCAGACCACTGTGCGGCCTCCGTTTGGTTGCAAAGCAGTGCTCCCCAAATATCTGTCCACACGGATACACTTACACATATTCATGCATTTGAAAGGCAAACCTTAATTATATTTTGAGAGATTTGTGGGACTTCACACACTAATAATGATTTAATTAGAATAAACCGTCACTGTTTTATATAGGATGCCTGAAGCCATGTTGGTGCGTGAAATTGTGGCAGCTCCTATCTGTTCCCATTTTATTTTATTTTATTTTTTAAAGATTTTATTTATTTATTTGTCATAGAGAGAGAAGCGAGAGCAAGTACAGGCAGACAGAGTGGCTGGCAGAGGTAGAGGGAGAAGGAGAAGCAGGCTCCCTGCCAAGCAAGGAGCCCAATGTGGGACTCGATCCCAGGATGCTGGGATCATGACCTGAGCCGAAGGCAGCCGCTTAACCAACTGAGCCACCCAGGCGTCCCTGTTCCCATTTTATATTCAGTTCCTAACCCTATCCATCATACTCTGTAGATTCTTGCTACACGGAAGACAAAGAGATGACAGTAGACACAGTGTCATGGGAAATTACCACGGAAACTGGAAGATGGGTATATGAGTCAGATTTTGGTTTGAATTTAGACTCCACCACTTACTGTGTAAGTGGGAAGTGACTTAACTTCTCTAAGTCTCAGATTTATCTGAGAAATTGGACAATAATAAGGTTTGTGAGGATTCAGTGGAGACACAGAATAAGTAAGGTAAGCACACACTAAGGCAGTAAATACACTGAATGATCCAGAACTGACAGCCACCTGTAGGTAGTACAAGCAGCAGCAGTAGCAGCAAAATTTGTTGTAGGGTCATTTTATCTTTCACGGGAACTCAAAGACATGTGGGTATTTAGCATTACTATGAAAGGTAGGCTATATCGATGAAACTCTGATCATTGAAACCAATGATCAGTGGATACTTTTAATTTATTTTAAAGATTTTCCTTGTTTGAGAGAGAGAGAGCAAGTTGTAGAGGGAGAGGGAAAAGCAGACTCCCTGCTGAGCAGAGAGTCTGACGTGGGGCTCCATCCCAGAACCCTGAGATCATGACTTGAAGTAAAGGCAGACACTTAACTGACTGAGCCACCAAGGAGCCCCCAGTGTATATGTTTAAATGACTGAATAGAAGAACTGCTTTAGCACCCACAGAGCAGTCCTAAATAACTCCATCCTGCTATCATCCAAGCCCCCTGTATGCGTGGCCACTTAGGATTTCACATAGATATATATTATTCTTCTGGCCATTTGCTTTTTTATTTGCTTTTTAAATGTGTGTTTAAAAATCTGGAGCATTTTGTGCTCGCTTCGGCAGCACATATACTAAAAATCTGAGCATTTTGAAAAATCCCTTTGACTCTCTAAATTTTAAATTTAATTGGTTTTTGCAATCCACTTTTAGTTTTGAGCCTGATTAGAATTAATTTCTCACATTCATTCTTTTCTCATCTGTAAACAACTTGCCCTGGCTTTTGTAAGCAATTGAGGTAGTGGTGGAATTTGGTGTTCTGGGTCATTTGGGTTTGTGCAAGGACACTTAAGAAAATGTCAGAGAAATAGAAGAAATCCTAGTAGAAAAACAAATGACATAGCCCATTAATGCAGTTAATGGAAATCAAGTTTAATTTCATCAACAGTGGATATCTCTCAAACATAAAGCTAAGAGAAAAGCAGCCACTTAAAGGTCCCTGAAATCAGGGGTAAGGTGAGTGTTTTGATCCTAGTGTGGTGGCTAATTGGCTCAGTGATCTTAGCTTCTGGGATCTTTCCTTCTCTGGATTTCATTTTCTTATTTGGATTTGGTTTTGTTGATCTGTAAAGTCTCTTCCAGTTCCAGTATTATATTTGCTCTAGAAATAATAGCTGATTTGTTCATATGGTTTTATTCTTCTGTGTTGTATTGTGCAGATGGCCTTACAAATTTTTGCTTTTCTTTCTTTGAGAGTTTTCCAAACTCGAGTCATTAGTGTATGTTACAAGTAATTTTTGGTTATACTTCTATTTTGTATATACTATAAGATACTAATAATTTTTATAAAGTAGTCTTAAAGTGACTGAATTCTTTTCCTTAGTATTGTCCTAAACTCTGGTATCTCTGAAGTTATGGGTTTGATATGGGAGTGACATATTTTTCTAGTAGAAAATTAAACTAATACATAACTATTAAAATAATATATTTACTTATTTATATATAAATATATATAAATATAAATATAATATATTATTTATCTCCCTAAATCTCAAAAGAGTATATGCTGCTTTTGGGGAACCATTGGTGGGTTTTGGGTTTATTATGTCAAACATCCCTCCTCTAGCATTTTTGATATGTTTTTTGTACCTGCATGGACATACCGGTGTTCTGATTGACCTTTTAAAACTAGATTGGCCACAGTGAATAATTGAAACCTTTAGTGCCCAAATAGACTCCCAGAATTTTGATATGCTAACTGTGAAAGCTCGGACAAGACACTCTGAAAGATTCATATTCCACCTGTGTAAAGTGTTCATCGTGGAGTGGGAGGATTTTTGGGTGATGGTGGGGAGGTTCTTATGACAAATGGAAAGGGATAATGAATGGATGAACAAAATGCTCTTTAAAAAATAATACACCTTACAAGTATGAGGTATGATTCATATTACCAACAAGAACATGAGAGTCGGAGAAGGGCACTTTCCTCCTTTGTGAGCACACACTCTGGGGCTGTCATCTTGTGGAACACCAGAGAACAGTCATGGAGCTCATTTTTCACCTGTGCAACAGCATATTTGTTGAATGTGTTATGGAAGGACCACAACTGCTGAGATGTCCTTGAGCTTTGTGTTCTATTAAGTTGAGGGAATATTTACTTTAGCTTTTGTTTCCCTTAGTTTTGCCCCGTGAATACCAGGAAAATTACTATATTGGACTACATCTCTGACTTTAGGCTCTGAATTTCCACATGATCAAGTTTCTCTTGTTTGTTTGGGTGGAAATTTGAGAAAGGATTCCATTTGTTCCTGGTAACAGTGTAATGACATTGGTGTTCCAGAATGAAGGGAACATAAAGCCAATATAATACATGTATACACAACGTTACAATAAAGCCACATAGATATTACTCTTCACATAGAACCTAAATATCCAATTAAGAAATATCTAGTTGGATGGCATTGATTAGAAATGTTTTTGTTGTACCTTTTGTAAGTGACATGAAGCAGGACCATTTGTTTTTACCTCCAAGTGTCACTTTGAAATATTTGTATTGTTAATACATAAGTCCGTTTTTATTCTTTATTTATTACTATTTTTTAAAAATTTTATTTATTTATTTGACAGAGAGAGGGTGCACACAAGTAGGCAGAGAGGCAGGCTAGGGGAGGAGAAAAGCAAACTCCCCGCTGAGCAGAGAGCCTGACAGAGGGCTTGATCCCAAGACGCTGGGATCACAACCTGAGCAGCCATTTATGGACTGAGTCACCCAGATGTCCCCAAAGTCAGTTTAAAAAAAAATATTTTATACATTCATTGTCCTTAAATAACAGTGGTATAAAAGGATTCTTTCTTGTATTACTCATTAATTTTCTGACCTTTGGAGTCATTTTGACATTTGGAATGGTGCAAGAAACCATATTTGATATTTGGAGTGGTGCAGGAACCATATTACATCTTCTGAAGGGGCTGATCTTCCTCTGGTGCTCTGGTTTTTGTGGTTGCCACCTGGAGAGCAATCATTTGGTAGCCTGTCTCTTGTGGTCAGTCAGTCTTGTGGTCATGGGCTTAATGGGACAGTAGCAAAGAAAGAAACAATTCTTACCTGGCTGTCCTCCTACCGCCCAGTCTTCCCTTGAAAGAGGTGTATTTGTATACTTTGAAAGTTGCAGCCTTACAGTCTGGCTTCTAATCATCTGAGGTGACTGAGATCCTCCTCTTTTGGTCAGTGACTGGTGTTGCAACACCCTCAACTACTGGGAGTCATGAAGAACAAAGAAGGCTGCTTGGAAAAATCACAAAAATTTAAGAAACAGCCTAGTGCTGGGGCAGGGTTGAAGGATAAGATTCACGTCCTACACAAGGCCACTCCAAAAACAGTTCTTTTATCTAATGCACAGAAGCCAACAAGAGAGTTTGGAAAATGAGGACACAGAGGAGTATGTTCTAGATGAAAAAACAGGATAAAACCTCAGAAAAAGACCTTAATGAAATAAGAGATAAACAATTTACCTGAGAGCGAGTTCAAAGTAATGGTCATAAAGAGGCTCACAAAGTTAGGAGAACAATGCATAAATGAAGTGAGAATTTCAACAAAGAGAAAATATAGGAAAGTATTGAACAGAAATCGCAGAACTGAAGAATATAGTAACTGCACACAAAAGTTCAACAGAGGGGTCAACAGCAGATTAGGTGAAGCAGAAGAAAGGATTAGTGAATTTTAGTGAACTTAAACACTTTAGTGGAGGAGGAGCAAAAAGAAGCTGTCCTTCAGAATTGAAGAACAGGTAAGAAAAAGGTGAAGCCATCTAAACTGGCTTTAAAATAAATGTAAAGGGACTTCCTCAAGCCGAAATAAAAAGGTGCTAATTAGTAACAGGGAAACATAAAAAAAAAAATCTCACTGTTAAAGTTAATTATGTAGTTAATTTCAGAATAATATAGTATTATAGTATTGGTGGGCTCATCACTTATAAGTCTCGTATGAAGGTTAAAACACAAAAGTAGTTATACCTATAACTACAGTAATTTGTTAATGGATACATAAGATAAAAAGATGTAAATTATGACATTAGAAACATAAATGGGGGGAGTAAAAATGTAGAACTTTAGAATGTGTTCATATTTTTAAGTTGTTATCAGCTTAAAATAAAATTGTTACAACCCTCCTGCATTTTATGTAAGCCTCTGGGTAACCACACAACAAAAACCTGCAGTAGATATACAAAAGATAAAGAGAAAGGATTCTAAATATACCACTAGAGAAAATCATCTAATCACAAAGGAAGAGAGCAAGAGTAAAAGAAAGGAACAAAGGAATTACAGAACCACTAACAAAATGGTAATAAGTCCATACCTATCAATGATTATTTTAAATGTAAATGTAAATCTTTCAAAAGACATAGAATGGCTAAATGGATAGAAGAAAACTATTAACATCTTTTTAAATGCTCTCATTTCACTATTTTCTTACTTAACTTTCTAGTTAGTTTGAAAGGTGGTCTTTAACTATTAACTATATTGTATACAGTAAGCAATGGGTATATTCCACTTGCCACCACTTGGTGCCCTCTCCCTCTTCTTCCATTATTTCTGCTTTGTTTTAGTCTCAAGTCTATAATTTTGTGCATTAATGTGTAATTCATCATTAATGTGGTGGACTTTTTTGGTTGAATATTTCCCAGTTATCTTTTGCTTGAATGAAGTTTATGCTTTGGTGAATTCTTCAAAAAAAGCCTCATAACTATGAGATTACCATGTTCTTGTGTGTTTACAGCCTTTTCAATAGACCTGATGTGCAAAAGCCAGTGTTGCTGGGTATAAAATTCTTGGTTCATAACTTTACCTTTATTTTTTTTAAAAATTATTATTATTGAGTTGTTTGCAAATGTGGCTCCATTGTTGCCCTGTTTTGTGTGTTGTTTTGAAGAATCTGATGCTAGTCTAGTTTCTTTGCTCTTCTAAGTTATTTGATCGTTTTGCCTGGAGGCCTAGGGGATTTTTTCTCTTCATCTTTGAGATCTGTGTTTACCAGGATATGTCTTGTGTTTTGTCCTCCCAGGTACATTTCCTCAAGTACTTGTTTTATCTGGTACACAATAGTTCTGGTCTTGTGTTCTGTTTCTCCGCTTTCAGGGACTTCCAATTATACACATGTTATTCCTTCTTTGCATGGCTTCCATTTCTACCACTTTCTCTCTGACTCTTCTTTCTTCACTTCATTGTTCTTTTCTTGGTTGTCTTTCTGCTTTTCTTTAATGCCCAGATTAAGTCTTCACTGAGGCTATGCTTTCCTGTGTACTTTATAGCTTAGACTTCCATTCTGAGATAATTTTCTTCTCTTTCCTTCTTGAGTTCAATCAGCTCTCTTTTCATTTCTTCCTATTTTCCATACATTTTGTTATTAATTTTTGAATTTGTGACTCAAGCAGTTCTTTATACCATCAAATGCTTGTTTAAGTGTATTTAATTTAGTTTTGAAGCATTATGTTACCTTCTTCTGCTCTTGCTTCTTGACTTTGTTTTTGAAGAAAAGGGGAAAAGGCTTAGATTTTTATCAGTTGAGCTATATCGAATGGCTTTCTGATTGGGGGGGCAGTAATAACTCTGGCTTTGTTTCATTTTCTCTGTTACTTATTGTGGGTTTCTGGTTGTTCAGAAGAATTTGTAGTTCTCTGGTGCCCTCTTCTGTTAGTGCAGCAAAGTGCAGAGTCTTCAGTGGAATTTTTTGTTTTTTGGGGGATGTTTTTGGTGAGGTGGGAAAGGGATGATTTTTTTAAAATCCTCTAAGTTTGTAGAGGATTTTTACTCTGCCCCACCCAGTTGCCAAGACATGTGTTTCATTATTTTCATCTTTTTCTCTTCCGTTGTAAGGATGCCTTTTGAAGACTGTCTGTCACTTTTAATTTGTCACGCAGTCCTGCCTTGTGGTCCCTAGTCACATCTCCTAGAATACTTGTAGGATTTTCACACTTACGGTCACTTACTCTTTCTGGTAGTGATTTTAGATCAACTTTAATACTTAACTAGTTCCCCTTTTCCTCTCTTTCCTTCAATTTTTCTTAGCTTGCCCTGGCTTACCTCAGAGGTAAAAAGTGGGATGGGAATATAATAGTTCCTTTTCTCTGGGATTTATTTAGCTTGTCTGATTCACTCACTTCCTCCCTCCCTCCCCTCCTTCCTTCCTTGTTTTTTATGTGCAGTCATTTTAAAATGTGGGCATTGTCTGTGCCATGATGAGGGCATGGTATTTAATAATTTCATTTGCTCTTTTTGTTCTTAGTTACTTTTAGAATAGGTGTTGAAAGGCATAGACTTTGGCAGCTGCATTGTCTTCAGTCTTCATTGGGCTAATTTGAGTTCTAGGATGGTAGAATCTTTTTCTGAGAAGATTTTGGTTTGATTTTGCTGGGCACTTAGAGGAACTACCAGTTTGTGATTGCCTTAGTCCATTTTCACAGTCTGAGATTCTCTCTCTTGCCCAGGTAATGTGACCCCTAACTGTAAGTCTGGACAAGAATATTATATTCATCCTTATCATGGGTTAAGTCCTTTAGAGATGGGGATGTTTATTTGATAACCCTATTTGGTCAGACACTGTGGACTTTCACTTGAGCCTCACTTGCCATGGTAAACTGTCACAACCAGTGTTCAGCTTTTCAGTTGATATATTGGATATGTAAATATTCGCAGTGTTTCTCTCTGGCTTATGCTGGGCTTTTTTTTTTTTTTTTTTTTCTGGTTTTGTGCATGGTTGTATACTTTTAAGTAATTCCTCTCTATTGTGTTACTTCTATGCTTTTAAAAATTTTTGTATATTTTAGTAGATTTATGAGGTCGTTTTGTACTAATTATTTAGCCCAATATTACTAGAAACAGCCATTGACTAATTTTTTTTTATTAAAACATTAAAAAAATTATTTCATGGGATGTTTGGTGGAAAGAATGATAGATTCATTGGCTCCGTTCTCCATCTTGAGTCCTCTCCTAGCAGGTGAAGATCTACTTTGTTGTTAAAGATGGGGACACTTGGGGCACATGGGTGGCTCAGTGGGTTAAGCCGCTGCCTTCGGCTCAGGTCATGACCTCAGGGTCCTGGGATCGAGTCCCGCATCGGGCTCCCTGCTTCCCTCTCTCTCTCTCTCTGCCTGCCTCTCTGTCTACTGTGATCTCTCTCTGTTAAATAAATAAATAAAATCTTAAAAAAAAAAGATGGGGACACTTTTAGTGGTAAATAGCTTATGACTAATATCAGATGGGATTAATAATGATGATTGTGGTGATAATAAAAATTTATTTAATGCAATGTGCTATGCTTTCATATTTAATTATCACATGTCTCTTAATTTAGTATTAGTATTTCTATTTTATAAATTGTTACGGAAACTTACCTAACATAACACTTGGTCTGTGTTCATCCGGATAGTAAATGGCAAAAATCTGTCTTGGGTCCTGTCCTGGGCTTTGGAAATAACAAGGTTAAGCAAAGTCTAGAGTGCTTCCTGCCTTCATGGACTTTACAGAATATAATTCTTATTATACCTTCTTATGTATCTCAGGTCACACTATAAGGACTCTGTAGGATGGTCAGGAATATAATTTTAGAGTCTGAAAGCCTGATTCACTGGTATTTGCACTAGCATTGAGGCTAATATCTCTTTTGAGGAAGTGCCTGTAAGTTAAGCCAAAGTAAAAAGAGATGAGAAAAGATCAGAATGGTGTCTTTTAATTCTCTAAGGATTCTCCATAACATGTAGCACAGTGCTAGTACAGACTAAATGAATATGATTTTCAGTATATTCATTGACTAGAAGTCTTAATGGAATTTATTCCCATACCATGTTTTTTCATGTAGGCTGGCCAGGATTTTTATTTATGCATATTATTCCTCTTGTTTTACAGTTATTTGCTAGCATAAAGGATGGAGAAAGCCTACAGCTCTTTGAACAGAGTTCTCGCTCTGCCTGTAAACAAGAGACACACACCATGGAAGCCATGAAACTCGTCGAGTTTGACCTTAAGCAAACACTTACTAGGCTTGTATCACATATTTTTGGAGACGGTAGGTACTCAAATGCCTTTGCCTTTCTTTGGGGGCTTAAATATTTAACAAATAGCATCTTTCTGAAATCATTAAGGCTAGGTGTGCCTAGATTTTTTTGGGCCACATTGTGACTTAGTGGTTTTGGTCCTCCGTGAGGTAGAACTTACAGATTTACTGGTTCATTTCACTTGAGGAGCAGGAGGACATGAAAATGGAATTAGCTTGAGAAAGAAAAATGATTACAACCTTTGATAAGAATGATAATGGATTAAGATCAGTGGGGAGAAAGTCTACAGGCTGATTAGTATTATTTTATTACTATGTTATCATTAGGTCAGACTTGAATGGATAGGGCAAGATTCTCACCCATGTGAGTTGGCCCAGTGGAAACTTTTGCATGTTGGCATACTGATTACTGCTATCAATAGCAAATGAATTAACAGAGAATTTCCTGGAGGAAGAACAATCTTTTTAAGACCTGGATTCTCACTTTAGTCATTTACTCTTTCTTATATCTCCAGGATGATTTTTTTTTTGCCTGTAATGCCTCCCACCCCCTTCACTATTTCTAATTTATTTGAGACAGTGCTTTGCTTATTTTTAGAAAGATGTAAAGAGAAAGCTAGGGGATTTTTTTTTTTAATCATGACCTGTATTTTATTTTTTAACTTATTTTATTTTTTTGAAGATTTGATTTATTTATTTGACAAAGAGAGAGATAGCGAGAGAGAAAGAGAGAGAGAGAACACAATCAGGGGAGGTGGCAGGCAGAGGGAGAGGGAGAAGCAGTCTCTCCGCTGGGCAGGGAGCCCAATGTCAGGCTTGATCCCTGAACCCTGGGATCATGATCTGTTCTAAAGGCAGACGCTTAACCGACTGAACCATCCTGGCATCCCCAGTCATGACCTGTATTTTAAAAAATGTTTAGAAGATAGAAGCCTAGCATGGTTAGGATTCTCTTTTAGTCTCTTTTTATTCTTAGGAAGTTTTTAAAGGAACAGCTTTACTGAGTTATAATTGATACAAAATAAGCTATACATATTTAAAATGTACAAGCTGCTAAGTTGACATGCAGTAAACTGAACACATGTACACACTTTTATGAGTTTTGACATATCTATGCACCTGTGAAACGACCAGCAGAATTAAGATAATGACCAGGTCTAATACCCACAGTATTTTCCTCCTGTTCCTTGGTGAACTCTCCTTCCTGTTCTTCTTTACATCTCTTTATCCCAGGCCATCAGTGATCTACTTTCTGTCACTGTTGATTAGTTCACACCTTCTAGATTTTCATAAATGGAATCCTATGATATGTACCCTATTTTGGGGGGAGGGGCTTGGCTTGTTTCACTTACTATAATTATTTTACGATCCATCCATGTTGTAGTATGTATCAGTAGGTAGTTTCTTTTTATTGCTCAGTGGTATTCCATTCCTTAGTTTGTTTATTCATCTACCCATTCATGTTTGTTTATTCATCTACTCATTGGTAGACATATGGATCATTTCTAGCATTTTGCTATTATAAGTAAAGCTATGCACATTCATGCACAAATCCTTGTAAGGACACATGCTTTTATTTTTCTTTGGTGAATACCGAGGAGTGGAATGGCTACACCATATGGTAGTTGTATTTTAACTTTCTAAGAAACCACTTAACTATTTTCTGATGCGGTTGTACCATTTTATATTCCTTCCAATAGTGTATGGAAATTGAAGTTGCTCTACATCTTCAACACTTGTTAAGTTCAATCATTTTATTTTATTTTTATTTATTTAGTTTTTGAGAGAGAGAGAGGAGAGGAGGGGCAGAGGAAGAGGGAGAGAGAATCTTAAGCAGGCTCCATGCCCAGTGTAGAGCCTGAGGCAGGGCTTGATCTCATGACTCTGAGTTCATGACCTGAGCCAAAATCAAGAGTTAGACACATAAATGAGAGTCACCCAGGACCCGTGGTCAATCATTTTAATTTTAGACATTCTAGGAGTATAGTGGTATGTCAAAGAAGCATTCAGCATATATAAAGAACACCTCCAAATAAACAAGTGAAAATCAACCTAAGAGAGAAATGGATGCACATTTGGTGAAGATGACAAATGGTGTAGCTAGAATGACTAATGAAAATAAGAAAAAATGTTCACCCTTATTAGTAACAAGGGAAAAGAAAATGAAAACCACCATGAGTTATCAATTATCATATTTCATATGCAAAAACTTATATACCTAACATTTATAAGTGTTGACAAAGATACAGAAAAATAGGATAAAATACATAGTGTTGGCCTTATGTAGGCCTCGCAGTTATCATTCCCTCAGCTGGAGCTCATCTACTATTTATTTATGTCTATTTTTTTGTAACTCAAGATTTCCTACTTATGTGTGAATTCAAACTGTATTTACAAAGGTTCTTGTTCTAGTTCACTAAGCCTCTGCCTTGTTTTAGCAAGGCTTATTAGAGCATCTCAACTGCTGTATTAATGCATTGCTAATATAATATTTAAGAAACCACTAAATAATCCTATATATTCTTTATATTCCTATATTTTTAAAAGGAGCATATCAACTTCCTGCTAGTGTCATTTTCCAGGGGGAAGAAAATGTTATTAGGGAGGAGGTGCAAATCAGGCTTCCCAGTGTGTTCCTATTGTTTTATGAAAATTAAAAAGAAATGAAGTTAAATATGACAAAGTGTTATGGTTTCATAAAACTGAATGGTGGGTGCATGGATGTTTGCTATTTTCTATTTTTGTCTCTTGGTATGAAATATTTTGTATTGAAATGATGTATTATAATAGTAAAACAGGTTTCAGATAGAGATTGCTGGTAGGAAAATCCTATTACAGCCAGCTTTTCTTTACCTTCATGATATAAGAAAGGATCTGTGAGATTTCCAGCAGTACTATTATCATTTAACACTGGCAAGCAGGGAGATTCATGTGTTGATCAGGCCATTTTCAAGGCAGGTTAGGGTGGAAGGGATGGCAATAGTGGATGGAGAGATAGTGTTCCTTCTCCAGTAGCTTTATAAAGAGATTCAGGACCATGTGAATTTTCCCATTGTCAAACCATGGAAAGAATTGTCTTTAGAGCCCTCTCCATTTATGCCTCGCAACATATTTCTTTCTTTCTTTTTTTTTTTTTAAGATTTTGTTTATTTATTTGACACAGCGAGAGAGGGAACACAAGCTAGGGGAGTGGGAGAGTGAGAAACAGGCTCCCCGTAGAACAAGGAGCCCAGTGTGGGACTCAATCCCAGGACCCTGAGATCATGACCCAAGCCAAAGGCAGACGCTTAACGACTGAGCCACCCAGGCGCTCCTTTGCAACACATTTCTATCATCAGATGATTTGCAATTGGTGAGGTTTAGACACTGCTGCCTCGTTAGGTAAGTGAGTGGTTCTGAACAGGCAGGGAGCCTCCTTCCTTAAATGCTTAGTATTTGTGTTTCTCCTACACGGTTATTTTTTATTCTTTTCTTCTCCTGTCACCTGGTTTAGTTCTCCCAGGCCCTTTACCCTTCAACTGGATAATTCTTTATTATTTTTTGCCCCAACTGAGTAATTCTTATTTATCCTCTAGTGTCAACTCTGATGTCCACCAACCAGGAACATTTCCTGGTGCTCATGCTGAGTCCTAGAGGAGCTGCCTCTTCTGTGTGCTCATCTAAACTCTCTTTGGGGGTGGGTTTTTAGTTTTCAGAGCAGGAAGCACTGTCGTATTTCTGGCACATTGCGGTCATCACAATATTGAATACGTGAGACATAATCTCTTGTTTTCAAGGAGCCGTGAATCTTGAATCCCTGTGAGAGACAGGGAAACATGAAGTGTTATGAGAGCTCAGAGGCGAGGCACCTCCTCTGAGATTTGGCACGTGCCCTGGGATGAAGGATGTCAGCTGACACTATTCGTTGAGAATAAGCACACAGCAGTACAGCATTAAGGAATAAAGAACAGAAGAAAAAGGAAGGAAATGGTCAACAGAAAAAAAACTCATGTCCACTGAGAGAGGGTGGTGTCCAATCAGAAAAATTAAAGTTCTCTTTTCTCTACTTTGGAATCTTTAACAGGTCAATTAGTGCTTTAAGCCTCAGTTTTCTTTGAACTTTTAAAAGCCAAGGTAATAATACTTGTTTCCCATGAGAATAAAATGAGATAACATATGTGAAAGGTGCTTCGTAAGGAAAAAATGTTAAATAAATAAATATGAAAAAAAGAAGGGAAGAAAAATGAGGACATGGCAATAAAAACAGAGAGCTTGTGAATAAATATAATACAAGGAACAATAGTTATGGTTGATTTGTCTTTATTTTGTCTAAGGATATGAGATATGGCTCCCCACCAGGCTGGCACAGAAGCCAAATGGGTGTCGCTGGTCACCTTCCTGTGCCCTCTGAGCACCAGCAAATATTTTAAAAAGAAAACAATGTTCTAGACCTTGTATAGATTATAAAATCTTCCCAGGGGCCTTGAGGATTATTTTGCTGAATCTGGTTCTGAATTTCCTTTATGTGATTATTTTTAATATTTGTATTTGAATAGCATTCAAAATCATGCCTTGAGGTGAAGGTTTCCAGGTAGCGAGCGGTTTTCCTTATAAAAAAACATTTCTGCAGCATATGATTTCTCTGACTGTGGTGCCTAACTTACATAATGGGCATGCTCTTGTTGAGAATCTTAACTTTTGAAGGAGCCGTGAAGTTGCAGCTTCTCTATTTCAAACATTTGCTTTATTTTAAAAATGCTATTAGCTTAGACTTTTAGGCTTCAGATTTCATTACAGATCAGAGTCGCTCTTTTATAAATCTTTGAATTCACTTTTTGTTTGTGAGACAGAGTTGCAGAGTTGTGGAATGGCATTGAAGTAAAAAACCAACTAGCTTGGAGAATACATGTTGTTCAGTGCACTAAAGTCTATCTGTGATAAAAAGCCTTTTATATTTTCTTTCCCTCCAACCATGAGATTATTTTTAACCCCATTCACACGGTAGCCAAATACCCTGAAAATCCTTTAAGACACTTTCTTGCGTAACCCCGGCATATCTTTGCCGTGTGTATTGCCAGGGGAGCTGTCGCCAGGAGGGGTATGTGAGCCCGTCCCCAGGTGTGTTTACATGTATAGACCATCTGCTAAGATGTTTCTCAGGTTGGATGCTAAGCAGGGTGGGAAGCTGCGTCAAACCCAGGTCCATCTTATGAACTACAGGGCAAGGGGCTGTTAATCATAGGAAACAGGTGCCATGTGCTCTCCTACAGTTCACGCTGAATCTTAACAACTCCCGCAAGACTCTTGGCTGTTTCTTCTGCACTCGGAACAGAAGTGCCATGTTCCTACTTCAGGCATTTCAGAGGATCGTTTAACTCTTTTTGGGGGGGGCGGGGGTGCTAGTTTCTGAGCAGACCTGTCCAGGTACAAACAATCTGGGTGTCATTTAGATTAATAATAGCTTTAATTATTATAATGACAGCGCTAGAGGTTAGACATTTAACAGTGTCAAAGGCTGCACACAGATTGTTTTGTTTCGACCTGCATTTGTGATTATAATCTCCATTTTTTTTTTTTTAAACAAGGGAACCTCCACACGGAACAATGCAGTGCCGTGATCACACAGCCGGGAAGTATTAAAGCCGGTTTTCACCCCATTGGTCTGATTTCTGGGCCTACGTTAGAGGTTAGCTCTTTTGAAAAGATTGAATGTTTATCATTTCAGTAATATTTCAGAGACTGTGAGGTCTAAAAAAGCCGTGATCTCAAGACAAAAGCAAAAACAAACAAACAAAGCAAAACTGGGCGTCTCCCTAGGCATTTTCTTGTGACTCTCCATACTCCTACTCCTATAGCTAGCTGGGGTAGAAAGCCCTCTTTGCTGCATCATACAGGATTACATTTTAAATACCAAACATCATTTAAAACTTCATATTCAGTCTTTCTTTACTTAGCCAATGAGCAGTAACTGCCTCAGTAGGGCTCACAATTATCCAGCGATTCATTTTATATTTGTTTTTATGGTCTAAGCCTGCTTTCCACTTTTTTGATGTTGTTGTTATTAGTATCATCTTCCTTTGTTCTTGAAAAGCAAAATTAAAAATCAGAACACACTGTTTCCTTGTGGCAATTTGTTGTTATTACAGCTGCTTTAGTTTCGGGTTTTTTTTTTTTTTTTCCCCTGCCTCTCCAAAGCAGGTTTATTATTTTCTGCTCACATTTCAGTTGCGCCAGCATCCTAAGGCTGAGCGAGGTTACCAGTTTAGAATCAGAAATAAAATAACCCTTTAGACTGTTTTCATGCTTCTGGCATTCGCTGCCATTTTTAACGTTTCTAAATTGTTTCCCCAATATTTTATATCCGATTTGGCAGATCGTTTCTTTCAGAACAACTAAGGTGGGGGTTTAGGATTTCTAACATTTTAGTTTCACTTTCTGTCCTTCAGGATTTACAGCCCTTCTTTGGCACAGTCTTGCTAAACACTGGACTTAGCATTTAGAAGACATTGGCCTCATAGCACAGTTTAGATGAGCTAGTCTGATGGAGAAACGGACTGTCATCCTCTACTGTTGACTAGATATGTTGCCGTGGGCAGGTCTCCTACCTTTTGTTTCAAATAAAAAAAAAAAGACCTGTGATGGCTTTTGAGGTGCATGTCCCAGGATTCCCTCCAAGGACCTGGCTGTTGGGAGTGCAGACGGCTTCCAGCTGTCGGTCGGTTCCCTTGGGAATTGCCTCAACTGGGGATTCCCTCCTCGCTCAGGAGCATGGCTTTCCCAGGGCTGCCCACATCTAAAGACTGGTTGTGGCAGAAATAGAAGGGACCAGCATTTGACCCACCGCCCTACCATGCCACCATGATATTAGGCCACAATGCCACGAGCCCACTATGGGGCAGTTTTGATGGGCTAAGTTCCAGAGCTGTGACGAGGTTAAGGCTTTGTTGTGCCTGATTGCAGCTCACTGACTGTTCCTTCTGCCCCAAACTGTTGTCACCTTCTTCCTCCGTAGTTGTTGGTATCTCCAAAATAACCTTTTTATCAACCCAGCCTACATATGGTCTCATCCAACATAAATATTCTAGGGCTCTGTATTGTGAATGTTGTCCTGGTCAAGACTAAATCAGTTGTTGGGGTGCTTGGGTGGCTCAGTGGGTTAAGCCGCTGCCTTCGGCTCAGGTCATGATCTCGGGGTCCTGGGATCGAGTCCCGCATCGGGCTCTCTGCTCGGCGGGGAGCCTGCGTCTCTCTCTCTCTCTCTGCCTGCCTCTCTGTCTACTCGTGATCTCTCTCTGTCAAATAAATAAATAAATCTTCAAAAAAAAAAGAGTAAATCAGTTGGTAATGGTAATAAAGGTCCCTTGACTTCCGTATCTTTTCACATGTGTTTTTTTCTATCTATCAATACTTGTTAATATAAATTAAGTGAAAGTAGTTGAGAATAACAATTGGGTTTATAGTTGTTAATTCTACTTTGTTCCTAAAACTGAATCAAATTAAAAAAATTTTTTTAAAGATTATTTATTTATTTATTTATTTGTCAGAGAGAGAGAGAGAGGGAGGGAGCATAAGCAGGAGTAGTGGGAAAGGGAGAAGCAGGCTTCCCACGGAGCAAGGAGCCCAATGTGGGCCTCGATCCCAGGAACCTGGGATCATGACCTGATCCAAAGGCAGATGCTTAATGACTGAGCCACTCAGGCACCCAAATTTTAAAAAATTTAAGCATGTTACTTTGATGATTTTTAAATCCGCTTGTTTGGGCTGTCTGGTGTCTGATATGGAAAGGGTTGTGTTTCTCAGAGTACTCCTAGGAAGTTAAGTAGCAAGGCACTTTTTGCCTTTGGCCAGTCCTAAGTTGCCTGGCTGACTGGGGCTTGGATGTTTTCCAAGCAGGCTGTACTTATAATAATTTTGGCTGACATGGTCAACTTCTATGAGTCTTGGAATCACTAGCTATGAAATGGGGATATGGAGTAACTAGTGTCATATCCACTAGGAGTGTTCAGAGGAAATACGACATCACCTAGAATCCGGTGGAAAGAGACCTAAGACAGTTTTTTGTTTTTTTTTTTAATATGTCTGGTAAATGGAGAAAATTTATTTTATAGTTGACATTTCTGGCCAAAGAAATTGGTACAAGGAAACCTATTGGGAGAAAGCTTGAGATAGCCATGATTGAATTGAGCTGGAATATTTTTAAGGAGCCTAGAAAAGTCCACAATTCTCTGATTGGACAGGGGCTAGGGAACAGGTTCCCTACTCTAGACAAGTAGAATGTTGAAATTGCTTGGGGTTTTATGTAAATGAAATAAAATTATTGGACCTTGAGGTACAGTGAAAAAAGTACTTAAAATTTTAGGGATACTATAATCAAGGTGACTAACGTGCCAGGAACTGGACCTGTTACTTAGTGTTTCTGCTTGTAGGTGGTTGATATACAGGCAACCAGGAAAATGTTAAGATTTATGGGAGAGGGAAAGTTCCTTCTCTACCTTTTAGGTTCCTAGAAAGTTCAAATTCTTGCTTCATTTCTTTAACTTCTTCTGTGGCCTCTCTTGTAACTCTAGCTCTGTCAGAAATGGATAATCAACACCAGTCTAGTTATCTAAACTCTGTTATCAACCGCTCTAATTCCTTTGCACCTTTGACTTTCTCTGCTTTCTTGATAAAGACCTAACCTTGAATTGATACTCAGATCAACTTTTTCTGCTTCTCCCTGGTCTGCTCACCACCAGTCTCTTTCTCAGTGATGCCAGAGCACTCCCATCTCACCTTTCCTTCCTGTTAGAGGAGAAGCTTGTCTGTTGCACTAAGAATGATCAGGTGACTAGGTGTGAACTTCATGCGTATTTGGCCTCTTGGTCTCATTCTTAGATTCCTGCTCATTTTCTCTTAGAACCATGTTTCCTTAATTATATGTTCTTTCAGTGTTGATTCTTTTTTCTCCTTCTTTTTTTCCTTTTGAATAGTTTCCATTGCTCTGTCTTCAAGTTCAGCAATTATTTTTTTCTGCAGTGTTTAATCTGCTGTTAATTCCAGCCATTGTTCCTTTCTTATTCATTCTGGTTGTTTCAGTTAGGGTCTTTTTAATATCATTTTTGTCTCTACAAAACATTTTCAATCTTTCTCTTAACTTCTTGAACATACTGAATACTGCTATGATACATATTTCAGTGTCTTTTTTCTTTCTAGTACTTATGTTGTCTGTGTCATTTGTTATGAATCGTTATTTATTTTTCTCTACATTGTTTTGTTCTTCTTTGCATGATAATGTTTTGTGGAATGCCAGGGAGTATTAATTTTACCTTGTAATGCTATCAGTATTTTTATATTCCTCATAATATTCCTGAGGTTTGTTCTGGGATTACTTAGAAATACCTTAATCCTTTGGCCCTTCTTGCTAAGTTTTGTTAGACAGGACAGTGTAGGGTTTCAGTCCACAACCAATGTAAGACCTGTTTTAATACTATAACTGATAAACCATTGATTATTAGGTTTTCTGCTTGGCTTTAGGAACTGGCAGTATTCTTGGTCCTTGTGAGCTCCCAGAATTATTCCTTCTAACCTTTTTTGTATTGTTTGTTCTCTGGCGTTGGGTAGGTTCAAGCACTGACAGTATTCGGTTGAGTCCTAAAGGGGTATTTTCTTTTTGCAGATCTTCATGGTTCTCTGTCTATATAGTCCTCTTCTCTCCTTCAGTCTCTCCTACAAATCCTTGTTAACCCTGATTTGTCCACACTCCTAGCTCTGTCTCTTCAGCTTGGGAAAAGTTCTGGGTTTTCTGTGTTCTCTATTGGGGCAGTGTTAGGGCTCACCTCCCAGGAATCAGTTCCTTTGGTTACTTGATGTCCAGTGTCTCGTGTGGCATTTTTTGTTTTAGTTTTTCACATGGAAGGCTAAAACTGGTTCATTATTCCATGTTGTCTGGACATGGAAGTCTTTCTTTTTCATTTGACACTGTGACTACTCCTTTTTTTAGATGTAGATTTTCCTCGACTTATGGGGTTACGTCCTGATAAACCCATTGTAAGGTAAAAATATCCCAAATAGAATATGCATTTAATATACCTACCCTGTCAAACACCAGAGCTTAGCCTAGCCTACCGTAAATGTTCTCAGAACACTTACAGTTGGGCAAAATCATCTAGTGCAAAACTTAACTGATTAAAAAAAAAAACTCTTGAGTGTCTCATGTAATTTGTTGAATGCTGCACACTGAAAAGGAAAAAACAGAATGGTTGTATGCATATAGAATGGTTGGAAGTGTATCAGTTTATCCTTGCGATCTCATGGCTGACTGGGAGCGGCATTTTGCTGCAGTGCATGAGCCTGGGAAAAGATCAAAATTCAAAATTGGAAGTACAGGTTCTACTGAATGCATATCACTTTCACTCCATTGTAAAGTTGAAAAATCATAAGTAGAAGACCGTAAAATAAGAAAAGAAAGAAATATACCTTTTCTTATTTTTCTTATACCTCTCATAACTTACTCTTTTTGTCTTTTTTTTGGCTTCTTTTTTGATGATGCTTAATGTTTCTAACAGGAATTCTTTGAAGCTGGCAGCTGACATTTTCCTTCTCCAAGCAGAATTTGATAGGGAGATTGCTAAAATCTTAAAGTTTTGATGTTTTAGATCAGGTTTACGAAAAGATTGCCTTATGATTTTTTTTAGGACAACTCAGTGAATTGTGTTTTATCTCTTATGATATTGGAAGCATACTTATTTTAAATGTCAGGTTGTCTTTTTTTTTTTTTTTTAATTTTTTGAAGATTTATTTATTTATTTCAGGGTGAGGGAAGGGGCAAATTCTAAGGAAACTCCCTGTTGAGCACAGAGCCCTCCATGGGCTCAGTCTCAGGACCCTGAGATCATGAAGCTTGAGCCAAAACTGAGTGTCAAATGCTCAACCAAGTGAGCCACCCAGGCACCCCTAAAATATCAGGTTGTTTTAGAAAATTAATCTCATCTGGAGTGAATTCATGTTTGATAGTTGGTTGTGTTGGTTGGCTTACTTAGCATTAGATTTATTCATGTACTTTAGAATTTTGGTTTGCAGGTACCTATTCATAGTGGAGGATTTTTGTGTTTTTCTTCATTTCTCTGTTTTCCTCCCTCTTGTCCTCTCCTGCTTTGCTATTTCTCCCTTACGTGTCTTTGCAGTTGGTTTCCATGTAGCTCACTAGGCCTGAAATCCAGAATGGACTTAGAAAGATCTGTCAGTTGTGCTAACTAGCTCTGATTTAGGGGATGGCCGATCCAACATCTATGGCTTGGATCTCTGAGCCTATAGCTCTTTAGACCTCCTGCCCCAGGCTGTATTTGGTGAGTTTTTGTTGCTCTTGTTTTACGAGCATGGAACTTATTCCAGTCCAGCACCTGACTCTAAGCTTTTAGCTTCCCTCTGATCCCAAGCTAGTAGTACGTTATCCTTCTGAAGGCAGGCTCCTGGCTCCTTTTCCTGAGTGTTGACCCTGAGCCCTGCAGCACTGTGCTTTCTCCCCTCTCATGGTTTTGCATTTCTGTTCTGCTTCTAGCCTCTGGAAGCGTTTCTTTTACCTTTGAATGAAGATTGTTCCTTTTTGGTTTTTTCCTTTTTATCATCCCTGTTGTAATGTGTTAGAAAAACAAGGAGTCTGCTGGTGTCATCTTGGTCTTATGAGGGCCACTTTGTGTGGAAAGCCAAGTTAGTGTAGTTTTCGTTGTGTGCCGCGGTGGAGGGCAGCATAGGGCTTTATTGTCTGACACCTGGTTTTGAATTCTGGTCGTGGCATTTACTGTGTAAACTTAGATACGTAAGCTGTTGGGACCACCATTCCTTCTTCTGTGAAATGAGCATAGTGGAAGTTACTGAGCAGTGTTCATGCCAGCCTTATACCAGTGTAAGGATTAGAGATGACACGCAAAGGATTTAGCACAGCATCACAGGAAAATGAACAGCAAATGCTGATTACCTTAGGAATGCAGTAGAAATGCTTATTTTTTTCATATTTTTATAAATAAAGGTGAAAGATTATTAAATTATTGCCTGACTTTCAGTGACATTAAATTAAAAATCACCCATTTGGTGTTTAGTTTTTCACGTACTTTTCCTTAACTGAATTGTCACCCAAATTCTGTGAGTATTCTTATTTTAAGCAGCATGGAGGCAGTGAGGGTAAGGAACTTGCTTGGCTAAAACAGTGGAGCTGGGATTTAATCCTAGACCGAGGCTCGCTCTTTCCATACATTATGACCCACATACCCTTGTCTCTTTGATCAGATTTGTGGAGGGTAGAGTGTGAGCGTTCTGTCTAGAAGGTTTGTCTGTGTACCATCCTTTGAGAATGGTTGGTGAGAAATGTTGAGGACCAAAGGGCCTGTGGCTTTTTGGCTCACCCTAAGCCAGATTGCTGTAAGCTGGCCCCTCTGCTCCCTGCATAGCCAGAAAACAGTCACTTATCCTTGTGCGTCTGACTCCATGCCCACGTTTGGAAGGAGGGGTCATTAAATTGTGCTGTGCTCCATTTTTCAACCCATTGTGAAGTCTAGAGATGATAATATCATTTTCAGATCTAAGCCCTAATCAAAAGAATGCCTCTGTCCCTTGTTCAGGGCAAGAGCCTGAAACAACATTTCACCACACCGGTCTTTCCACCAAGTGCAAGATTGTAATGATGATAATAGCTGTGTGATCAGTTACACTCTCACTGTTGGTGATAGAAAATTCTAGGTTTTTCTTTTTCCTTATTACTTTGGGAATGTCTTAGCCGAGGGAGTCATTGTGGCTGAAATAGTGCTGATAGCTTCTGCTGTATGCTGTGGAGGTCCCACACCAGAGAAGTTTATTGCCTTCTTTCTCTCTCCGAGAGGGAAAAGGTAATGTTTACTATTAACTGTGTAGTGGGACCGATTCTATTCCACTTAGCAGTCTGCAGTCCTGGACTTCAAGCGTATGTGGCTCTGTGGACACACAGGATATCATGGTGTGCTAAAGAGTCACTGTTGGCGTTGCCAGGTTTCTGAGGCCCTGTATGGGGAGTTTGCTGTAAGATGTGAATGACTTCAGGCTGCTTGGGGGGTGGGCTTTGCGAATGGAGTCAACATTCATATTCCCAGATGGCTGCCTCGAGCCATGTGGTTACTTAGTCCAGAGGATACTCTTCTTGTTTGTTGGGGGAGAGACAGGAGACACAAGCAGACAGCAAGGTTGAGGAATTCAGCAGGAACCTGGGAATCTTGTCCATGGTGCTCAGCTGTATGGGAGCTGCACAGGGAGGTCAACCTGGGTGGTCTTGTCTCAGCACCCAGCAGATACCCTGAATGTTCAGGCCGGACTTGAGCTCGGGTTTGACTCTTTTCCTAACTAGTTACTAGTTGTGTGTCCTTGGCCCTCTTGAAGAATATTGAGTTGATGGGAGTGCAAAATGGTACAACCCCCACAGAGGACAATATTAGAACTATAATGGCATTTCCTCTTTGGCCAGCAGGGTAGTTTGTTGCGGCAGTGTTATTCCAAGCAGTATGATGGGTATAATTCAACTATAAAGGTCTTCTTACATAAATGTGGCAGAGCCACTTGCTGGAACACTGTGCAGGAGAAAGGAAAGGAATGAGGAGGTACGTGCTGTGTGTGTTCAGGTGGAGAGGGCTCTAGAACGTATCATTAAATGAAAAAAGCCTGGTGTAGAACAGTGTACAAGAATGCTGTCTTTTATATAAGAAAGGAGGAAAAATAAGACGTCCGTGTTCATATTTGCTTGTATCTATCTGGTGATAAGAAGTTCAGGTCTAAGGGAAGGGTCTAAGAGGAGGCAGTAGGACAGGGACAGGGATGCAGTGAACCTTTAACTGATGCCTATTTTTCTCCAGTTTTATCTCAATAAATAATAAATAAATAACTGACATTATAATGTTGTAATAGTGTAAGGGACACAAAATAATGACTTTGTGTGTGTATATATTGTGAAATGATCACCACGATAAATACATGGTCACAAAAGTTTTGTTCCCTGTGAGGTCACTGAGGCTCTATTATATAGTAAAATGTATCCTCTCACAGTATTTTGATTTTGAACCCTGTGAACATATTATCTATTAAATTTTTTTTAGAGAAGGAGGAGGGGGAGAGGCAGAGGGAACGGGAGAAAGAAAAGCCTAAGCAGGTGCCACCCCCAGCTCGGAGCCTGACATGGTACTCAATCCCATGACTCAGAGATTGTGACCTGAGCTGAAATCAAGAGTCGGATGCTTCACTGACTGGGCCACCCAGGTGCCCCAAAGTAATTTTTTTTTAAAGAAAGCTGTTAGAATAGAGAGATGTTGAGAAATCTGAAAAATAAAAGTGCCTGTATGCTGCTTGCTCTATTTTCAGTTTAATTAAACAGAGGCAGAAAAGATGGAATTGTCAAGTAACTTTGACAGTGGTGGCCAGGTAATTTCCCTAGTGAGACTGTAGTCATCAAGGATGATCTTAGTTTTTCTAAGAATTTATTTCTAGCCTTTCATCCTCTTTCTCCCCACCTTGCTTTCCTTCCTTGGATGGAAAGGAAGCTGAATGCTGTGCCAAAAGCGTCAGGAGCAGCCCTGGTTAGCAGCGCGCGACGTTCTATTTCTCGGCTACCAACCAATGAAAAACCTGCTGAAAAATTAATGCCCCATAGCTTTTATTAATTGCATATTTGTATAGTCAGTTTAAAAAATTATCTGCTTCAGTGGAGGGAAGCTTTGATAGGATATATAAAATCACGGGTACATGTTCTAGTTTGGGCCATCAACCTTTTAAAATCCAGATTCTCACACTTCTGGGTGGTGGGTCTGATAGCAAAGTCTCATATTTAAATATAAGGGGTATGGGAAACATAGGGAGACTCCCTCAGTGAGCCAATAAGTCAGGACAGTGAACTGTATTATATGAGATCTATGATGAAGGTGGGTTGGGGGTGGGAAGGAATGACACCTGTTTAATGCTTACGGTACGTCAGGGCGGTTAAGCACTGCAACATCGAAAAGGAGACAAGGGTTGGTGGGAGGACACTCCCACACATCCCTTTTCCCTGTGTCCCTGCAATGATTTTCCAGGGATCCAGCAGTAAAGAGGCTGATATGCAAAGCAGATGAAATGCAGTGCTGCCTTTCCCGTGCCCCTGGTTCCCTGTGGCTGGCTGGGACAGGTGCTACCTCACCAGAGTGGGGAGAATTAGACTTCTAGCTACCCCTCTCCAGTTTGAGCTCACAGCGCTACGCTGCAGGAATTTTCACTAATCATATCTGAGGTCCCAATTGATTTTGTGCTCTCGTCATTTTTTTTTTTTTAAGATTTTACTTATTTATTTGACAGAGAGATATAGTGAGAGAGGGAACACAAGCTCGGGGAGTGGGTGAGGGAGAAGCAGGCTTCCCACCGAGCAGGGAGCACCATGCCAGGTTTGATCCCAGGACCCTGGGATCATGACCTGAGCCGAAGGCAGACGCTTAACCAACCAGGCACCCAGTGCTCTCTCTTTATTCCTACATAAAGTTAGCATCCTCATTTAGGAGAGAAAGCACAGTGAGTGTCCACATTGCCAAAGAGGATCTCTGCCTTTGGGAAAATCTGCACTCCTCTTATAGGTTCTTTATCAAGACCCTGGTGAGATAGCCGGCATGATACACAATGGAAAGAAGAGGCAGTCTCAGAGAGGTTAATTAACCTGCCCACTGCTTCACAGGAAGAAGGTAGAAATCTGAGACTCACATCAGGTTTGGTTTATTCTCAGGTGTTCTTTCTTCTACTTGGTTTTCAGCTAAAAGTGAAGGTGTATAATTTTTGACAGGTGCTATAGTCTTGCAGAGTTCTAAAGTAATTTTTTAAAAGCTATGAGTTTCATTTATAAATATGGTTTAGTAAATCATTAAGTCCAAACCAACCAACTAGGGAAACAAAAAACAAAATAAAAAACTTTGGCATTATTTTCCATTAGATATATAACACCTGTGCATTTAATTTCCTTCTGTCATCCCAGTAAGAGATTGGGTTAATGCATGATGAATCCATATGATTTGGACACGCTTTCAAAATTTTCCTCTAGTAATATGTAACACAAAGTAAATAGTCTTTAGTGGATTTTTTTTGCTGACTCCTGATACATGGCATGTGAATTAAGTCATACTAAGTTTTTAGCTGGCTATTCAGTATCACATCTTTTAATACAAGCTGTATGTCAAGATGCTTTTTCAACGCATTATATTATTAATTCTTACTATAGTTTTGAGGTTATGGGGAGAAAACAAGAAAAAAGTGTAACATAAAAATATTCAGTAAGGGGCACCTGGTGGTTCCTTTGGCTAAGTGGCTGCTTTCGGTTCATGTCTCATGATCCCAGCATCCTGGGATCAAGTCCCGCATCAGGCTCCCTGCTCAGCCGAGTGTCTGCTTCTCCCTCTGCCTGCCACTTCCCCTGCTCGTGCGCTCGTTGTCTCTCTCTCTGACAAATAAATAAATAAAATATTTTGAAAAAAAAGTATTCAGTAAATGATTCCACTGCTAGTGGTTGAAAAAAAATTAATGTGTCAATGTGACTGGAATTTAAATTGTTAGAAAATATAAAAATTATGGTGTTTTGGCAAAAACTACACATTAACTAATTGGATTTACTTTCAAATAAGGACCATGTGTGTTTGAAATAGAGCTACTGGCTTCCCCAAAACTGGCGTTTCATATATTTTTGGTTCTTGCCTGATGTTGTGGAGGAAGCAGAATTTAAGGACTGAAGTCTTTAAAGAAGTGGAAAAAAGATGATAAATGGTGTATGGATTTGGCATTCTTTGCGAGGTCATATAGATTTAAAAAGGAGACTTTTAACAAAGGATCCACAGAGGTGAAGAGGATTAAAGATGTTCTAACCGCATTGGATGTAACTTTTGCTAATCTGTTCTCTTAGATTCGGTGATATTATTGTGAATGGGTTCTGTTCCACAAGGGAGTGATACTAATCATCTTCATGTATTCTGAAGAACTTTGGTTAACTTCCTGCCTTTCCACACTGCGGGTGGAGTTTCAGTGTGGGGCAATTACTTTCCTTGCTCCAGACAGATGCCTAAGGCCAGGACCTGAGCAAGAAGAAACCCAGGGCCGGGGTGACTCAGGTCTGAAACCAAAAAAGAGCAAGGGTTGATGCAACCAGTACACGGACATTTGATCCTAAGAATTTATGTAACATTAAAAACACTTTAATCCAAAGAATCATTTTTCTTACTTCTAGAAGTGGCCAAAACCCTTCAGTAAAAGAATGTTCCCAGAGAAGGGGCGAGATCTTCCATCCCTTTCCAGTTCATTCCTCATGCTCTGTTGACACTGTGAGCACCAGCAGTGCAGACACGTGTGTGGAGAGAGTCCTGTCTATGCAGGTTTCACTTCCCATAGACTTTATGCAGTAGGGCTTTAGTTTGAGCTTAATACAAATTAATACAAATTGAGAATAGAATTACTTTAATCAACACTTGTGATTATTTTCAGGGCTTAGTAATATCTGAAATAATCTTTCTCTCTGACTAGACAGGGGACTTAAGGTTTTACAGGTGTGAGATATAAAGCAATATAAACTAAATTCTGTGTGGGGCGCCTGGGTGGTTCAGCCAGTTAAGCATCTGTCTTGGGCTCAGGTCCTGATCCCAGTGGTGGGATCAGTCTCCCTGCACAGCGGGGAGTCTGCTTCTCCCTCTCCTCCCCACCTGTGCTCTCTCTTACGGTCTCTGTCATTATCTCTGTCTCTCTCTCAAATAAATAAATATAATCTTTAAAAAAAAAAACCAAAACCTAAATTCTGTGCATTTAACTTGTCCAAAGGAGTAAAATAAGGATATGCAAGGAAAATTAATTTGTGTAGACCTCACCTAACTCTGTTCCAGTTGATTAATCATGTAAGGAGAGAATCATACTCTTAACCCTGAGCACTTATCCTGCTTTTGGTAGAATTTGATCCAAGCCATGTAAACAAAATTGGCTTTTATAAATTGTTTTCACTAGGTGATTTGTGCTTATCTGCCAGGAGTTACAAAAAAGAGTGATAAAAATGGTTTCTCTGCTAGTCCGTCGGTACTCAGTTATAGATCCCAGTGCTTCACACATTTCTGTTGTCCAGCAGGACTGCCCCTGCAGCTTTTTAATAAAACTGTGGTGGTGGGGGAGTGCGCCTGGGTGGCTCAGTGGGTTAAGCCTCTGCCTTCGGCTCAGGTCATGATCTCGGGGTCTTGGGATTGAGGCCCATGTTGGGCTCTCTGCTCAAGGGGTAGCCTGTTTTCCCCGCACTCTCTGCCTGCCTTTCTGCCTACTTGTGATCTCTCTCTCAAATGAATAAATAAAATCTTAAAAAAAAAACAAAACAAAACTATGGCAGGGGATTGTTGGTCTCAGAGATGGACCAACACACAGGTGTACTGATGCCTTTTTCCTCAGAACTTAGGGGTGAATAAGCACCTGCTTTGCACAAAGTGGCTTCTGTACAGAAAAGTCAGAGCCACTCAGGGGACCTGAAGACATTTCTCCAGAGGCCTGCAACAAGACCAGCTTTTCTCCCCCCATTAGAAAAACTGTTGATGAAATTGATCCAGTAATAAGGAGGGAGCTAGGGGCGCCTAGGTGACTCAGTCCATTAAGGATCCACCTTTGGCTCAGGTCATGATCTCAGGGTCCTGGAACCGAGCGCCACGTGGGGCTCCCTATTTAGTGGGTAGCCTGCTTTTCCCTCTCCCTTTGCCCAATCCTCCCCCTCTCTCCTACCCTATCCCCCCCCCCCCCCCGCCACACACACCCAGCTCATGCTCTTTCTTGAGCACAAGCACTCTCTCTTAAATAAATAAAATGTTAAAAAAAAAGAAAAAAGAAACTATCGATATGTGAATCATGGGTGAATCTTAAAATCATTCTGCTGAGTGAAGGAAGCCATACCCCTCCCTCACAAAAATACATGCTGTATGATTGCATTGTTATAAAATTCTAGGAAATGCAAACTCCTTTTGTAGGGACAGAAAGGAGATCTTCAGTTGCCTAGGGATGGTGGGGTGAGGAGAAGAGGTAGGGGCAACAGGCAGGTTGGTAGGGTTACAAAAGGGCACTAGGAAGCTTTTGGGGTTGATGCTTATGTTCATTATATTGATGGTAGTGACAGTTTCATGGATATATACATGTCAGCGTTTGTCAAATTTTGCACTGTTTTATGTCCAGTGTAACATTTGTTTCAGCATATGTGTGACAAGAGGGGGAGGTATGGTATTACTCACTTGTTACGGACAGCAGGTAAGTAAGAAAATAAAGGCAACTCAAATGTTCTTAGAACAATGAAACAAAAATCTACCTTGTCCTTTGTCATCTGGGGCATAGGAAAGACTCCCATGTTTCATAATTCTGTTCCCATGTGCTCTTTGATTCTTGAAATACCTCCTTTTGATGGGCAGGGAATTATATTTTAGTGGCCAAGAGCGTGAGTTTTGGAGTCTGGCAAACTTGAGTTTGGCCTAGTCACCTGCTAGCTGTGTGCCTTTGGGCAGGACACTTGACCTATCTAATTGTCTTTTTCCTTACCTATGAAGTGGGCTGACAGAGGCATAGTAAGTCCTCAATAAATGGAAGCAAGTCTTGTTATTATTTTTTTCATTTCACATTCTGATTCCCACAAGATTTAAAATACAGATAGACTTGGGTGAGAAAAGACAGTATTTTCAATTCATAGGAGGTCATGTTACCATGGAGAAATGGAATCAGGAGCATTGCTTAAAGAAGAGGAGAAAGATCATTACACGAAGTGAAGGGAGCGTGGGCAGGAGACCGTAGTTGATTTGTCAGCTGCCTACTTTTCTGTGTTCCTCACGGTGGGCATCTTGCTACCATGTGACCTTCTCATCTGCTTTTTCTGTTGTTAGTGACTTCTGCTCTTTGCAGACTTTAACTTTTTAATTCACTAGTCTTTTTAGTCTTTTTTAACTTTTTAATTCACTAGTCTTTCCCTTTGTCAATTAATATCATTGTTTATGAGTGCCATGTTCAAGATTGCTTATTGAGAAATTTATTCTAACATGTACTAGTTCACTTGTTTAGAGGTGTGAATATTTGTCATTCCTCTGTAGAAAAAAATTTTGACTTTATAGATGTTTTGCTTACCCTTAGCTGATGTTATTTAATTTTGTATTAGTTCTTATAAACTTTATTTAAAAAATACATATATATACTTATGGAAGTGAAAGTTGATTAGTGTATCCTAAATTGGTCATATTGTTGATAAGTAAGTTTGCAGCATACATAGTAAAACTCCTTTTTCTTTAACTCTGAAAAGATATCATTATCACTTAAAGAACTAGCAAAATCACCTGCTCTCCCATGATCTTGACCTAATTTTTTCCCTCTGCCAGGTGTTTGCAGGGATTTGACAAGTGATTGATTTGGTTTTAGAGGGTCCTGGAGCTGCACAAAGTGTTTTTCATATTGAAAAAGACATGCCCAGTTTTTCACAAGTTTTAAGATTTATTGCCTCCCCCTAACGTTTTGCAAATGAGTTTGTTTGCTATTTATTTTACTCAGTGTCGTAATTGTCGTTAGCCGAAGGGCAAACTTGATCATAAGGAAGGATAGACTGCCTTTTAACACTATCTGTTTTTATTGGCACCTTTGCAGGACTGGACATTAGATGGGTAGACTGCTACTTCCCTTTTACTCATCCTTCCTTTGAGATGGAGATCAACTTCCATGGAGAATGGCTAGAAGTCCTTGGCTGTGGAGTGATGGAGCAGCAACTGGTGAATTCAGGTAGAAAAGAATCCAACGTTTTATTTATAGGCTCTCTTAAAAAAGACTTTCTTCTCCTTTAACTTACTTTGCATACTCATTTTCATATGCATTTACATACCCCTGTGGGGATTGCCTCACCATCTTTCTCTCCTCCTGTTGCCCTCCAGACTTATCCCTGACACTTAACTCTGGAAGAACTTAATTTCTCACATCTAATTTCACAAAGATTTCTTGTTTTTGCAGAGCTTCCTCGTTACCATTTAAATGTTGGGCTTGCACTTCCTAATTTCAAATTTGTTGATATGTTGCTTTGCAATTACCCGTAGACACTCAACGCACATCAGAGGAGTGCAGTTTGTCAACTATTTAAGAACAAGGCCAATGTATAATCCTTTTTTGTTCTTATTTCATTGATAATAGTGCCCCAGATTCAAGATATTTCCGAAACCACAACAGACTACAATATCAAAATACTCAGACCTTTAAAGTTGTGTTGTTTACTGCCCTGGTGTTGGCAGTGCTACCTGTTGGAGGTTAAGTGGGAAAATGAGGCTCTCATTAAATCCTACCCGTATCTGCAGGCACTTCAGAAAGATCTTTACAGCTCTTCTCTGCAGGACCATTGCATAATAAAAATGAGTATTTCTCAACTTAATTTCAGGCTATCTTTTTTTTTTTTTAATCACTATCTGAATGTAAATAAAGATTATTTTTTCAGAGTATCAGTCCTCCATGGAAAGTCAGTTGGGATTGGGCATTTGAGCAGGAGCTCACTGCATAAGCAGTAAGGGGAGGGAAGCTTATGTGGACCGAACTGTGTCCCTCCTCACTTCCCAGAGTAGGACATTTGCTCTCTGGCCTTGGAGGGCAGTGGCTCTGATCACAGGGCCTCGTGCAGCTGAATGCAGAAGAACAGGCCTTCTGGATGACTAAGAAATGTGAAGAGACCATGGGTAAGGTCATGGGGTTGGAGATTAAGGATGGACTGAGACAGAAGAGATGAGTGGCCGGGAAGTACAAGATTTGTGAGACCGGAGGCCTGGTTTTCCCTTTTGGCTTATAGGTAACCTCTGCCTGCAGAGGCCTGGACTCAGCTCACAGAGGCCTTTCCATTCTGCCAAAGAAGCCTGGTGGAAGGCGTAGCACAGTGCCAGATGCTTCTTGGATGGTTTTCACTTATTTGAAGGTCTGACCTAGACAAGAGGGATAGAGAGGTCACATTATCAGGGGCTGTGAATAGAAGTTGTGAGGCTTAGACCTGGGTGTCTGTCTTAAGTTTTCTGTCATTTGACCACTGTCAAATGTGTCTTTGGACGAGTGGCTTATTAGCCCCTGTGAGTCTTCGTTTTCTCATAGTTAAATGGGCACAATGATATCTCCCTCAGAGTTTCATTATGAGGATTAATTGAGGTGATACGTGTAACATGCCTATTACCACAGGGTCTGGCACATAGTAAACCTTGACTAAAATTAATTGCTGATGTTGTTTTTAATTTTTTTCCCTCAATGGTTAGAGCCATTTATCAACAGAGAATCCCCTTAAAAAAGGAAATATTTAACCAGAGACTGTTCGCCTATCACAGAACTGATTTCTAACTAACTGGGACTCGATTACCTCTTTGATCTTAGTCATCTTAGTATCCATGATTCTAGTTTGAGAGATTTTAGAAGGAAAAAGAAAATTAAGAATAGTAAAAGACAACAGGACAATCAGACAGTAGGTGTGTAATACACTAATCTTAGTAGGAAACACAAAATATTAGAAGCAAACATGTAAGATTTAATCTCTTCCTGAGTAGGACCTAGTTCCGAATACTACTGTGGTGTTTTTGTTTATTTTGTTTCTTAGAAGATTTCGAGGAACCCAGGCTTCCTCCCAGAAGTGTGTGTTGTCAGGGGCCAGAACTGGGCTGGTCCGGGGACGGTACATGTCAGTCGTCCCTGGGAATCGTGCTTCCTTCTGTCTTTTCCAGTATCCTTGATGGGTTTTTATGAGGTTTATTCATGCAGTAATTGGCCGAATACAGTTATCTGAAACAGGTTTCCAAGTCATTACTGCACATTAATGAGACTGCTGTTCTACAAATAGATCAGCTGTGTCAAGTACACTTGAAGGAAATGACAAAGTGAAAGGGAAAAAAAATAAACAAAACCAAACCAGGACATCTGAGATGCAAATATTTTTGAGAGGTTCACACTCCTGGTAGAATGTGCTTTAAGTTGGTGGGAAATTGTACAGATAAAATTGAATTTAAGTATCTTGCGAGAGAGAGAGACAAGAAAAGGAAGAAGAGACGATTTTGTAAAAGAAATTCTGTGTGGGCTTTGCTATTTGAACTTGAAGTTATTGTGACAGAGTTCTGCTCTGTGTTCTCAGACTTGGATATGTTTTGACATCTGGAGTTAAAATATTTTAAACTCTGTGCCTTGCAGTCACTAAACCACAGGCATTATTTGTAAGAACAGCTAATTTTCTGTTTTCTGAGTTCCTGTGGCTTTGAGAAAGGCAGACTGTGCACACCTCATCCCTCTAATTCCATTTTGCTATTCCTCCCATCTCTGCTCTGACATTTTGTTCCTTCCCAACGAAACCCCCCCGCCCCACCCCCGCCTGGTCAAATAGAACTTCCATGGGCGCCTGGTTGGCTCAGTGGGTTATGCTCTCAGGATCTTGAGTTCAAGCCCTGTGCTGGGCATGGAGCCTACTTTAAAAGAAAAAAAAAATGACCTTCCAAGAAACACCAAAATGGATGTTTTTTGATCTCCTTCTTTAGAGGTCTCATAGAGGTGCAGGTAAATGTGGAAGGAACTGGAAACCAGAGAAGTCCCGATGGGACGGTGATCTAGCTGCCACACCTGAGCCCTTCCTGTAGGCCAACACCTCACTGAAGGCTTCACAGGCTTTCTTCTGTTTAGCCTTGAGAACAAGGCTCTGACGTAGATGCTGGCATTATCTATCCCCCTTTACAGAGCCTGAGAAATGTGCCGTGCTGTGCTACCCAGATGGTAAACTGTGTGATTTTTGAAGTGGCTAGAAATCCATTCCAAGCAAACGATTGTGTCCAACATAGAATGAAGAAATGAAACCAAATGAAACAAATGACAGCAAACCGAGCTCTCCTTGTTCTCTTTTATTCGTGACACCTATAGAAGGGCCCGGCCATCATGTATGTTATCTCCTGTGATAGAAGGCATTTAATTGAAAGAGTGAAATGAGATCGCTAATATGAACAGTCAGCCAAAACACTTTATTATACATTTAAATTGACTATGGCATTGATGTAGTTTTTTGTATTTTGTTTTTCCTGGAATAAGATAAAGCTCTTCCACATGGCTTATAGAATTGTACTTTATTTCTTCTTCTTTAATTTATGGTGTCTTCACCCTTACCTTCACACTTCTTAGATTTAGTAATTGTGATATGGGTGGTGACTCTTGCCATGATGATTTGATTCGTTTTTCCTTGAGGAGATGTTTTGAGGGCAGCACTGAGTCACGTCCCCGAACACTACACCCTTATTTCCCGTTGGGCTGACTCAGGCTGCTAATGCCTTTTCAGGTAATATATGGAGCACAGACGTCTAAAAACATCGCCAGGGGTGACTGTAGGCTGTGATCGTGCCAGAAAGGAATTTACCATTTATTCGGCCCTGTGAAACGTAGAAGATTGCGCATAGGCCAGGGGATAGAAAAAGCCCTGTGGTGGGAAATAACTTTTAAAAACCGGAATCTCTTTCCTTACCCTTTGTTCAAATTTAAAAGCGAGCTCTTTGGGGGAAAACTTTGTAAATATGTACATGAACAGTTTCCAGTTTTAACAGTCGCCCTTTGTTGCTGTTCATTTGCCGGTCACATTTTTCTTGAACTCCTCTAAGGCTGTAGAAAAGCAAAATAAGCGTTGTCTCTCCTTTGGGAATAGCACAGCATGCAAAGACATACAGATAAGTGATTACAATACCATGTGGTAAGTATTTGTATCAGAAGTACAGCGGGCAGCCTGGCGAGAATGGAGAGGTTGGAGAAGATTTTGCCCACGCCTTGTTATGGTTACTACATTCAAGATGGAATGCTGGAAATATGGGTATTTGAAATGCATGTCCCGAATAAGTTAGGCACCTGTATGCAAGGAGTTGTGTACTTGATGTACTTTGCTTGGATGTCCGGGTGGCATATCTAATGCTTCTTTTCCTACAAGAGTGAAAATCTACTTCCGGTCTCTTACACTCATGGGTAGCCAATCTGCAGCCTCTACACACACCCGTGACATTCAGTGTAGTAATCTAAGCTGGTGAGCTTTTATTTTTTATTTATTGTATTTATTTATTTAAGCTGGTGAGCTTTTAGATGGCATCAGCCAAGATGTCTGTCTATACTAGGCATATTATTATATACAAGCAGACTTGCCATTCATCTGCTCATCATCTTTTGTATGTAAGACACTGTGATAGCCAAAGAGGAAGGCATGAAAACCGTAAGATGTGACATCTACATGTAAAATGTTGAGTGTAGTAGAGAAGATGAGACTATATAATTAGAGCATGGTAACGTAAGTGCCATTCATGAGATGGAGGTCTGGTTGTAAAGCGGGAATTCTGTCCATCAGTGACATCAGTGGAGGTATCAGAGAGGACGTGGTATTTGAACTGGGCCTTAAACAGTGGTTCTCACGATGTGCCTGGTAATGACCTGGAGGGTCTACTTAAAATGTCTGTTTGCATCAGGTTCTGTAGGTCTGGAATGGTAACTGAGATGTGCATTTCAAACAAATACCCTAGCTAATTCTTGTGAATGATCAGACCTTGCTTTCAAAAACCCTGTCTTTAAGTTGAGTATTTTCCCCAATTTTGGGGGTTACAATTGAAGTATAATGAACTACTATGTTTAAACTATACAGTTTGATCCATTTTTTGCATATGTATACACTCATGGAACCCTCACCGCTATCAGGATAATAAACATTTTCATCACCAACCAGAGTTGCCTTGTGCCTTTTTGGTGATCTATCCTTCCTTCTACCCTGTTGCTGGGCAACCACTGATCTACCTCTGTCATTATAGATTAGTTTGTATATTTCAGAGTTTTATATAAGTGAAGTCATACTGTATAGTATTCTTTATATTTTGTTCCTTTCTCTGAGCATAATGATTCTGAGGTTAATCCATGTAGTTGTGTGTGTTGACGGACGCTGTACGCCTCATTCATTCCTTTTTGTTGTGTTGATTGACTGTATGGATATGCTCCAATTTGATTATCCTTTCATTTGTTGATGGACATTAAGTTGTTCCCACTTTTGGCTCTTACAAATAAAGCTGCTATGAATATTTATATAAAAGTCTTGGTGTGCCTATATTTTTCCATTTCCTTTGAGAAGAAACTTAGGAACAGAATGTTGTATAAATGTCAAATAGATCAATGTAATTGAATAGTGTTCAGCTCTTTTATGTTTACTGATATTTTTTGTTTTATTTTATTTTATTTTTTGGTCTTCATGGTCTATCAATTTCCCAGAAAAGAATGTTAACATTTTCTACTATGATTATGGACTTGTCCGTTTGCTCTTTTATTCTATCAATTTTTCTTCATGTGTTTCAAAGCTGTATGATTAGATGTATATGCTTTTATAACTCTTATGCCTTCTGCATGAATTTCCCCTTTTATCATTATGAAATATCATCTTTATCTTTGGTACTTCTTTTTTTTTCTGGAAGTCTGTTTTATTTATGTTCAAAATACGCATTCTAGCCTCACCTCTGTTGTCAGTTGTCTTCATGTTGTTATAGTACATGTATTATGTCTGCCTACGTTGAACACCTCCCCAGTCAGTGTTAAGACTTTTTGTTTATTTTTATTTTTATTTTTTAAGATTTTATTTATTTATTTGTCAGAGAGAGAGAGAGCAAGAGTGAGCACAGGCAGCGTGGCAGGCAGAGTCAGAGGGAGAAGCAGGCACCCTGCGGAGCAAGGAGCCCGATGTGGGACTCGATCCCAGGACTCTGGGATCATGACCTGAGCCGAAGGCAGCTGCTTAACCAACTGAGCCACCCAGGCGTCCCAAAGTCGCATGCATTTTAAAAGTACAAGAGACTATAGCTCTCTGTTCTATTTACCTATAGCTGTTTGCAATTTCTCTTACTCTTCCTTCATTCCTGAGGATGCATGTTTCCTTTTGGTATTTTTCCCATTGGTATAGAAAACTTCTCTTCGCATGTCTTATAGAACATGTGTGTTGGTAATGAATTTCTTAGTGCTCCTTTATCTGAGAAGGTCTTTATTTATCCTTTTATTGAAAACAGAATTCTGGATTGACAGACCTCTTCCTCAACAGTGGAAAGATGTTGTTCCATCATCTTCTGCCTCTGCTGCTTCTGTAGAGAAACACAGAATCTTTTCAGTCAGTGTTCACCTGTATATAATGTATTGTCTTTCTTTCTTTTTTTTTTTTTATAAAGATTTTATTTATTTATTTGTCAGAGAGAGAGCGAGCGAGAGCGAGCACAGGCAGACAGAGTGGAAGGCAGAGTCAGAGGGAGAAGCAGGCTCCCTGCGGAGCAAGGAGCCCAATGTGGGACTTGATCCCAGGACACTGGGATCATGACCTGAGCCGAAGGCAGCTGCTTAACCAACTGAGCCACCCAGGCGTCCCTGTATTGTCTTTCTTTAACTACTTTCAGGATTTTTTTTCTTGATCTTTGGTTTTCAGCAGCTTAATTTTGATGCATCTAGGTGTGGTTTCCTTGGCTTTTATGTGTTTTCAGTTTCATTGAGCCTGAGTCTATGCATTTATGTTTTTCACCTGTTTTGGGAAGTTTCTGATCATTATTTCTTCAGATCACTTTTCTGTCTCAATGTCTTCTTCCTCCCCTTCTAGAACTCAAATTATACCTATGTTAGATCTTTTGATTTTGTCCCAGAAGATCCCAAGACTCTGCTCACTTTTTTCTATCTTTTGCAGTTTTTCACTAGATAATTTCTGTTGATCCACGGTCATGGTCCTGTATCACTTCCACCCGGCTGCCTTGGTCATCAAAATATATTTTTAAATTTCAGATTACTATTATTAGTATTTAGTTTTAAAATTTTTGTTTTTTAACTTTATTTATTGGTTCCTATTTCTCTGCTGATTTTCTTATATTTTCATTCCTATCAGTTGTGTTTTTCTTTACCTCATGGAACATAGTTACAATAATTACTTTAAAATATCTGTTTGATAGGGCGCATGGGTGGCTCAGTGGGTTAAAGCCTCTGCCTTCGGCTCAGGTCATGATCCCAAGGTCCTGGTATCGATCCCCACATCAGGCCCTCTGCCCAGCAGGGAGCCTGCTTCCTCCTCTCTCTCTCTGCCTGTCTCTGCCTACTTGTGATCTGTCTGTCAAAATAAATAAATAAAATCTTTAAAAAAAATATTTGTCTGATAGTTTCAGCATCTGGGTCACATCAAGAATGAATTCTCTTTAGAATTGATCACATTTTCTTGGCTCTTCGTCAGATAACTCTGTTATGCTGCACCTTGTAAATGGTCAGTTGTGTGTACTCTGTCCTTTTTTAATCCTGTGATAACTATTGATATTTTGTTCTAGTAGAAGGTCACCAGGTGAGGTTTAGGCCTTAGTTCTGACTTGCTTCCTATGGGCAGTGATTTGGGTCTCAGTGTAAGTCTTAGTTCTGCTGATTTGTGTCCTTCCTGCGCATGTGTGCTTCGGGGGTTGGTCTGCAGCTTGTGTGAATGGTTCATATCTTAGGTCAGTTTTCTTAGCCTTTGCTATGCTGGCTGTGGTCTGTGCTGTGCCTGTGTAGCTCAGGGGTAAGGCTGATACTTGTGTAGGTAGAATTAGGGCATCCGCTTCTGGGCTCTCTCCACTCCAGCTCACAGAAGCCTTTCCCTGCATACAGGGCAGGTTGCTCTTTGAGTGTCAGCTGCCTGTGATATTGTGCAGCTCTCAGCTGGGGCCCACCTTTGGGGCAAAAACATGGGAGAAACGAACAAACATGAAATTTGTCCTATGTAGGTTGTTTTTCCAAGTTTTCACTTTAAATCAAAATTTATTTACTTTTCATAGTGCTCTTTTAGTTTGTGTGTGTGTGTGTGTGTGTACTTGTCCAGGAATTTAAGTTGTAGTGAGAGTGAGTCATAGAGGGCTCATACCCCCACAGTGGGACCAAACTCTAGGTTGGACTATGAAGACACCCCAGGTACAAGGGTGATTGCATGACAGAACCATGTGGTGCTGGACAACTGTGGCTGGGTTGGTTCCACTTATATATTCAATCCTTCGACTTTATTTTTTTAAAAAGATTTTATTTATATATTTGAGAGAGTGCTAGTGCGGGCCTGTGAGAGTGTATGCATATGTGTGTGTGCATCAGCATGGGGAGGGGCAGAGGGAGAGGGAAAGGGAAGGAATCCCAGGCTGGCTCTGCCCTGAGCATAAAGCCCCATGTGGGGCTCGATCTCACGACCCTGAGATGATGACCTGAACTGAAACAAAGAGTCCATCACTTAACTGACTGAGCCATGCAGATGCCCCTAATCCTTCAACTTTATTCATCAAAATTAAGCATAGCGAATTTTTAAAGTAAAACTACACTGAGATCATCTAAGGTCTGGCAAACCTTGCCCCTGCCCTTTCTCCCTCTCTCCCTCCCTGTTCTTTCTCGGTCCCTCCCTTCCTTTCCTTCATCCCCTACCTTGTTTCCCTTCTTTTAAGTCAGCTTTGGCCCTGTTCGTGCCCTTTTGGAAAAGCAAACAAATCCATATTAGCCCCATGTGCGTGTGTTGCCTTGTAGTTCCTCCTAGTGACATATTTTCAAGCTGTCAGAATAGAGATGTCTGTACAAATATTTACTTAGCCTTTGTCCTTTTCCCTTTTCAAGATGTATAAGATGGTGAGATCATTTTTCCTGACATAAAAGCAGTCTGTAATCATTGAAAAAATTAAGAAAATCAAATATAAAAAAGAAAATGAAAGCGATGGGGGTGGGGTTATGGACATTGGGGAGGGTATGTGCTTTGGTGAGTGCTGTGAAGTGTGTAAACCTGGTGATTCACAGACCTTTACCCCTGGGGATAAAAATATATGTTTATAAAAAATAAAAAATTAAAAAAAAAAAGAAAATGAAAGCGATTCCGTTGTTACCCAGGCAAAACTTCAAAAATATGCATATACATAATTATTAACTATACCCATATGTATACATCATATGTATTTTAGAAAAATAAAACCATCTTTTGAATTTTTTTTGTATTGTGCTTTTTCACAAGTTTAACATGAGTGTTTTTTCATATTGCCAGATATCTACCTACATCATCATTGTGAATGGTTGCATGGCTATTGTGAATAAGTCTCTTGGGCATTTATGTATTGATAGATTGTTGACCATAAACTGTCTTTATATGCATGTCCTTGCATATTGCCCTAGTGTTTCTCTGGGATAAGTCTGTAGAGCAGGAATTACTGTTTTTTTCCCCTCTGAGGTTTATGATGTGTATTGCCAGATACACACTGGACAAAAAGCACCTGCATTATTTGAGAGTACCTCTGTTCCCACACCCCTAACACCACTGTACACTACCAGTATCTTTACTTTTTGCACATAAGAGGGGAAAATGTTGTGCTGGTGTTGTTTAAATTTCCTTTTCTCTGGTTACGAGAGTGGTAGAGTGTGTTCCAGAAGTTATGGGCTTAGTCTGTTTTCTAACAGCACTTGAAAGGATGCTAGGGCATATACTGCATCCTTTTTATTCTCCTACCTCAAACTATACCTTTATTCACATCATTGTGTTCCTAACACAGACCCTTTCTATTTTGCTGAGAACACCTAAGCCACCTTAAGCAAACTCTCAGTTTCTCCTCTTTGCCAGAGTAGGGCAGCATTGGCTCTGGGTTCAGTGCTCACAGTCCCTTACAATCTGAGGGGTTTAAAGTGGCGGGGGGGGTGGGAGGTTGGGGTACCAGGTGGTGGGTATTACAGAGGGCACGGATTGCATGGAGCACTGGGTGTGGTGAAAAAATAATGAATATTGTTATGCTGAAAATAAATAAATTAATTTAAAAATAAAAAATAAAAAAAGAATCCCACTCCATCACTTGTCCTGTTTTCCTGCTCTATCTTTTCTCTTCTAGTCATTCATTTTTATAAAACGTGTTTGTTTAAATAATTTATGGAGATGAAATTCACATGGCACCAGATTAATATTTTAAAGTGAACAATTCAGTGACATTTAGTACATATACAGTGTTGTCCAGTCACTAGCTCTGACTCATTCTCTGGGATTTCCATTACTCCTCTCCTCTTACCTGCTAAGCAGTTTTTCTCCCCTTCCCTCCTCCAAGCCCCTGACAACCATGATCATTGTTCTGTGTCTGGACTTATTTATTATGATTCCATATAAATGGAGTCCTACAATATGTGACCTTCTGTGTCTGACTTCTTTTACTTAGCACAGTGTCTTGGAGATACCTCCGCAGTGTACCAGATATCAGTACAGCAGTCCTTTTAATGGGTGAATATTTCCATTGGATCCATCAACCATCATTTTTTTATGCATTCATCTGTTGATGGGCATTTGGGCTCTTTCCCTATTTTGGCTATTGTGTATAATGCTGCTGTGAACACGCATATACATGTATTTGAGTCATTGTTTTTAGCTTATTTGGCTATGTAACTAGGAGTGGAATTGCTGGGTCATATGATAATTCTACATTTAACTTGTTGAGGAAGTACCAAATTGTTTCCCACTGTGGTCCCACTAGCAATATATGAAGATTGTGTTTTTCTACTTCCTTGCCATTGCTTGTAATTTTCTGTTTGCGTGGTGGTGTTTTGTTTTATAGCCATCATAGTAGGAAGAAGAAGTACCTCATTGTGATCTTGATTTTTATTTTCCTAATGACCAATAATGTTAAACATCTTTTCATATACTGTTTGTGTATCTTCTTTAGAAAAGTGTCTATGTAAGTTCTTTGCTCACTTTAAAGATTGGATTGTTTGTCTTTTTGTGCTGAGTTGTGAGAGGTCTTTATATATTCTGGATACTAATTTTTTCAAATGTGTAATTTGTAAAGATTTTCTCCAATTCTGTAGGTTGTCTTTTTGTTTCTTGATAATATCCTTTGAAGCCCAAAATTTTTAGAGTTTAATGAAGTCAGATTTATCTGTTCTTTTTCTTTTGCATCTGCTTTTGGTATCATAACTAAGACTCTATTGTCAAATCTAAGGTCAAGAAGATTTACCCTTATGTTTTCTTCTAAGAGTTTCATGGTTTGGGCTCTTCTATTTAGGCCATTGATCCATTTTGTGTTAATTTTTGTATGCAATGTGAGGTAGAGGTCCAACTTTATTCTTTTGCGTGTGGACATCCAGTTGGTCCAGCACCATTTGTTGCAGAAACTATTCCTTCCCTGTGGAAAGCTCTTAGAAGCTCTTAGAAGCTCTGTCAAAAATCATTTGAGGGGTGCCTGGGTGGCTCAGTTGCTGAGCCTCTGCCTTTGGCTCAGGTCATGGTCCTAGGGTCCTGGGATCGAACCCCGCATCAGGCTGCCTCCTCAGCGAGAAACCTGCTTCCATCTCTCCCACTGCCCAGCTTGTATTCCATCTCTCACTGACTCTCTGTCAAATAAATAAAATTAAAAAAAAAATCATTTGACCATCGATGTGTTGGTTTATTTCTGAAATCTCATTTCCATTCTGTTGTTCTATGTTTCTGTCCTCATCCCAGTACCATAGTGTTTTGAGTCCTGTAGCTTTGTGGTAAGTTTTAGAATTGGAAAGTGTAAGTCTTCCAACTTAGTTCTTCCTCTATTCATTCTTTACTCTTTACTGTGAACATTCTGCAGTCGATTTTTTTTTAAATGTTATGTTTTTCTTAAGATTTTTTCATTGACATATTCTATCCTTATACTTTGTCTGCTCATTTCTTTGTTTATATCTCTCTGCCTGTATTCCAATCCTTTATTTTATCTTTCAGTCCACTATCTATTGCCTTGCTTTAGAGATAGAGGACATTATGCAGTTGAAATCCCCCTCCATGTATCCCTCTTAGTATCCCTCCTTCTCTCCCTCTTGTGAGCAATCACTGTTTTGAATTTCATGTTATTACCTTGATTTTCATTATAGATTTATTATGTACATTGTAAAAAACAGGTCAACTTTCACTGGTTTTTATTATTTACAAATGGAATAATGCCATCCTCCTATGATTTTACTTTTCCATGTAGCATTGTGATGTTCATCTGTGTTGCCATATGTAGTTTTAGTTCAGTCATTTTTTTCGTTACTTAAATTCTGTTGGATGAACATGCTATAGTTTATTCATCTATTTAATGGATATTCAATTATTTCCTTTTTTTTTTTTTTACTATCACAGATGCTATGGCTGAACATTCTTGTACATCCTATGTGTTTAGATATAAGAGTTTCTCTAAGTATTTTATTTAGCAGTGGATTTACTAAGTTAGTACTTATGAACATCTTTAGCTTTATTGGACATTACAAGATCGTTTCTCAGAGCAGTTGGGCCAATTTATATTGCCTTGGGACTTTGTGTGAAAGTTTTTGTTGCTGTCTGTCCTCTTCAACACTTGACCTCATTCATGTTATTTTATTGGCCTGGTGGGTTCAGAATAGTATCTCATTATCATTTATGTGATTACTCTAAGGTTGAACACATTTTTATGTATTTTTTTGACACTTAAAGTTTTCCTTTCATTTCAGGATGGGGCTCATTTTTCTGTTTGTCGGTTTTTTTTTTTTTTAATTGGTAGGAATTCTTTATTTTGAATGCTAATCATTTGTTATTTTAATGTATTAACAATTATATTCTCTAGGTGGTTTTTCTTTCTTTTTTATTTTTAAGTTGCTCCTTCATAAGTATATGTATTTCTTACCTGAATAACTTTAGGTTTCTTTATATAACATGATTCTCCAAAAAAGTCACTTCATCAGGGAATGTGAGTGGTTGTAAGTTGACAGGTTCCGTAAAGATAACCCTTCTGCTTGTCATGCTTGATTCTGGTGGTTTAAGTCTCTGATGTTCTTGCAATATCATCCGTATTTTCAGCATGAGGATTCTAAATATTTAATAACTTCCAAAGATCTGCCTTCTCTCTCCTAATGTTCTGTCAGATTTGGTCCCACCCCCTGTGACAGTTCCTCTGGCTGGGAAGGTATGCTCTAGGATGCACTCGTTTGACTAGGGAATGTAGCTTGGAGCTTGCCTGGGGACTCCAGTAACACTCTTTGTACAGAATTTGACTTGTTTCCTGGTATATTTTTTAGTTCTCTCTAGCCCTGCTTAGAATCCATGTCACCCCCTTAAACAGTTATGTTATTGTAATGAAAATAAAGGTTTTGGTAATTTGACTGAAGCTGTGGCATGTGTACATTTCTGATGTTCTTGCAGCTGTGGTAACATGTACTCCATTCTGTTTGTGGCCTTATTTCCTTTTCTTTCTCTCTCTCTCTTTTTTTTATTGTTTAGAGAGGGAAGGAGAGAGAAAATCCTAAGCAGGCTTTACACTCAGCATGGAGCCTGACGTGGGGCTGGATCCCCCACTACCCTAAGATGATGACTTGAGCCAAAATCAAGAGATGCCTAACCGACTGAGCCACCCAGGCACCCCATTTTGTTGTTTTTGTTTTTGTTTGGGGGGCATAATTTCTATATGTAGGAGACTTCTGGATAGCTGAGAATCTGCCTTATGCAGTATTTTCAGTGTGTAAGGGCCTCTGTATTTGGCAGATATAAAGCACCTGTCATTTAATTTACCCAGCCCTTCTCCCATCAATGTGAACTTAATTTTTCCATTTTCAGCTATTTTTCTTTTTTCTGTTGTCTCTCCCATTCCTGAAACAGTAACCCCCATAGCACAATTCAACCATTAGATTTTAATGCTGATGCAATAGTTTAGAGTTTCCAAATAAGGGGGTTAGGTTAAAAAGGAATGGAAATTTGGCAAGTTTAGTTTGTTGCAAATGGTCATTTCTTTCATTAGACTTCATTATTGCTCCCAGTTTGTCTCCCCTCCCTATATCCATACATTGCCCCCATGACTTTGATGCCACTTCTAACTGTGGGAGGAATAGATTTTTTCAGCCCCGTTGATTTTTTTGGCTTGGCCATGTGACTGTGTTGGCCAAAGGGATATTAGCAGATGTGATATGAAAAGAGGCTTGAAATGTACTCGATAGTTGGTTTTGCCTTTTTGGCTTCCCCCTTTTCTGATGAGATGAATGTGTATAGCCTACTGGCTCTAGAACAGGAAGAAGCACATGGAATGGACCTAAGTCAACCTGGAGCTGAAGCCCAGCCTGATCTAGACTCCCTGAGCCCCAGTCAAGCCCCACACTCACAGAGATATGGTTATGGTTGTGCACCACTGAGACTGTATAGTGGTTTGTTCATCTGCAGTAGCTGACTCATAAAATGTATATTGTGGCTGTCCTGTGTATTTTTTTCTCAGTTTATGCAGGACTCATAGGTACTTAAGATTCCTCCAATACATTTCACTGGATTGACTTACTTCTTTCAAGTGTTTCTTACCACCTCCCTTTTTAACATAGTGAGAAAGATGTTCAAAAGGCTTGAGTCTTTCTACCCATCCCCTTGCCCCCGAAATTATTTCCTAGTATTTTAGTGTGTGTTGTGGTGGTTTCCTAAACCAGATGGAGATTGGGAGTGGGATTTATCTGGAAAGTTCTCCCCATGGGGTTTTTAAAAAATGCTACTGACGTGTGGAGGATTGTGTGTGTGCATGTTTGTGTGTGTATGTGCTTGTGCACACCTGTGTATATGTACACATTCTCATTTTAACCTTTTTACAGTTTTAGTGTTAGGTATCTGGCTTGAGTCAGTCTCAGGTAGAAAAGTCTGAAAAAAAAAATCACTAGAATGTAAGCTTCATGATAGCGGGGCATTTGGCTTTTTTTTTTTTTTTTTTTTAACCACCATTGTATTCCCAGTTCCTAGAACAATGCCTAGTACATGGTAGGCACTCACCATACATATTATAAAATTAACAATGGGTATTGAGTAGGTGGACCCCTCCTTTTTCATCCTGATGTTACCTGTTCTTTCCCTAGGCTTACTGAAACAATAAAGTGTGGAAACTATTTTCCCAGCGGCTCCTGGCCTTTGTGCTCTCAGCTGCTCAGTCTAGTCTCTAGATTAAAAGAAAGATACAGTGGGAAGTGCAGGGCTTCAGAGAAAAGATCTGCCTACGCAAGTACTGGCCAATTGTTACTCTGGACATTTTGGGCAGGTCCTGAGAGTCTCAGTTTCTTTATCTAGAAGCTGATGAAGAAACAGATGATATAAACTCCTTAGATTTCCTTTTAGCTCTCAGATCCTATGATTTGGCCTCTTAAACAAGCCAGAGATTTTTAATATTAATAGAACCCACAGGGATTGTGCTTTGTTTTATAGCACCACATGGAAAATTGCATAACAGCAGGACTTTGGTGTATATGGTCGATTAATCAAGTTTCTTCCCCACACCCCCTTAAAGGAACTCTTAGAGTTTAAAAAAAAAAAAGAATGTTCATATAATTGAATTTTATTTAAACTATTTATGAAACTCTTGCTTCATGGGATCACTGCAGCTTTCCAGGCAGGTAGCGATGTGCTCCTCAATGGCTCAATTTTATTTTCTCTCTTGCAAAAAGGCAATTTAGAAGTTTAGGAATTATTTATGGTACTGTGGGGATAAACACAATCTGCTAAGTTATTTTTCTTGTATCTTTTTTTTTTTTTTTTTAAGGTTCATTTCTGTAGTTTAGGTTGGAAGCAGTGTCTTCATAAAATAGCCTAGGAATGTCCACGGATAAAATGAAATAATGTCATTAGGCAAAATTTATGCCAGATTTTCAAATTGTTTTTTTAAAATTGACATAATTCAGGGTTTTGTCAAATGTAACATTTCTCAAAGTGTATGACATGGAACACTGGTATTCTCAGGTGTTTCACATAAGAAAAAATTTGATATTCAACTAAGTGTGGAAATTAACGAGTTGACAAAGTCCTGTAGCTCTCTTTAGCAGAGAGCATCTCTGAGCTAGGAAGAACTAGCTTCATGCAAGAGTAGAGCAGGCAACATTTTCAAACTTAATTGATCACAGAATCTCTTTATGAAATGAACCCTATTGTGGAGTGTGTTCCAAGAAGGACACTTAAAGAAATGCTTGTCCCTTGGTTGCCTGGGGTTGTCAGCAAACTGGAAGGCTCCTAAAAGTGTGTTGGGGGAAGTAATGACAAAGTATAGTTAAGATATTCTTTTAAAAATTTTACCTTGAGGAGTGTCTTCACTTGAAGGAAAGCAGCTGATGTTAACATACATAATTTAGAACATTCATTTGGCATTTTACCCTGTTTGTCTGTGGAGCCCTGGGAATTGAGAGGTTTGGGGCTTTGAAGGCATTAGGAAAGAAAAGCTCTGGAAATCCATTATTTGATACTTCCATTTATTAGAATCAGCCTTCCTTCTCTCTGTCCATTCCTTTAACAAATATTTATTAAGTATCTGAGTGGCAGGCACCATGGTAGGTGCTGCAGACAGAGAGATCATTTCTGCCTTAGAGGGATTTGCAGTCCTCTGGGAGGGACTGAGGTCATCCACTCTGTCCGTGGTGCTGTGGTAACAATTGAAGGAAGAAACCATTTCTTGAGAGAAAGGTGAGCAGGTTAGATGATCCTGGAAGATTGAGGAGATATTTTCCAAACAGAAAGAGTGGCTTGTGCAGAGACGTGCAGGATGGGAGGCAGCACTGTGTGTTCTGGGGAGACTGGTTAGTATGGAGTACTGGTAAAACCGAAGGCATGGGAACTGAGTAGAGGAGGCAGAAAACCTCCTTGGTCATGGTCAGCTCTTGTAGGGTTTGGAGGGAATATTAAAGACCTTACATCTCATCCTTCTGCTAGTAGCAAGTGACTGAGAGATTTTTAGGTAGGAGAAAGATGTGATCAGATTTGTGTTTTAGAAATTGGCATTACTGTGGAGAGTGTGGGTTGAAGAAATGCAAGTTCAAACTCAAGGGTTCCAGGTGAATAGTTCATACTCTAGATGATGAGAGCAGTGATGAGAGCTGCTGAAGCAGTGGTAGGAGGGAGAGAAGAGGACCAGATTGGAGTGAATTTAGGAATTATCGCTAGGCTTTGTATGCCTGGAGGTTACATTCTTAGAGTGATGAAGAGGTTATGGACTTAGGGACCAGGTAGTTCTGGTTGCACCTTTTCTAGGCATAAGTGATACACAGAATCCTTGGGCATGTTTTGCCACTGTATGCCCTCTAGAGAATAATAAGTGAATTCCATGGCCCCTACCCCCTACCTTCTATATGATCAGTTAGCTGAGCCATAAGTAAGTAGCTTTCTCATCACGGAGGCATTTTTTAAGGAGAGGAGGCAATCAGAGCCAGCTCTCCTCTAAAGTTAAACAAGCAACATTTTCTTCCTGTTTTGAAGAGAGCTTTTCTGAATTGAGTAGGCTGAGTCCAAGTGTATTTCCATCCTGGAGCGTAACTGGTTGGTGAGTAGTCTATACTGGTTGGCTGGCACAGAGACTCTGTCTCTATCTGAGCAGAACTGAATAACTCCATTTCTTTGGGTATAGGATTGGGGGGGGGGTGGGAAGTGGCTTTGGGACTTTTGAATTGATGGTGTTTAAGTCAATTTTTCCTTGTCCATGGCTGGTTATTTTCTCTGTTAGCCATTGAGGGTGCTGGCCATTGGGGCTCCTCATTACTTGCACATACATTCTTTGTCAGGATCTTTGGGGTGCATGGAATAGCAGACAGGGGGGGAAAGTTGGCAACATGAAAGGACAGCATTTCATAGGACTTGTTTATTCTGGTGTTTACTAGCTACTGCTGACTGGTTTCCTCAACCGTCATAGGGTAGTTATGCTTGTGTCTGCAGAAAATATCAGGGATATCTAACAATATTAGACCAGGAAGGTCTGTTTGTGCAGGGACATTTAGGGTGGGGGGGTGGTGAGAGAGAGAGTAATTATAGTTTTCATTAGCTTCTGAAAGGGTTCTGTGACTTTAAAAAAATAAGAACCACTGGTCTAGTCTAACTACCCTTATTTTGCATATGAGGAATTAGAATTGCTTAATGGGGCAATTTTAGGTATGTATAATAGAGAACCAAATGCAGGTATGATTTTGAGAGTCACTGAACAATTTCTGACTAACAATGGTTTCTGTCTTAAGCACCTTATTCAGACAAGTGCAGTTTGTTACTTGAAGGTGTTTGTTACCGAGATGGGCAAAGCATTTATTCAGTGTTTACTGAGGACAGGGTGAGGAAGGCGGGTAGCATTTGATGGAAGTGTAGATGCTTGGCAAGAGATGAATAAGGTGGAGCTCCTGTCTGCAAGGAGCTACTGGTCTAATAAGGGGTAAAATCACACACATAGCCCCAGAGACAAAGTCACCATGCCAGGTGGTAAGGAGGATTCAGAGAAGTTGTCCTGGAAGAGTTACCCTGAAGAGGTGTTCTTTCACCTTGATCTTGAAGAATGCATAGGACCTTGCCCCGGAGGAAGCAGAAATAGAAGACCTTCTAGGCAGAGGGGGCATATTCAAAGATACAGACTTTAAAGGATTTGGAATGGTTAAGGACAGATACTTTTGACGTGATTGGAGTAGTATGTGTTGTGGGACAGATCCAGAGGGGCCTAGAGTGTGATGGGCTTTTTGGCAAAATTAAGTAGGTGGGCTTGCTAACTGCAGCAAGATGGGCTTTATTTGGGAGGGTGAGAGGATAGCGGAGTAGAAGGAGTCCTGTCCACTTACTGTGTAGTTTTATTTTTTAGGTAATACATTTTCTTGGGGTGTTGTGTGTTTAGGGTGTGTGTGTGTGTGTGTATGTGTGTGTGTGTGTGTGTGTGTGTGTATACTCTCTTCCACTGCTTTTGCTTCTGATTTTTCTTCTTTTTGTGTCCTTGTAGTTTTGAAATACAACTCAAATATATATTCTTTTTTTCCTTTCTTGAATATAAGTAGTGTACTATTTTATATCTTTTTTTTTTCACTTACAGTGTACTTTAGAGATCTTTGTATGTTAGAAAGCATACTCATTTATATTCATAGCTGTCTGGTTTTCCATTGCGTGTATGAGCCATAATGTTTTTAACTAGTGCTGAGTTGGTGGGCGTTTTGTATGGTTTCCAATCTTTTGATATTAGAAACAGTGTTTCAGTGGATTATTCTGTATTCATGTCACATTTCACATGCAAATATCTCTATGGGATTTGTTCATTGAAGTGGAATTGCTAAGGTCAAACAGTGTATGCAGTATAAAAAAATTATAATTTTAAAATCTATATATATATATCTTTAATTTTAATTTTAGTATAGTTAACATACAATGTTATATTAGTTTCAAGGGTATAATATAGTGATTCAACAATTCCATATGTTACTCAGTGCTCCTCATAGTAGGTGTACTCTTTAATTCCCATCACCTATTTCACCGATCCCCACAGTATTTATGTTTATAGACGTCATACCTCGCAAATAGACTTGATAGATAAGCACGTCAGGCTGCCTGTTTCTTGTCTCACCTGTGATGTGTGAGAGGTACTTACTTCCTCACACCTCTGCCAACATGTGTGTGATCAAGTGTTGGGGTGTTTGCTGATCTGACACATGAAAATGGTGTCTCAAGGTCATTTTAATTCGTATTTTTTTTAAAGATTTTCATTTATTTATTTGACAGAAATCACAGGTAGGCAGAGAGGCAGGCAGAGAGAGAAGGGTAGGTAGGCTCCCTCCTGAGATCCAGGACCCTGAGATCATGGCCTGAGCTGAAGGCAGAGGGTTTAACCCACTGAGACACCAAGGTGCCCCTTAATTCACATTTCTTATGAGTAAGGGCTAAGCATCATTTCATATATGTATAAGAGACATTTTTATTTTATTTTCTATGAATAGTCATAATATCTCTTGCTCATTTTTTTCCTAATAGAGGTTTGTTTTTTTAATTTTTATTTTACTTTTTATTTTTTTTTAAGATTTTATTTATTATTTGACAGAGACACAGTGAGATAGGGAACACAAGCAGTTGGGGAGAGCAAGAGAGGGAGAAGTAGACTCCCTGTTGAGCAGAGAGCCCAATGTGGGGCTCGATCCTAGACTCTGGGATCATATTTGAGCCGAAGGTAGACGCCCAATGACTGAGCCACCCAGGCGCCCCCAACAGAGGTTTTTTAAAGTGATGAAATCATGTGATCTGGTTTAAACTGTGTTCTTGTTGTTGTTGTTGTTTTGTGAGAGAATTCCAGAACCATGAAAACTAGTGACAGGAAGACGAGATAGAAGTTGTTAATCCATGTGAGGAAAATGGTGGCCTATGTTTCAGTGGTGACAACAGAGAGGAGGGAAAGTGGATGTCAAGGATATTTCTGGGGTGAAGCAGCCATATCTGGTATGTGGATTGGAAAGGGGTGAACAGAAGGAAGATGTTGAGGGTGATCCTAGGTTTAGCCTTTGCCATTAGGCATTTTGCCTAATGCCATTTCACAAGCTGAAGACTGAGAAGAGTATGGAGATCACTCTCACACTTTGGACCTCCTAAGTCTGAGGTTCCTAGAAGACATCCAGGTGGAAATATCTCAGAGGTAGTTGGACATGACAGACTGGAAAGTGTAAGTGAGCCTCATAAGAGACTCTGGAGTCAACAGTGTTGTAAAAAGTTATGAAATTAAAATAATGTAAGAAAATCATCATAGAGAAAGGTCAAGGGATAGAAGATTGCAGAAAAATAAACATTATCTCGGGTTCCTTTATCCTTTGAATTCACTAGATGATTTCACTGGTATAGGGGACTATTTTCTTGTGGTTCACGTCTTCATTTGTTCATCATTCATTCATTCAGCATTTACTGAACACCACATAGGGATAGAACATAAAGCTGGTGATGGTCCCTTGCCCTCATGGCGCTTACAGTCAGATGGGAAATGTGGATGGGTGAACATGCATTTGCAGTCTGGTGTGATGCCTGTTGCGAGGAGGGGCGTGCTCGCTGCTACTTACGAGAACAAAAGGAGCTGACGTCTAGTGTGTGAGACGTGTGATGCTGAGAGCTGCCACTAATGTAGGGAAGCCAACAAGTGTGGCTGTGTACAGGAGAACTTTATTTATGGACACTGACCGTCTCTTCTGATTTTCACATGGCATGAGATATATTCTTCTTTTGATACTTTTCGACCATTTAGAAATGTAAAATTCATTCTTAGCCTGTAGGCCATGCATAAGACAGGGCACAGGGACTAGCTTTGGCCTGCAAGCCACAGTGTGCTGATTTCTGTTCTAGGGTAGCTCAGCAGCCTGTTCAGAGGTCAAGAAGCAAGAGAGAGCATACTGGGGCTTCTGTAGCATCCTTTTCTCAGAGGGCTTCCTTGCACTTTGGGTCTCGTTCCTCCAACCCACCCCATATGAGTCACCAGAGAGATCCTCTTGGACACCTCTTTCATTGTTTCTCTGCTTTTCTGAAAAACTTTCAGTGATTTGGGACAAAGGTCATTAAGATCATCCCCTCCTTGTCTGCTTTGTTTGCCTGAATGTCCCTTCTAGAAGAATTTGGGAAACATTTTTGCTCCACTGACAGTTATGTAGTATTTTAGGTATGATTGGGAGTGCTGTAAACATTCCAGTACTTTCTAGGTCACTGCTCATTCCTATAGATGCATACAGAGTTTGCTTTCATTCTGAGCTTTTTGCATATTTTCTGGAAAAGTTACTTTTGGATTAATTTACATATAAAAGTCCTATATTTTCATCTCATTTTTATCCTGCCACTTCAGGTATAGGGAAATAAATGAAAAAGTCTTCAAATGTTGTCTTGCAAGACTTTATTACTACAGACAGCTTCATTATGTTCGTGGAAATCTAGTGTGCTTTGAAAGAATTAATCTAGCCTTACTTGCAATCTGTATATGTTTACATAGAATGAACAAACATTGCATTACGTTTCATGAAAATTCAATTATTCCTGTCTCCAGGAAACATGTTCTGCTTAGTATTTAATTCTCAAGTAAGTCAGTATTACGGCTCTTGAACTGTCATAAGAATTTGGGATTTGGAGCTCACTGCTCACTTTTATGATTCGTGGGGAAATGGTTAGTGGAGACTTTATCATTACCCTCCTGATGCTCTGTTTGGGGATATGGGCAGCATCTGTCCCAGTGGTATGGGGCTAATATGAGCAACTCTTCTTGCTAGGTTTTTCCTAGAATCAAGATAAGTAAATTTAAGGATAATACTGTGCAAGATTAATATTTTGTTTTAGAACCTCTTATATATAGAATCTATTTGGAACCCTATGAGAGTTACTCAAGCTTACCATCTTCCACAAGACTGTAACCTCCTTGAGGTTAGGAGGCATACTTAATTCATAATTGTTAGTGAGGACATGGTAAGTAGGGTTTTCAGCAGGCAGAGACGGATGACGTGGGATGGGACATACTGTAGTCCTAGTCACTGACTGGCGTCAGGCCGAGGGCCTAGCTGCTTGGAGTCCTGGAGAAGTGATAGGTCATTGGCTGTGGCACAGGACTAAAGAGTTGAGAATAGACCAGAAAGGTAGTCTGGGGCTTTACATGAAGCTGGGACTGAAGAACCACTGGAAGTTTCTAGAGGGAAATCATGTACTGAGATCAGCATAGCAGGTCAGTCCTTACTGACCTGGCCTGGCCTTTGCCTGCCCCTGTAGCATTCTCTGCCTCTCTTGCCTATATATACTCCATGCTCTGAGGAGCTCTCGGATGTGCCCGTGTGTGACTCTGTTTAGTATTTCCCGATGGGACACGAGGCACTCCTGGCACTCACTTGTCATACCATGGAGTCGTTTGTTTATTGCCCTGCCTGTGCTCTGTTCACAAGCTATTGAAGAGAGATCAGGTTTCTTTATTTCTATGTCACCAGTGCCTCACGCACGCCTAGCTGTTAGTAGGTACTCAGTGGGTATTTATCAAATGTGTGGATGGCTGAATGCATTTTGGCACCAAACCTCCACTTCTGGACTGAAAGATAGATTGGACGGAGCAGGGATGGGAGGTAGCGAGAGTGGCTTGAAGCATCATACAGTAGCCTGGGAGAGAAGTGCGGAGAGCTTGAATTATATCTGTGGCGGTTGGAATTCAAGGGAGGAAATAGATTCTGGAGACCTGAGCTAGTACCCCTGACAGGCCCCGGTGATCAATGGATGAAACTTTGAAGCATGGAGGGGAGCAGAAGTTAAAGACAGGCCCCTGACATGCACCTGATCTTGGCCCCTCAGGATGTTTGGTTGGGGGACAAGGGACCCATCCTGGGTAGGTCTCATTGGAAACCCGCTTAACCGAGGATTAATTGCCTTGGTTAGAAAAACTCTTTTCCTTGAAGGATGCACAACAGAGTGAATCATGGAGCACTAAAGCATCCTTTGCTTAATAATTTATTTAGATGTATTCATCACACATTTTCTGCAAAGGCTATGAGGTAATGACATCTATAGATAAAGATCTATCTGGATACAACAAAAATAGAGGGGCAAAAGATAAAGGGAAAATAAGTACAGGAAACTATAAAGTGGAGTTAAGGTTGCAACAAAGAAGTACACATTTATCCCAGTTGCTCCAAGGAGACGTAGATTTGGTCCTAACTGCCTAACGGTAAAAAGGAAAGAGGGAAACATAATTAATGAATATTATCTACAGTGTCTACAAGATAAAAATGTACCCCCTTTTGCAAGGAAAGCACAATGTTCTTGACACAAAAAGCTGAGAGGAAAACACCCCTCATCCGCGAGGTACTGTCTTTAAAACAATCAAATTTCATAATGTTCTTTTCTTACCAGTGTAAGAGGATTTGATCTGCTCTGTTTAATGTATAATGAAGTTAATTGTGAAAGATCTCTGTAACCTGAATGCACAGATCATTTCCAAATCCCAGTTTCTGTCTTTTGCTAATTGCTCATTTGATGAGTCAGTACTTGTCGCTCCCATGTGCCTGGCATATTGCCAGGTGCCCTGGATGGTACCAAAGTGTGCAAGATTTTCTTCAGGAGTTCACAGTCCCTGTGGGCACTCTAGGCATCCACACAGGCACAGTGTGTTAAACCTAAGAGTTAGCTAAGAAGGTAACCATCCAGGAGAGCTAGGAAAGCAGTACCTAATATACTGTTCTACGCGAGATGAGACGTCAGATGATGTCTGTGATTGAAGATGCAGGCGGGGGGGCCTAGGGAGCTTTGAGAAGGAAGGATGACCTTTTCTTTCCTGTTTGTTTGTTTAAATGAGAGCCTCAGTATTTTTATGACTTAGTTTATACACTAAATTGGAAATTGAGTCATTAGTTTATTCTTTTTAACAAATTTTGAATTTTAGTGTAGTCATTCGAAACATCATGTCCCTTATTTTTTGTTTTCCTCTTTTTTTCCCCTGCAGAAGTGTGCCCATGATTTTTTTATCCATACCATCAGAGATTACTAACCATGCCCTCCATCCCGTAGATCCATGAACATGCTTTTCTCCTGTCACTTCTACATGCGGAACTCAGAATACTTACGTACTGACTTGCATTATTTTATTGCACATGGTTTGTATGGTTCTGACAACACAGACACTGGTTTCTCAAGAATGATCTTTTCACAGGTCTTTGCTGTTATAATCTCTTTGTAATCCTTGGATTCTCAAAGCTCTGGAGATAAAATTCAAAACCCTTAGTTGCTGTGCTCCTTGGCCTGTTGCCTGCTGTGGGTCTGGTCCTGAACAACTCTCTAGCTGTACCGAGTTCCCATCCCCTTGCTCCAGGCATTCCTCCCACACTGGCTTTTCAGATTGTCCTTCCTGCTCAGGTGCACACACGCCCTCCCTTGCTAGGACTGCCCTGGCCCAGCAGAGGACCTCGTGGAACACTGTAGCACCTGCACACTCTTCCGTGGTGGGTGTTGCCATTGCAGTGAAATGATTATGATTGTGTCTTTATTAAATGTGGCTAGCCCCACACCCAGCTCTGTAAGTGCTCTGAGGACTAGGCCTGTGTTGATGGATCGCTCACCACTGACTCACAGCATCATGTAGAACCTGCTGCAGGACTAGTGATCACAGATGCTTGGTTTTGAACTATAGTGTCATTGTGAGGTTCCCTTCTCTGGCCTTCATTCAATACTGTCTTGCTTTTCCCTTGCTTGTTATTTGTTTCTGACCCTGCGGTTGGGCCCCAAGCAGCTTTTTGATTTTAAATCTCTGCAGAGGATTCAAAAAAGCTACTCCAAAGGTAACACGAGCCAGTGTTTGCTGCCTTTCAAAACAGACACAGTTTTAGGGCCAGGGGATGATTTCTGAAGCTTGGGTGTGTGTTGGTCTCCGGGGAGTCAGTGGGGAAGGGCAGACTGTGTGAGAGTGTTAGTAATGTCCCACGTAGTTTACTGAGCAGCTTCAAAGCAGAGTAATGGGGGTAATCTCAGAAATTCTACGTAGTAGAGTTTAAAAGCATGGGGAGAGCGATGCTTTTATTTCATTGACCTGAAATCAGAATGTTTTCCCCATCCTGCTCCCAATTGGTTTTTATTATCTTAGCATTCTGTGTCATGGAGGTTTTAAACATTTTTAAGAATAAAATTCTTTGGAGGTGTAAAAACTGCTGCTTTCTAATTTCATTGCTCTTAATTATAGGGTATTCATTGAAAATGCAAAAACCAGGGGTAATATGGGACAGTGGGGAGGAGGCCTTGGACTCAGCATCAAGAGACCTGGGGAAGCCCTGTGGTTTCACAGCTGACTGATGAACTCCCTGGCTGACTGTGCGAAAGGAGGGGATCCTTTGACTCCATGTCTCTTTCGTCATCTGTAAAAGGAAGAGATTAGAGATGACATTTAAGATTGTTTGTAGTCTCCATTTATACTTACCTGCATGCATCAGATTTTGTTCATTTAACAAGTGTTCCTTGCACACCTGCTATGTGCCTGCTGCTCCTCGAGGTGCTTGGGACACAGCAGAACACAAAAGCAAACTTTCCTGCCCTCCTGGCCCTTGTGTTCTGGGAGCACTTGGGGGGTTTAATACTGTTTCGCTAGTACTAGCTTATTCTGGTTGTATGTGATGGGAGGAGTGTGTTTGGAGGATGTAGTCAGTGAAGAGAGGGCAGAGGCACTGGCCAGGCAGAACTTGAAAAGTCAGCTTCATCCTACCGTGGCAGGTGGAAATCTACCTGTCTGCTCCCCCAGCCATTTCTCAGAGTGCTGGGAAGGAGAGCCAGCAGGAAGGACAGGAGGTTCCTAGTCCCTGTCCCCTTGACCCCCATATCCTGGCGAGAGCAGTACCGTACAGTGGTGAGGAAAGGGAGGCTGACAGTAGCCTACTGCCTTGGCGTTGGCCTTGGCATGAGGCTTTCCCACTGTTTGACTTAAATTCCAGTTGTGACACTCCAAAAGTTCAGTGATCCTTCACTGTCTGCAAGACAAAACATAAACACCTGCTTTTCCAAGGAGGCTTTGAACCACCCTCCTTACCTTCCCCTGTGCGTGCCCTCAGCAGTGGATGCCTGACCACTAGGAGCAGAAGCTGTTTCTCCCCTCAGACTCCCTGTGCACTTCAAAGGGAAGAGCGGCTGACTGGTGTCGATCTTCCTACCTTCGGTGCCTAACACAAGGCTGGCACATAGGAGATCCGCAGAAGCTCCTTGTGGAGCTGTGGGCGCGTTCTCCAGTGATAATTACCATAGTTTACCTCTTAGTATGGTTATTTAAGGATTTTTTTTTTTTTTTTAAACTTTCTAGATCCGAGCTTCTTGACTTGAAACTCTTCTTAAGCTTCAGGCTCTTCTTGACTTTAACTCTAGATCTGAGTTTCTTATTTGTTTTGTTTATTTATTTCTTAATCCCCTGAAGCACCTGGTTCCTGGACTCATTGAATATTTAATGACCTGAAATAAACAGAATTGAATTCTTAGAAGATAGTTAAATTTGAGAGGTGGAAATGAACATATAGTTTCCTTTCCTGTTTCTCTGGGAGGAAACTGAGTCAAAGAAAAATAAATAACTCATGAATTGATGTCTTGGTCAAGGCTAAAAATTGGGGGATGGGGTGGGGGTTATACTGAGAGATCAGAAATTAAGCAGTAAAAGAGCATTATAATTTGAAAGCTTCCAAATCTCTCTCTTTAGTAGTGTTTCCTACTTTTCACACTCAGATCTGTTATGCACATTATGCACTGCTGGCTGCAAAAACCTCCAGCTACTGAGTGATTGGCTCTGGCCTGGATGAAGCCCCCGATTCAAGGTAGGGATGAGATGTAGATCGCTCTGGCATGGCTTCCTCGTGGCTCTCACGGACCAGCTGCCCATGGCTCTGCCATGTGGGCCACGATCAGGTCCAGGGTGCAGCTTGTACGTCTGCTCCTGCTGCCAGTGCCCCTGGCTGCCTTCCCATTGGCTCTGGTTCACCCGACTCTGCCTTCTGCTTCTTGGGTCTGTCTACCTTTAGTCCCTTGCAGTCATTTAGAGCATGAGGTGCCCAGGACTGGAAATGCAGTACTGGCTTGGTAGAAAAAGGGTTTTGGGCAATACTTGAGGCTCTGTCATGGCTGGGGATGTAAGAAGCCCAGGCTGGCCGGCAAAGCTGGCCTTCCTGCCCAGGGCCACGGAGCACTATTCCCTGGAAAGGGGAGCGCTCTTTGGCTTTTCGGCCGGCCAGCCCAGGGCCCTCTGTCATCTAGAATGTCCACGAATTCACCATTGGCAAGACCTGGAAATGACCTAGGTATCCCCTTCACACACTGTCTCCCACCCCCAAATAATGGCTAATAATAATGAATTAATAGGATAAAATCAGGATCTTTAGCGGTTAGAGCCATGACCCCAGGGCAGCTGTATAGCACCGAGTACTCATGCATAATGCTGAGGCCAGCACTTCCCACCAAAGCCTGCTATGTGAGGACATTTTTATTGTTTCTTCTACCTCGTCAAAATGTCTGTTTTTTCTTACTCCTAAGAATGGCAGGGAGTAAAGGATTATTTATTTCCCTTGATATTTTTCATTTCAAGAATCAACACGGGCAGATTTATGGTGTTCACAAACATGCTGGTAGCAATTTGATTGCAGGAAGAATGAAATTTCGCTTAGGCAAGTGCAAATTTATCTGTTGTGGCGAGAAGGGCCCTACCTGTATAAATGGTACAATTCTATCCTGAAGATAAATTTTAACAGAGATGGTAGTGGTAGTTTTTATTCTTCTCTGGTTCTCTCTGATGCTGTAGTTTGAAAATTAAAGAATGAAATTAATTCATTTGGTTCTGTGGACTCTTTCAGCGGGACGTGTTGTTTTGGAAAACTTTTGCATTGACTTTCCACCCATGCAGTTTCACAGAACTGGTGGAACCTGGTCCGTGTGGGCAGCACTGAGGATAATGTGATCCCTCTGAGAGCAGTCCGTTGACGGGTCTGTTTCATAGCCCTGCACTACATCCAAGAAAAAAAAATGAATTAGTGTTATGTATTCCTGGAAATCATGCCTCTTGGATACTTCAGAAGCAAATTTGAATTTAGGCAATCTAATTAACCTTTAGCTCAGAATGTTGGTATTTCAACAGCTCTTTAAGATAGAGACAGTTGCTAGTGGTTGCCTCAGACTTATTTCAAGAAACTTCATCTCTGAAAACCAATTTGTGATCTTTTATTTGATCCCCAGTATACTGAGATGTTGCCTTTGTCTCTGATCTTCTATCACTGTACTCTAGTTTTATTTGAGCTTCTTTTCTCTTCTGTACTCTTGGCTCACTGTGACCCAGGCTCCTTTCCAGATGAGAGTGGGAAGCACCCAGTTGCCTGCCACCCCTGTTGGCGTGCCCAGAGCATACTGTTCCCAGGGCCCAGAGCCTACTGTTCACATCCATCTGTACCTAGAGGGCCTTGGCCTCGGGGTGGTAGGGAGGATCCTTACCACTTCCTTGACTCTTTTCTTTTTCTTTTTGAAGGTTTTGTTTTGTTTTGTTTTGTTTTGGTCAAATTTATTAACTACACAGTTTAAAGAGTCAGTTAGTTCTACAAGTTTTAGTACAAATCCCAACCGTCCCTCAAGTGCATTTCCTCTACCTACCCCTTGACTCCCAGCATTTCCATTTCCTCTTCCCTAGAGGCCACGTTTCAACTCTTAGAGCCGATTCTCAGACATTACTCTCTGTCGGTAACACACTCATATTTCTGCCTCTTGATTCTTTTCATTTTAAGTTTTCTCTTTTAACTATGCAATATCCACCCTAACACTAGAACAGGTGTCCTTTGCATCTCCCAAACTTGTCTGTAGTTAGACTGTGATTCGGAATACATCAGTACTCTGTGTTAGGTTATTTTGATTATCTAAATGCTACCCAGAGGTGAGATAGGAAACTGTGGTTCTCTTTTTTTTAAAATAACTTTTCCACCTCTTTCTTTCCCCCAGTCCTTTGCCTTGAGCAACCACCAGTCATTCTCTGTTCCCTTTATTTATGAACTTGTTTCTTTGTTGTTATTTTGTTTTTGTTTTTATCCTGCATATAAGAGAGATCGTGTGGTATTTGTCTTTCTCTGTCTGACTCATTTCATTTAGCATAATACCCCCAAGGTCCATTCATTTTGTCACAAGTGTCAAAATTTCATTCTTTTTTTACAGATGAATAATATTTCCGTGTGTGTGTGTGTGTGTGTGTGTGTGTGTATAACACATACCATAATTTCCTTATCCATTCATCAGTTGATGGGCACTTTGATTGTTTCCCTATCTGGACAGGTTGACTTCTACAGTTGGTGCTCTGTGAGCATCTTGCTGTCTATTTTTGCCATGCTCTTGGACATGCCCTGTACCTCTTTTGTATGGGATATACTGCCTCCTATATTTTCCCGAGTATTATATTATTCGGGGGTTCATTTGGAAGAGATAGAAACCGTACTAGCCACTAAACAAAAATAGAGATTAGTTGCCTTCCAATTCATTGTAAGTACCAGAGGAGTGGGCTTGAGGCTGGGCCTCCAGGAATGTCCTAGAACCATGCAGCTGCCCTGACCTGTGAAGGGTCCTGCATCATCTGCCACACTGGGATGGGAAGGAGTCGGGAGGACACCCCTGGGACTGTGCACTTTAAGAATCTTCTGCTGTAGCCATAGTCTAAAGATCAGAACCTGTCCCAGCTACTGTCTCTTGATATCCTTGAAGCTGAAGATAGCTGTGCATTGGAACACTTGTAGGAAAATCCATGCTGGTGGTAAAGAGAGCCAGGCCGCAGAAGGATCACCTCATCCAGGGATTTTTAATTCCTTATCATTTATTTGTGACCATTTTTTTTTTGTTTGTTTGTTTTCCTCCCTGGGACTTCCTTTTTTTTTTTTTTTTTTAAGTTTTACTGAGGAACAATTTACAAAGCATAAACTTACCCACTGCAAATACACAATTCGAGGATTTGTGTAGTCAATTTATAGAGTTTTGCAACCATCCCTATCATCAGCTTTTAGCACATTTCCATCATCCCCAAAAAGTTTCCTCAGGCCTATTTGCAGCCAGCCATCATTCCTACCCCCACAGCCCCAGGCAACCAGTGTTCTACTTTCTGTCTCTATAGATTTGTTTTTTCCAGACTTCTCATATAAATAGAATGGTGTAACCTTTTTGTGTGTGGCTTCTTTCAATCCGTGTTTTTTGCAGTTCGTCCTGTTAGCATGTTTCAGGACTTTGTTCCTTAGTGTTGTTGCAGTAATAGTACTGTGTGTGTTTTGTTTGTCTTCTCGCCAGTTGGTGGACATTTAGATTGTTTTCATTGGGGGCTATTAGGAATAAAGCTTCTGTGAACTTTCATATACAAGTTTTATTTCTTTTCTGTAGATACCCAGGAGTAGAATTGCAGCGTTGTATGTGAGCTCATAATTTACCTTTTTAAAAAAAAAAAAAAATTTCAGCTTAATTACTGTGTACTGTGTTATTAGTTTCAGAGGTAGTATTTAGCAATTCACCAATTGCATACAATACCCAGTGCATGATTTACTTTTGACAAAATTGCCTAGCTGGTTTCCAGAAATGACGGTGTCATTTTATGTCTCCACCAGCAATGTCTGAGGATTCCAGTTTTTCTACATCCTACTAACATTTTGTACTGTCTTTTTGATAGCACGGGGACAGGGCCCGTGGGCAGGCAGAGATGCGGCCGCCCCGGGTTGTGAGGGGTGGTTGGTTATATACGCAGGAGTTGGGTAGGTGAGGACAAAGGGCTATTGGGGCAAAGAATACTATCAGGATATTGAAGGCTTAGTTACTATTAAGTAAAGACAATTGAGAGTCTCCTGGTGGAATGTTACATTCCTGCCATCAAACATCCTTGTTAATGAGATTTAGGTTTAAAGAAATTTAACTTTTATTTACTTTTTCTTCTACCTCCGCCTCCTTCCCTTTATATGGAGGGGAGGGTGACATTAGGCTTGAGAAACTGAGTTCTGTGTCTTTGGAATTTGGGCTATTGATAAGGTAACTTCTTTGTTTGTAAATCTCAAGGACATTTGCAAACCAAGGGAGATTCCTGTCTTGTAGAATTGTGATCTTAGCAAGTTAACTATTTATCATTTTATGGCAGTCAGGGGTGCCTGAGGAATGCTACACCTATGGAGGGGAGCGGCTGGAAAGGGGGGTTGCATGGCGCCAGCTCTTGCTTTGTCCTCAGCCAGCCTCCTGCTCCCTCATCTGTAGCTCTTTCAGTGGGTATGAAAAGAGATCGCACTATAGATTTAATTTATATTTTTCTCATGAATAATGACATTTAGCATCCTTTAGTAGTGTATATTAGCCATTTATGTATCTTCTCTGATGAAATGTTTATGCTAATATTTTGCCCATTTTTAATTGGATTGTCTTATTATTAGTTGTTAAAGTCCTTTATATAGTCAGTATAAGATCTTTATCTTATATATGATTTGCACATGTTATATCCTAGTCTGTGGCTTGTCTTCTTATTTTCTTGGTGTATCTTTTGAAGTGGAATGCTTTTTAATTTTAGTAAAATCCAGCTTATCATTATTTTTAAGCTTTTGTGCATCATGCTTTTGGTGTACTTAAAATCATTGTACCTAAAAACTCTTTAACTAATCCAAGTCATGAAGATTTTCTCTCATATTTTCTTCTAGAATTTTATTGTTTTATTTTTCATCTAGGTGTATGATCTATTTTGATATAAATTTTCTATATGCTGTAAGGAAAGATTCTAAGTTCATCTCTTTGAATGTGATTAGCCATTTGTCAAGAACTATTTATTGAGAAGACTTCCTTCTTTACTGAATTACCAGTAATTCAGCAATCTGAATTACTCATATCTCTGTTAAAAACCAAATTCTGTACCATCCAGTCTTGATTATTGTGGCTGTATAACATGTTTGAAATTGGGTAGTATAAGTTCTCAGACTTTGTTCTTTTTTTTTTTTTTTCAAAAATTATCTTCACCATTTTAACCCCTTTTTATTTCAATATACAGTTTAGAATAATCTTGTCAATTTTACACAAAAAAAGTCTTTTGATTTTGATAGGATTTTGATAGGAATTACATTGAATCTGTAGATCATCTTGAAGAAAATTGCATGGAGTTTCTCTCCATTTATTTAGATCAGAGATTGTCAGACCCTTTCTTAAAGGAGCAGACAGGAAGCAGTTTGTTCTTGGGGGGCCGTTCGGTCTCTGCCACCTCTGCTCATCTCTGCCATTTTGTAGTAGGGGATTAGTAGGAACTGAGCAGCGGCTGTGCTCCAGGAACACCTTATATACAGGAGGCGGGACTGTGGGCTGGAGGTTGTGGATCTGACCTGATCACATTTAATTTCTGTCACACCTCTCAGCAGTGTTTTGTAGTTTTCAGCAGACAATTGTGTACTTATTTTATGAAATATATTTCTATATATTTTATTCTTAAAGGTATTGTGAATGGAATTGTTTTCTTAATTTCATTCTCAGATTATTTATTGCTAGTAAATAGAAATCTGATTGACTTTTCTGTGTTGATCTTGTATTCTTTAACCTTGCTAAACTGGTTCATTGGTTCTAGAAGGTTCTGTGGATTCCTAGGACTTTTAAGGAACCTCGCTTGGGCCCCATATTTTGAAATTTCACATTCTATACCTTGGGCTGGATTCACTTAAAACCATTGTGTTGAGCTGCCTTTCCTGTCATCTGTGAGAAAGCTAACAGGAATTCCTTTCTTGAATTTAGAGCGTTTATTTTGTTGCTTGTCTTTGTAAGGAAAAACAAAAAGCACAGTTATGTTATTATGTCTCTGCTGAAAATATGATAGGAAAATTTACAGCAATAATAGATGTGATAAAACTTTAATAATACAGATTATCTGTAGATTCATTTCTTGTGCCTGTGGCATAAATACACAAATAGCATTTGCAAAGTATGGTTGCTTAGGTATGTGCTATTTATGAGCAGATTTGTTTTCTAAAAAAAAATCTGGATTAAAGCATATCACACATGCCATTTTTCTGTTGCTTCTGCATGCGAAAACTGCTTTCCTGATTCTGTGTTGTAAAGTCCCCTAACAGCATGTATCAACCCTAGATTGCTTTCATTTTTCTTTTGGTTTACATTACTGACTTCCTTTTTCCACTCCTTATAATAATATCAAACTAGGAAATGCTTTTTTGAAGGGAAGGAATAGAGAAGGCTTTAATATGTTTAATAAGTTTATGCAGCCATGTTAATGTATTAAGTTAAAGGAGGTTTTGTAGGGTGTCCTAGTATAGGTAGTTCAGACTGGGCACTATGGAGTGGTCCAGGATTCAGCCTCTGACCTGAAGCATACATACCTTGTGCCTGTTCCCCATCTAATATGAGGGGGTGTGATAATAAATCTGGTTGTGTATGCCTCTTGGAGGCTAACTTTAGCAATTGTTCATTTGTTCATTCATTAATTTATTAACCGATTTATTAGTTTATTTAGCGACACTAAGCACCCGCTGTGTGTTAGTTCCTAACGCAAAGAAAAGTTAGCGCTGTTAAGGGATCAGGGTTCCGTCTGGGATAAGATAGAAATAGTTTCTTAATACTGCCATCCTACCAAACTTGAGAGATGGACTGTGACTCAGCAGAGCAGCTGGGCTGGCAACAGCTGGTTCCACCATATGTGCCGTCCCCTCACTCTAGCAGACGGATAGGCATGACCTTGACCGTTTCTCAGGGCTAGGTCTTCCAAGTCCACCAGGGCAGTCTGGGTGGAGTCACTGGGAGGCCTGGACTGTCTTTCAGGTAACCCCCAAATCTTCCTCCTTAGGGATGGATACATTATGGTGGAAAGAGCCTCCTCTCTCAGGCTCTGCTGAACCTGCCATTTTGCTTTGTCACTGTCTCCTTTCCGTTTCAGACATCCCTGCCTCATTTTATTTAATTGCCACTGATGAGAACATTCCTTCATAGTGTTCAGTTTTTTTTCCAACTATAGATCTCCATTTTTCTCTTTGTTTCATAAGCTCTTGGAATACTGGGACCATATGTGATATTTTCAAGTAACTGCGAGATAGCAGCACCCGTTAACTTTTCGCAAAGCTTGAAAATGGTCAAAATATACAGCAGTCCCAATCCCAGAAAAGTACCTCTTTTGTAGACTCAGAACAAATAAACAACCAAAAAAAAAAAAAAACCCCAACAATAAAATACGACTAATTTTCAGAGAGGTCAGTGATTAATCGTGTGTTTATGTGATTTAGCCTAAACACACTAAAAATAACAAAATGGCTGTTTTTCTAGAAAGAAGATGACTTATCTATTCTAGAGTTCTTGAAGGCACAACTAGAGGAATCAAACAAGCTTCAGTATGAAGGCTTTAGGTTAGATACGGTAGTCCCCCCTTGTCACAGTTCCACTTTCTCTGGTTTCAACTCCCTGAGGTTAACCAGGATCTTCGGATGATCCTCCTTGGATAGCAGGTCAGTAGTAGCCTAACGCCACATCACAGTGCCTGTGTCACTCGCCTCACTTCATCTCCTCACGTAGGCATTTTATCATTTCTCGTAATTTCAAACAAGAAGGGTGAGTATAGTCTAAGGAGAGATTTGAGAGAGAGACCACCCTCACATAACTTTTATCACATCATATTGTTATAATTGTTCTATTTTATTATTATTGTTGTCACTCTTACTGTACCCCATTTATAAGTTAAAGTTTATCATAGGTCTGTATATATATATATATAGGACATATAAAAACATAGTGTATATAGGGTTCTATATTATCCATAGTTTCAGGAGTCCATTGGGGGTTTTGAAATGTATCTCCTGCAAATAAGGGGAGAGTGCTGTCTATGTAAAGCTCCAGCCCATAGAGATTGGTAAAGATTGAAGTAAGTTACTAAGGGGATATACAACTTTTTGACTTAGTGAGTAGATCTTCTCTTTCTGGGGGCATTTTAAATATAGCTCTCCTGAAAAGAATGGATTTTGGAACATCCTCTGAAGAGACAATGCTAACCCCAAGTGTCTCAAATCTATTTATATAAGAGCAAAAGGAGGGGGAAAAAATCAGGATTTAACTACTTCATTTTTTGTAGTTGTGGTAGGTTGGAAATTGCTATATTCTGTGTCTTTAGTAATTGCCTCAGGCCTCTGTGTTTTGAAAAAGTAGAAGCCATGAGAAGCATTTCTGAGAGAATAGAGTTAGAAAGGTGGTTGGTGTGTGCTGTGTGTGCACATGCTTCTGTTATTTGTATATTTCTTCATTTTATGTTAACTGTCATTCATTTAAAGTTAACTTAGTCTGGGCAACCTTCTGGTCTTATCCATGGGTTATAGTTTGCTTATAATTTTGCTCATTGACTTCTCACTGAAATCAAACCAGCTTAGTGCCTTGCTTCTATGGCAGAGTGATTGTACTGGCTTCAGACTACATCCTCAGTTGATTTTCTGTTCTTACGACTTTTTAAAGAACCCTTCTAAATCTTCCTATTTGTGTGTTTCAACCCCGTTAACTCTGCCTGGATGGATACACCTCTGATTCTCAATCCACTTTCATTTCAGTGTAAGCATGCCTCCGAAAGAATCCTTCAGTCTTTTATATTTGTTGAGAAGTTCTTGACAAGCACGAGGAAACATCCCTCCCTCATTTTTTTTTCTCTTACATTGGAAGTTTTATAGTGTAAGCATCATTGGCATTTTTTATTTTTTCAGTTTTTAAAGTAAATGTCTTTATAAAGACCTCTTTATAGATATATAGATATATCTATCTATCTATCTATTTATTTATTTATTTTTGAAAAAATACTGACTCCTGTCCAGCGCTTCCTCAGGTCTATTTTTCCATTGTAGTAGAATCAATCCTATCCTTAATTTAACCATATGTCATTAACCCTGTGGTACGTAACTCTTAGCAGGGTTTGTCTGCCCTTTTCTTTCTATCCCCTGCACACTACAAAAAGCTCTTTTCTTTCTTTCTTTTTTTTTTAAAGTATTTTATTTCCTTTTGTTTTCTTTCTTTCTTCCTTCCTTCCTTCCTTTCTTTTTTTTTTTAATTTTTTATTTTTTATAAACATATATTTTTATCCCCAGGGGTACAGGTCTGTGAATCACCAGGTTTACACACTTCACAGCACTCACCAAAGCATATACCCTCCCCAATGTCCATAATCCCACCCCCTTCTCCCAAACCCCCTCCCCCCAGCAACCCTCAGCCTTCCTTTCTTTTTTTAAGAGAGCCAGAGAGAGCTCATGCTCATGAGGGGGTGGGGGCTGAGGGAGAGGGAGAGAGAGAATCTCAAGCAAACTCCCCACTGAGCATGGACCCCCAATGTGGAACTGTTTCATGACCTTGAGATCATGACCTGAACCAAAATCAAGATGCTTAACTGACTGAGCCACCCGGGCACCCCCAGGAAGCTAATTCTTATGCACATCTCCTATGTAGTTCTTTCCTTTCAAAAATAATGTGTCACGTGTTGTCCCCAAATGTTCCTTCTCTATTTGCCTCTCCAACTCACAAGTGCCATTTCTTCTTCCTTTCGTCCCTTTTCCCTCTCCCATTTTCTCCCTTTAATTTCTTCTTGTCCTTAAAAATTTAACATCAGCCCTCATTTAACTTCTCATTTGCAAAGTCTTCACAGATCCTGTGTCTGATCCTTTATTTCCATTTCTGTCTCCACCCCCGTCCAAGATGGGGCCTCTCTTTGTATTTCTAAAACACCCTGTGTACCTCTCCCCAGTGCCGTTGCCATACTCCCATGCTTTCTGAGTTTCTTTTCTATATCCTCCACTAGATTTTGAGCTCCTTAAAGGCAAGAGCTACCTTAGTCAACTTTGTACCTTCAGGCTACCTCTGAAAACATAATCAGCAAATGTCTGGGGGAAGAAAGTGAGGTAGTGTGCTGTATTCCTTTTCAGAGGTTTTATTTCACTTCCGGATCACCCCAGAGGATGTGAGCCTTCGTAACAGCCCTGAGGGCAGCCACCCATCCTGAGAGCTCTTCAGGCCTGCTGGCAACACAACTCTGCTCTTAGTCAGTTCTCAAATCTGGGAGTTTGATACAAATGCAGGTCCTCCGAGATTCCAGTTGAGGCTGTGTGTGCAGTGGCCAGGATCTGTAGTCTGAAGTAGTATCCATGGTGGGATTCTGGTGCTGGGAGTTGTGAGCCACCTTCTGAGAAGCACTGGGCCCAGGAAGGGCTCACACCAGCTCACGTCTAGGTTCCCTGGCCACGAGGATGTGGACACGTCAGCCTTGTGCTGCAGTGGCTTCTCTCCCAAGGACATGTAACCTTCTTGGCAGAAATAGAAATGGTAAGAGGCACATGTTCCTCAGTTCATGCAATAGACATGTCCCTGAAAAGTTGAATACAGATGAAAGTTTTATAAAAGGAAAACAGGATACCAGTAATGAATTATTTTATAAGTTAAATAGTCACTCCCTAATTTATTAGTTGATAAGATATATGTTATTAAGAATTAGTTTGTTTAAATTAAATGAGATGTTTCTGTGTGTGGCTTAAGTTTTTTGACTATATGAATTTAACAATGATTCTTTCCCCCAGGTGGTTACCTTTTATTAACTAATCCTTAAATGGATACTTTAAGATTGGTGTAAAAAATTTTACTGCAGTAGAGGAACTAGTTTTGAACTAGTTCCTGCAGTAGAGGAACTAGTTTTGAAGCTTCAGAAGCCCTAAGTTAGGGGCCCTTCCATTTCTGAGAAGTTCTGTAATCATCGCACAAGTCGTTTCTCATTATAATACTTGAGAGTCCTTGAAATCACCCCTACCCGCTTGTGAGCTAATAATATTTATCCAAGAGGGCTTTATTTATTTATTTATTTATTTATTTATTTAAGAGATTTTATTTATTTATTTGACACAGAGAGAGAGACCCCAAGCAGGCAGAGGCAGGCAGAGGGGGAGTAGGAAGCAGGCTCCCTGCTGAGCAGAGAGCCCAATGCAGGGCTTGATCCCAGGACCCTGGGATCATGACCTGAGCCAAAGGCAAAGGCCCAACCCACTGAGCCACCCAGGCACACTTATTTTATTTTTTTTATTTTTTAAAGATTTTATTTGTTTATTTGACAGAGATCACAAGTAGGCAGAGAGGCAGGCAGAGAGAGAAAGGGAAGCAGGTTCCCTGCTGAGCAGAGAGCCCATGCAGGGCTCAATCCCAGGACCCTGACTGAGATCATGACCTGAGCCAAAGGCAGAGGCTTAACCCACTGAGCCACCCAGAAACCCCCCAAGAGGACTTTTTAGATGCTGAACATACAGTACATCTGAGATGGTAATCAACTATTCTTTGATGATCTGTTTTGTCAGCCTTCTTTGTTAGATCCACTTCCTTCACCAGTCCATCAGAACAGAAGTTTCTGGTATCGACATTCTTATTCTCCCCCACCTGCTGCGTGCTGTAGTTGAGCAACCCAGTCTTTTCCAGTAGCTTCCAGTCTCGCCTCTGGTGGCATCTAGCACATCACTGGCCCACCTTTTTCATTTCCATCACCATCTAACCACCTCCTGGCCACCTTTTTCATTTTCAGATGATGAGAGTGAGGTCGGTAACCTGCTTTCATTTTGGAGGCTGTGAATCTTCACGTGGTGTTCTAGGCTCTTTCAATGAGATACCAGAAGGAAAAAAAAGTAACTTTACTGAATCGAAGATGGTATCATCAAGTAAATATCAGTTTCACCTTTTCTCCCTGCCTGTCTGCAGGAAGCACACGTCCCCAGATGACCCTAGAGTTCCTTTATAATGGTGGTGGCTTTTGGGGCACCTGGGTGGCTCAGTGGGTTAAGCCTCTGCCTTTGGCTCAGGTCATGATCTCAGGGTCCTGGGATCGAGCCCCGCAATGGGCTCTCTGCTCGGTGGGGAGCCTGCTTCCCCTCCTTCTCTCTCTGCCTGCCTCTCTGCCTACTTCTGATCTCTCTCTCTCTCTCTCTCTGTGTCAAATAAATACATAAAATCTCAAAAAAAAAATAGTAATAATGGTGGTGGCTTTTGAGGCCCAAATGGTCATGGGCAGTTCTGTTTTCAAGACTGTGTCTGGTTTTTGGAGTCTGATTCTTAGTGTGGAGTTGACATCTGTGCTTGTCGCGCTTACTGTCTGTGTCTCTCTCTGCACCCTCACGTCCTTGGTGGGTTTCATCTTAGCTCTGCGTCCAGAAGGCAGTGTCTTCATTTTCTAGATATCCCTGGTGCCTGGCACAGGGAAGGTCCTAGAAATATGGGCTGGTAATCCTGAAATATACATAGTTAGTCTGACCTTAGTTAATTCTATGAATTTAACTGTAAGAACTTGGTCAGTTTATTTGAGAAGCTGTGATTTCTCACAGGTTTGTGGTTAAAGAGCAGGGCCGTGGGGGTCAATCTCCTCAGTCCTCATCTTGCTCTGCCCTGGCTATGAGGAAAACTTAGACCCCTGAGAGCCTCTTTCTGCCTCAGTTTCCTTATTTGATAAACTCAGCATGGTAATGTTAATGGTTATCTCTTAGGATTCTTAAAAGGATTATGTGTGGAAAATAGAGTATTTGTAGGTACATAACTACATTCTGATAAAGGTTAGTTTGAAAATGATAATAATGTTAGTAGTAGTAGTATTCTTATTATTAGTATATTTCTTCAGACCTCTCATTTTCCTCATCAGTGAAATAAATGGGATTGCACTAAAAGGTTATTTCTAAGATTTCTTATGCCTTTATCTTTTTCTGATTTTAGATATACATCTGAATGGTTATAAGTGTTCATTGCCTTAAGAAAGTTATTGAAAGGGAGTAATAAGCCATGTTTCAAAACACTTGTTTCCGAAATATTGTGTTTTACTTCAGAATTCCCTTAAATAGAATTTAATTTAGAATAGAATTCCCTTAAATAGAATTAAACACTGATACAATGTTTTTCATCCATTTTCCTTATTGAGAGACTGAGGCCAGTGGTAAAATCCTACAGTCATCAAATATTAGGGCTGAAAGGGACCTGAGGGAGCATTTCGTCCATCCTCTGCAGAAAGTCTGTGATGTTCTCAACCCAAGATTTCTGGTCACGTGTTATACACATCAAGATAAACTCCTTTAAGATCTGTAACCCTTAGTGTCAGCAACATCAAAACCAGTGATTTCCTAAGTGGTATTTCTCATCCTGGAGTACATTGAAAAATAATATTTTTAAGCTCTGAAAGACTGTACATCTGTTTCCAAAGTTAGATTAATATTTCAGAGCGTGCCAATTAGATTTTTTTTTCCCCTGGCTGGTAATAGAAAAAAACCTTTTTTTAGCTATATAATGAAAGGAGAATTTGTGTGATGGTGAAGTAATATAGTATCTCATTATAATAACTGAATTCCTTTCATATTCTCATCAAGTATTTCATATTTAAAGAGAGAACTATTTAAGGATAATCCATAACATTATAGAAAGAAACTCATTTTCTAAAATATAGCTTGACCAGAAATCTTTGAGTCTGTATCGGAGGGGGCCATTTCATTCATGAAATGGAATGACGTTACTTTGTTTCCTATGTTTACAGAATAGATTATAGATTTCCTGCATAATTTGTAAACTATTTCACTTCCTAAGAATTAGAAAATTATCCACACTCTACAGAGGAATGATATGCCTGAGATGTTGCAGTCTGTTCCTGTTCTTAAACAGTGGATTGGAGAGAAATCCTGAGATAAGAATGAAAAGATCACTTCATTTGTCTTTGCAGGGTAATGTATGGAAGATGAGCTTGTGTAGTCCATCCCTGGTTCAGAATGATGACAGTGAAAGATCTCTATCTTCCAGCTACTGTATGACAGGAAGAATTTGAAAATATGTCTTCCTGACAATCTCACTTTGCTGCATTCTGGTCATTTCATGTCTGATAGGACTCTTGCCCTTGAGAAGGGCCAGAGAGCCATGTGAATCCCTTACTCCAATGTCTTGACAGAAACCTGTCTTTAGCATTGCTCGTTCCACTCTGATAATTTCTGGGGGACCCTCGGGGGCAGTGCCATGGTCACCCAGTACTCCCCTAGCAGCTGCACGGCTTTCCTACCTGGGCCATCCCCAACTGTGGGCCCATAGAAGCTCCTTGCTGTGCAGACCTCTGCTCTGTCGGAGCCCCCTCTGTCCACACCAGCTTCCAGCCCAGCCGCTCCTCCTCATTTCTCTGATCCTCATGCACTCTTCAGACCCCTCCTCTGCTTTGTGTCCCTCCTGGCATCAGCTGACGAGGTTCAGAGGAGGGGGTGAGGAGTAGCTAATCCTGCCGCTGGATACTTTCTTGTCCTTCTCCCTGGACAGCTGCTCAGGGCTGAGAAAACCCCTCTTCCCCACTACAGCGTGTCAGAATCCAGCAGCTCACTGTTAATTGCCTCCGTAGCAACTCACAGACCATCTGCCGGCTCTGGAATTTGGGCATGTGGAGTTTTCTGGACACTGGCCCTGGTGTCCCTTCCTGGAGCTGGGCTTCTGTCAGTGACACTGACTCAGTTCAAGGGTAAACTGATGATGTCCCATTAAAAATTTAAGATGATGAAAAAATATGTGATCTTTGCTTTCTAAGAGGATGAGGCTTGGGTGTGGTGGTGGAAATACCTAAGATAAACAGAGCTTTCATAATTTTGATTTTTCTTTAAAGGCCTTAGATTCCCTGATCAACAGCTTTTTTTGAGTCTAGTCTCCTCAGAATTGGAGTCTACCCGGTACTCTTCACTATAGCCTCACGGTTAATTTTGGGGGTTTAGGATCGGACAGCTTGGATTTGAGGTCGAGTTTTGTTACTTGTCAGTTGTGTGACCTCACACAAGGCACCTATTCCCTGTATCTCGTTCTCCTCAACTCGGAAATGGGAATAATATTGCTACTGACCCTGAGGAGTTCAAATGTTAATAATTGACGTTACAGGGAGAACACTTACAACAGTTGCCGCCACAGAGAAACAGTTCAATGAATAGTAGATTTTAATATATTATTATTTACTGTTATTATTACCAATACCTTTCCAACAGGAGTGAACTTTGAATAAAGAAGCAGGATCTCTGCAGAATGCTGTCCAATTTCAGCTCTCGGCTCAACTTATTTGTAGTTGAGGATGAAACTGTTTTCCATTCTCATCCGTATAATTTTTAGTTTATTATGATAACTAATAAGTAAATCTAGGCTCAAGGGTGGATTTGTTCTTTACAGTGTTATGGAGGATGGTTCTGGGTTTATTCAAACTAACCTCAGAAACAAAGTTGGAAACTAACTAGTGTTGTGAATGTTAAAAATTCCCCCCCGAAAAAACGAGGCTTTTTCACGTGACTTACCTAGAAAACAGAGCAGTTAATTAAGATCCTGCTGATACCCTGCTTTTTTCTGTTCTTGTCCTGGAAGAATGTAAGCAGAAAGTAAGGTATCCCATTTTTTTTTCCTTTTAATGTTTGCTCACGATGCAAAGTTGAGCACTGTGAATTTTTCTGGACCTTTTTCACCCTGCTGTAAGTAGGCTTGGGTGGCTTTGAGTCAGCTTGGCGTAAGTCTACTCCATTTGTAACAGCCAGCCTATTCTTATCTGTTTCCTCTTCCTCCTCCCTTGCACCTTTCTTCCTGCTCCTTCTTATCAGTAAATGCCTTCTAAGTCAGAGTGTAAGAATACTTGTTAGCAATAAGTGAACCCTAGTGACAGGCTTTCGGACACTAAGAGACTGACCTAGAAGCAGCAGTAGAGGGCGCTCGGCCCCTCACTTCATAATAATGGAGCCTGCACCAAGCATCTTTCACTGGAGGAGCTAAAAATGAATTGCACATATTAATTAAGTCTTGCGGAGACCTTGTTCAGTGATCCAGTGCTAAGTGCCTAAAATAAGTAGATCTTATTTTAATCTTGGGGAAACTGGGTATTAGAGGGAATTTCCTAAGATTTCGAAGGAAGAGTCAGAATCTCACTAATGATCTGGAATCTTTCTCTTGCTTTTCCCTACGGTGCCCAGTGTCCCAAATGTTCCATCATTTAGAAAGAGCCAAAGGGAAAACCCAGGAGTTTTAATTTTCTCTTGAGTATTGCTTTAATGCAAGATATATGAGATGCATGCATTAAATAAATCAGTTATCCACAACGCTGTACCACCAGGGATTTCAAAATTAATCCTTTTCGTAAGATAGTCATTCCAGTGGCTCTTTGCTTTTGGCCAGCAAAGACCCTTAAAACATGGAAAACGAAAACTAAATAGCATTCCTGGAATCCATGCAGGCAGATTGTATTCCGTGTGATCTTGTTCGCTCTTATTATGTGGTGATTAGAGCAGGGCTTCAATCAGCTGGAGGATTCCCCAAGGCAAGGTCTCGTCCCACCAGTGCACATGGCATGCCCCGTCTGACACCAGGGCGACTTGAGAATTGAGCCCAGGGAAGCTGCAGTGTGGTGCAGCAGATGAGCACCAGTGGTTGCCATGGAGATCACTAATACTGCTGAAACTCAAAGAAAGGGCACTTGCCGCAGCTCAGGAGCCTGCCTGAAAATGAATGAGAAACAGGCGGAATTTAGAATAGGCGCTCAGCTAGTTGTCCCACACGGAGTTTTAATTTCCTTTGCTTTCCTTTTCCTTTTTCAAAGCATAGATTGAAAGCAAGGCCGTGTTCTAATGCATGCCCAGGCCCCTCCGACCTCATCACAGCCTGGCATAGCCTTGGAAGAGATGTATGTTAATGATGGTGCATGACAAATAGGATTGGGGGTGGGGGCCTTGGCGAGGCACGTGCTGGCCCTTCTGGAGCCTGCGTGCTGCTTGTCACTGGGGTTTAGTAGGCACCTTGGGATTTGTCTGCAGCATATGCGCTGCTGTTAATGATTGAAAAATTACCACAACAATTAGTCACGGATCGCTAACGGCAGGGCCCCCGAATGTGATGGACAATGTGATTAAATCCATGTATGTGACAATTAACTCTCCTGCAGGTTTATCCACCAAGGAGAGTGCCCTGGGGGTGAGAGCAGAGGGGAATGGGAAGAGGAAAAAAAGGGGTAACAAAAAGGAGCTGGAGAGAGTAATGCTGCAGAATGGATCTGATACAGCTGGCACTATTGGTTTTAATCTGATCCTGAATTAATCACGGGTTGATTAATCCCAGTTTTATTGCACCTTTCTATTGCCCATTTATTTATATCTCCCTTAATTTATGGAGGCATCACTGATTAAATTCTGACCATTCCATGTTTTTTAAATTTTAAAATCGGGTCTCTCTACTTAATGTGATGTTCTAGGTGATCCAAAGTGCAATTATCTCGTAAAAGCTAAGCAGGCACCAGACATCGCATGTCATGAATCCCCTTATGTATCACAGCTGAGTAACCCAGAATAAATATTTGTTTGCTCAATATTCTGCCTAAGCAAAAAAAAGAAGCCCTGTGATGTCAATCTGCTTGTTTATTTGAGTAGAAGAAATAAGAACACACACACACACACAACTTTGTTAAAGAGGAGCACAAATACAGTATATGTCACATAACATTTTGTGCACAAGAAAAACAGTGTTAATATTTGGATGAGCTGTCTGCAAATACATATTCATAGCATAAGAGTGTATTTGTAGCCCATCGATATGTTGATATGTGGGATTATTTTAACCAGTATGTATTGTTCTTATTTTGAATGCATGTTACATGTTATTTTTGATGTTACTCATATTTTATACAAGACACTGCCTTTAAATAATGTCAAGGAGGCTGTAACACAAACCAGCATAAGCAAAGCTCCATGCTTTGTAAGTCATGAGCTTTGTATGCATGTGTGAGTTAAGAATGCCCCACTCCTAATTCATGAAAGGGCATCTGAAGCTTTAGAAAACATTGGAATACATATAAATATGTGGTTTTTCTTTTTTTCAGTTTTCCTTAGGTTCATTTCATTGCTCTTGTTTAAAGTGAATTTGGTAGAAGGCTCAGTTTTTTTAAAAAATATTCACATTAAAGTGAATTATCTTTGTTACTTGCATATTTGCCTGATCTACATGGGCATACAAAGACAGAAGATCTGTGATGTGGGCAGCAGTGTCTTTCAACATGGTAGTAAAAGCAGATAATCAGCACAAGCAAAGATCTTAGGGCATTGGTGACACAGCACAGATGTTGCCCTATTAGATACCCCAAGAGACCTGTGTCCCTAACTGCTAATATCACCATATTTTAGAACATTAACCAACCAAGAAACCCAGTCTTGCTGTGGATGATTTGGGAACTTCAAGATCCCCCCTTTTGCCAAATTTGTGCTTTCTCTGTCAACCCCCTGATACCCAGCCCTTCAGTTCTGCCAGAAATTTACATGAAGGTAGGAAAGCACTTCATTCATGCACCAGCCTTCATACCCACCAGACTTTAAGTAACTGCATATTTCTTGAGCCAGTAACTCCTGTATTTTCTAATGGCACTCGCCACTGTCTACCTGTGTAGCTTTAATGGTCAGGACCAGCCCTCAGAGTTTATTCATTTGTTAATTTAGCAATTCATATATTTACCGAACAAGTGACATATACCAGTCAATTCCAGGCATATTCCAGATACTTGCAGTGCAGATGAAGATAGAAGATGAGGGGACTCACAAACACATGCTTTATGCTGATAATGTTGTAATGATAAGATATATATGAAAAGAACCATATGCAAGGTAAAAATTGGCAATTGCCCACACAAGATGTGATTGTTTGCAGATGGGAGATGACTTTTCCTGGGATGTTAGAAAGCTTTGTGGTATTTGACTTGGTCTTTAAAGAGGTTCCCCAATGCACTCATAGCCAGTGGTCAAAAGGCTAGATTTCTTGAACAGTTTCTTAGAAGTATGGAAGGGATGTGTAGAATTGAAGAGGTATGTGCAAGAATGCATGTGTAGTAGTACTTAGGGCGTGACAAGGATGTGATTTGAGTGTATGATGTGGAAAGTGGAAGCTATTGCAGCCACATCATAGAGGCCCTTAAATGCTCAGCCAAGGAGTTGGTGATTCATTTTTATAGTTGGTGAATTGAGTCTTCATCAAAGAGGATGGGAGGACATTTCATGAAGCACATGGCTTTCAGACCAGGTCATTCTCCTAACTACATCCTGAAAGCTCCCAGCGAAGCTGCGGTAGAATGGCAGCTCCCATCCAAGGCCTTGGAGGCCCTGCATGTCTAACCCCTGCCCGTTGCTCTGTCTTCATCAGACACTTTTTGCCCCCTCTCTACTGTGGTCACACTGGTTTATGTTTTCTGAATAGGCTGACCTTGCTTTTGTCTGAGTCTCTGCTCCTTACTGATTTATTTTTTTTTAATCTGAAATACCCTCTTCCCCCGGGGCTTGCCATGGCTACTTCTTTCTCTTTATTCAGTCACAGCCTGGAGAGCTCCTCTTTCACTGTTTGCCTATTTCCTAGCCCGCTGTTCCCCTCTCTACATCCTAACACTAAGTGGCTCACCAGAGTGGACACTGGCAATCACCCCCCTGATTTTATCCTCTTCCCTGGTTTGGCTCACATGGCCATTCTGACCCTTGGTAATTTAGGGGAAGGTGCTCCTCTCCCTTCTCCAAGGGTAGACCCTGATTAGGCTTGTCTTATTCATTGCAGTTCTCTTCTGATCGGTGATGGATTTAGTTGTGGGCACATGAGTCAGGGCTGGACGAATGAAATCTGGGGGGCTTCTGGGAAACTGTTTTTGCTTCTGAGAAAGTGTCTTGGGAGGAGGTGGTCTGTTCATCCTCTGGAAGTTAGAAATCCGGTGGCTATATAGAGGTTAGAGGCGGCTGGTGGAAACCTATTGCTGATGCCGTTGAGGAAAATTCTATAAAGCACACGGTGAGAGCCTACGCCTTACTTCTGGTGGCGTAGTAGAGGCAGGCCTTGATGAGAAGAATATGACCCATCAAACAGAACTTGGCAACTGAGGGGTGGGATTTTCCTCCTGATATTCATACTCAGAGTTAATTGGGAGGAATAGGGGATGTAGGAGACAGAGCAGGTGCAGGGAAACAGGTAGGTGAAATTTAGAAATATAGAAGATTAAGTGTCCCTTGAAGCTCTCTCTAGCTGAGAGTTGAAAATCAGGAATGGAGATGGGCTATTTATAATCAGAAGAAAATACCTCTTTCTTTCTTTCTAGATAATTAGGCTTGGCAATTGACTCTTTTCTTTCCTAGTTAAAATGCTTAACTGAGAAACAGGGTCCATGTGTAACTCAACTTTATACGTCCAAACCCCTGGATGTGTGCTTATCATAATACTTTGCACATGATTCCTTGAGACAAAAACAAAACAAAACAAAAAAAAAAAACCCAAAACAAAAACAAGTGAAAGGTTTGACTGTGCTTTGTTCTAACAGGGCTAAGCAGAACTAGTCCTAAGATTCGTTTGATGGTCTTCTGGGATGCACAGGAACTGGTTTCTGAGCAGTCATAAGGCACAAGCAGACCTCCTTCAGACACTATCCCATTGCGCTCATTTCTTCTTAACACTTCCCAATTTCCTGAAAAGCCCTTTGTTGGACTCACAAAAATAATTCTCACTTCAGCATCTTCAAGACATGGGTTATGAACATCTTCAACAATTATGAACCTGGGTTCTGGATTCAGACTACTCAAGCTTGAATCCTGTCTTACTAGCTAGGTGACCTTGGGCTAACTCCTTAACCTCTTCAAGCCTTATTAAGTATTATAAATTAATTTTTGTTTGTGTGATATAAATTACATGTAATTATACATATTATATGCAAGTTACTCATAATTTATATATACACAAATCACATATATGTACACACATGCAAAATTTAACATATTTTGAGGATTAAATGAATTAATTCATATGTTTAGACAGTCTTGACCTACATAAAGCACTGTGTCATTATTGACCTGGCACGTGAAGGTACTCATGCCCTGTGTCTTAAAAGCCCACAGCTAATACAATCAATGGAGAAAAACTGAAAGCTTTCCCTCTATGATACAGTATAAGGTAAGGATGCCTACTTGTGCCACTTCTAGTCAACATACTTCTGATTGCTAGAGCAGTCAGACAAGAAAAAGAAATCAAAGATATCCAATTTGCGAAGGAAGAAGTAAAATTACCTCTATTTTGTAGGTGACATGATCATATATTTAGAAAACCCTAAAGAGTGCCTTGACGTGCCAGATTGATACTGACTGACATAGATAGCACTTAGGAGTAATCTTAACCAAAGATGTGAAAGACTTGTATCCTGAAAGTTATTTAAAGAATGATGAATAAAATTAAGGAAGACACATATAAATGGAAAGACATTCTTTGTTCATGGATTGATAGTTAGTATTCCTAAAATGTACAACCCAAAGTGAACTACAGATTCAATGCAATCCCTATCAAAATCCATTGGCATTCTCTCCAGAAATAGGAAAAAAAGTCCTCAAGTTTAAATGAACCACAAACACCCTAAATGGTCACAGCAATTTTGAGCAAGAAGAACAAAGCTGGAGGTATCACACTTCCTGATTCCAAACTTTATTATAATGCTACAGTAATTAAAACAATGTGATACTGGCATAAAGACAAACAAACAAAACAAACAAACAAACAAAAAAACAAAACAAAAAAAACAATGAAACAGAATAGAGAGCCCAGAAATAAATCCATGACAAGGGTCAAGAATGCAGTGTGGAAGGGATAGTCTCTAGTGGATATCCACATGCAGAAAATGAAGTTGGACCTTTATCTCACATGACATACAATCAATCCAAAATGGATCAAAGATTTAAACAAAGACTGGAAACTGTAAAATTATTAGAAGAAAACAGAGGGATAAAGCTCCTTCAGATTGTTCTGGAAAGTGACCTTTTTTGGTTATGATACCGAAAGCACAGGTAATGAAAGCAAAAGTAGACAGTTGGAGCTACATCGAAATGAAAAGCTTCTGTACAGCACAGGAAACAATGAAAAGGCAACCTATGGGTGGGAGGAAATGTTTGCAACCCACACTTCTGGTAAGTGATTAATATTCAAAGTATATAAGGAACTCCTACAACTCCATAACAACAAAAAAATGGATTAAAATAGGCAAAGGACTTGAATAGACATTTCTCAAAAAGACATACAGTGGCAACAAGTGTATGAAGAGTAGTCAACACTACTGATCATCAGGGGAATGCAAATCAAAACCACAAAGAGATCTCCCCCCATACGTATTAGAATGGCTAAAAGAAGAAAAGAAGAGAAGATAAAGTAAAGGTTGGTGAGAATGCAGAGAAGAGGGATCCCTCATGTCCAGCTTGTAGGAATGTAAGTTGGTGCCACTGTGGGAAACAGTATGAAAATTTAGAAAAATCAAACTACCATGGGATCTAGCATTTCCGATTCTGGGGGTGTATCCAGAGGAAATGAAATCAGTATCCTCATGTTCATTGCAGCGTTTTTCGCAGGAGCTGAAATATGGAAGCAGCCTAGGTGTAGACAGTGGTCAATGTGTTGGTAAAGGAAATGTGGAATATATAGTACAACGGAGTAGTATTCAGCCTTTCAAAAGAAAGAAATCCTGACATTTGGGGCAACTTGCTAAGTGAAGTAAGCCAGACACAGAAAGACAAATACTGCCTATCTTCATTTACATTTAGAATTCAAAATACTCAAACTCCTAGACATAGAGAATAGAACATTGCTTGCCAGGGGCTGAGGGGAGAGAGAAATGAGGAGATGTTGGTCAAGAGCACAAAGTTTCAGTTAGGCAAGATGAGTAATTTCAGGGGATCTAATATACAGTATGGTGGCTGTCGTTAACAATATATATTATATACTTGAAATTTGCTAAGGGGGTAAATCTTAAGTGTTCTCATCTTATACACACACACACACACACACACACACACTCTCACACAGGAAACAGTAACTATGTGAGAGGATGGATATGTTCATTAGCTTTGTTGTGATCATTTCACATATATATACATGTATCAGAACATCATATTATTATATACCTTACATATGTATCATTTTTGTTTGTCAATTATACAACATTAAGTGTGGGAGGAAAAAAGGAAAGAAAAATAAAAAGGAGACATGAAAAATAATATGTGTGGGACTCTAATTGCAAGAACACAGATTACTATGGTAGCAACAGAGGCTTCAGATAATTTCATGATCTTTTCTGTGACCAGATGCTCTTTAACCTGTCTGTCCATTGTAATTTTTTCCTATTGTATTTAAAATTCTAAAATGTGAGACAGAGAAATAATTTTCTAGCTGACAATAATTTATCTTTCACTTTTATGATTTTTTTTTAAGATTTTATTTGACAGAGAGATCACAAGCAGGCAGAGAGGCAGACAGAGAGAGAGGGGGAAGCAGGCTCCCCGCTGAGCAGAGAGCCCAATGTGGGACTCCATCCCAGGACCCTGAGATCAAGACCTGAACTGAAGGCAGCGGCTTAACCCACTGAGCCACCCAGGTGCCCCTCTTTTATGGTGCTTTTAAAGATTATTTTCTTGCTCTCTGATCTCAGTCTGTTTTGGAAAGAGGTGGGGAATATCACTTCCATTTCATGAGGAAAGAAGCCTAGGGATACCTTGGTTAAATGTTCTAGTTATAAGCAGCTGAAGCATGAGTAGAACCTGAGCCTTCTGTTTCCTAGCCCCTGACTGGGGTGCTCATCTGTTAATCCGTCTGTGTCACAAATGCCAAGTAGAATATCCAGGAGCCTAGATGAAAGTGTTCGGGCCTTCACAGTTCTCCCACATTGACTGAGGGCTCCCAACTTACTAATGGAAAACAAACACCATCACCACTGAATTGGCTGGTTTGGGTGGCACGTAAATTAGCTCACCTAGGATAGCTTTCCTACCTTTGCCCTACATTGCTGCTACTTCGGGCTGTCTCTTGACCTACTCTGAGCAGCTGTGAATGGCCAGGTGACTACAGCTTCATCTACTTTTGGGGGCCATGTGGCATGGCTTTCCCAGGATTGTCCCCGTTCTCAGCAGAGGAGAGGGTGCTCAGTCCCGTGGGTGAATAAGACAGAGTCCCAATGCTTATTCCAAGAGTAAATATTTTCATAAGCCTCCTGTCTTTTCTTGACTATAAAATATGCAAATATTATCAGTACCGTCCTATATTCATATTAATTTTAATATATAAAAGCACTTTTTATGTGTCATATAGTGAAACGTTGGCTTAAAAATTCCAGTGTGCTTAACATGTGACTCTACATTTCTTGGACACCCTTGGGGATGCCTCTTACCCAGAAGTCTGTGCTGCTGGCATGCGTTGGGCTCCTCTAGGCAGATATTTTCACATGTGACACCTTTGTCCAGGAGTTCTTATTGTAGTCCAGCATGTTGAAGTAGTTAGCATGTTGCCTATAAAATGCGATAGGCTTGTCTGCTCTTTTGCCTTGGCAAAGCTCTGATCTACCCATTCTGTTCAAAACATTCTGTTATCTTCTTTTTTGTTTTTAAATTTTTTTTTAATTTTTAAAGAAGATTTTATTTATTTGAGAGAGAGAGAGAATGAGAGAGAGAGAGCATGAGAAGAGAGAGGTCAGAGGGAGAAGCAGGGAGCCTGATGTGGAACTTGATCCCGGGACTCTAGGATCATGACCCAAGCTGAAGGCAGCCGCTTAACCATCTGAGCCACCCAGCAACCCCTAAAATTGTTTATCTTCTATCCTAGTGGGGGCCACCATCAGAGAGGCAACATGGCATAGGATGTTTTAGGAATCTGGACCAGGGATTGAGTTATTCTTTCTGCTGGTGTCATGAAGTATCATTCCCAGGCAGTCTCTTCTTGAAAACCCAGAACTAGAAGGTCTCCACATATTCATCTAGGTTTGTCTCCCCAGATCATAAAACCATTTCTAATATGCAGTTGTTTATCTTTTATATTTTATTCATCTTTCTGATTCCCAACTTTCCCTTTGCATAATATATCTATAAAAGTTATAGCATCTTGGAACAAATGCTGTTACAGCTCACATCTCTGCATAATAAAACAATTTCCACAGCCCTGTGCGATGACCCAGTTTAGGTGGTATTGTATTTATAAAACTCCAGGATCATTTTAAGAAGAACATTCTGATTTGAACTAATAGTCTTGACCACCTTACAACTTAATTTCAAAGGTTAATTAACAGCTTTAAGGCAGTTATGCTTAAACCTACACTGCCACACCCAAGTATACGGTCTCAGGCAGACATCAGCTAGCCATCTTTTATTTTATTATCTTATTTTATTATTTTATTTTATCTTTAGTTTAATTTTTTTTTTGAGAGAGAGAGAGAGAGAACATGAGCAGGGAGGGGCAGAGGGACAAGCAGACTCCCCACTAAGCAGGGAGTCCAACTTGGGGCTCCATCCCAGGACCCTGAGATCATGACCTGAGCCAAAGACAGATGCTTAATTAACTGAGCCACCTCAGTTCTGGATAAACTACCTCCCCCTTTTTGGTAAGATTTTAATCAGCTAGCCATTTTGATACGCACTGTCCTAGTACAGCCCTCTGCTCCCGCGGAACAGGAGAAAGGATGACTGGCAGATTCGGGAACTAATAGTTTTTCCTCTCACATTTGTGAATGTTGCTCCTAAGCCTCTCCACTATAGTAAGCAAGCAAACGCAAGATACGTTGGCACAGTCATTCACACAGGATGTTGGGTTTTCTTGTCTTTGGCAGGTTGGCCCACCTGCCCGACCCCATCCCCATCCAGAAAAGGGAGTAGGTTGGATAAGGGCAAGGAAAGGTTTGTGCAGGATTGAAGAGAGCCAATAGTGGGGTGACTCATAGCTTAGTGGCCTCTGTTTACAGATGAGGTGATCAAAATATTGTAGGACAAATGACAGAACTGGGAACAGACCATCTCCTGGGGGCTCTGGGGCTGTGTCTCCTGGGACCCAGCTCACGGCCCCTCCTGGTACAGCATGTCAAGCACCTGGCGAAAAAGACATTGCCAAGCGCTTGAATGTTACGCCATCACTGTTTGAGGTAGGTTTTTTTTTAATTTCAGATTTTGCCTTTAATTTGTCTTTTTCCTGATGATGAAATCTCAGGTTTTAAACCCAGCAATATCATGTAAGCCATCAGATTAGCATTCCCTGATGCGGAAGATGGAGTTCTGGGTAGAAAGAAAGTTACGTTTATTAACTGCTTCGTTGGGCCCAAGGGGTGCCTGGGCAGTTGTTATGGCCTTGCTTGAAAACCTTCCCCGCTCTTCCATCTCTCTTTCCACTGAACTCAGTACCTACATTTATCTAACAGCAGACCGAGACCATGTAGTATATCGCATATCTGGATATCCACGAAGCGTTTGAGAAAATCTCCCCAGAGGCCCTCATGAGTAACATGGAGAATTGTGGGCAGGGCAGACGAATAATGCATTTATATCTATTTGGACAGACCTTTCCAGAGTGTAGATTATCAATTTAATATTAACCTGCAGGAATATTTATAGCGAAGCTGTGCTGAGCTGAGCCTTCAGACTTGTCTTGTTCATAATTTTTATCAATGACTGTGATGAAGACACATTTATCAAATTGGCAGTTGACACAAGGCTGGGAGGGACAGCTAATATGATTAGTGACTTGATCTTGAGTCAAGAAAATCTTGATAATCTAAAATAATGCACCAGAAATAACTGGGTAAAAAATAGTAAAGATAAATATAAAATCTTTAAATTAGGTTTAAAAAATTAATCACACAACTCTGGAGTGGGGAGAAGGGGAGGGTGTAATTTGTCACAAATTCAATATGAGTTAATGTATGATAAGGCAGTTGAAAAGTGTAGATGATATTATAGAAGTACAGAGTGGAGTCCAGGGGAAGTATTAATGTTAAGCAGACTGCATCTGGGTTATTGTATTGAATAATCCCTCCCTACCTGAGATGCACTAGAATTCAAACATTGCCAAATGATAAGTCCATTTTCACGTTCATGAGCTAAGTGGAAAGATTTAATTACCAAGTGAGGTATGTATTTAACTTCTGGATAAACTATTTGAAACAGAGAAATGACTATTCCTTTGTTCTGTCCTTTGTGACTCTCTGCCACAAAGGACAGACTGCGCTCCCACCCTAAAATTAAAACCAGAGATACCGAATAGGTCTCTTCTTTGTTGACAGAAATGTTTGTCCCCCACCCTACCCTGCCCTTGTTCAACTGTGTGGTGAATTTGAAGTGTTTTAATGGTGCTCTCTGTAAAACAGGTTTCTGCAGGCTCTATATAGGACTTTAAAAATGAAAACAGCATTGTGTGCACACACATGCTAGTCTGTTGGTTGAATCCATTTTGCAAAATTAAAAATGAAAGCCCTCTTTAAAAAATTCCCTTCTGCAGTTAGCCTGAAGCATAGTGTTTACTGGCAGCAGGAAAAGACAGTCAGTCCTTTATGCACGTCTTACACCTCCCTTTCAATTCCCATCTCTTTGCCCTGGAAAGAAAAATATTCTGGCATAAGCATCTTTTCGTCATCTCTGTTTAGAACGGGTACCACCTGCCTTCATAGCCCAGGGGAGCCCTCCGTGTGTTCCTGCCCAGGCGCACCACATGGTAACGTGGACACTGTGCCAGGCCTACTTGCTAATAGGTTGGGGAGAGCAGGAGAGCCCGCAAGGGGGAGGGGGAGTGCTGGCGCATTACAAAGCATTGAGCCACTGTCTGATGTTCATTAGCTGGGTGAGGCTGCCTGCCACGTGAGGGGGGAGGATAAAAGGCATGGGGTGTATTGCAAGCTGTCACTTGGACACAGAGGGCAAATTATAATTACCACCATGGTTTCTTTTCCCTTCTTCCTCTTCTTGGGTCTCAACTAAATTCATTATTCTTAGGTTTAGGGATGGGGGGAAGGCGACTGGCTATTTGTCATCGGTAGTCCAGGTTCTGTACCCCTTTGCTTGATTCTTCAAAAGAAAACAAAACAGTGATGTCATTTCCTACCACCAGTGCCACTGCCTCTCAGACCCACAGTTTTATTGGGTATCTGTTGTAGACATGCACAAGAACTTTCTTTTACATTTCTCACTGATTTCCACGATGCAGTCTTTTTTCCTTAGGAATTTAGAATTTCTGTGTCGATATTTATTCTGACAGGGATGCTTAGGTTTGTTTTTACTTTGGGGTGCAACCCTCAATCACGGTTTTTTGCTTCTCTGTTTCAAGTGTAAGAGGTGCATATGTCCATGGATGTCTCTAGAAGACTGTCTCAGCATGAGTGAGTTCATCAAAGGGTTTCTTGAGCAGAGGTCTTGCCAGAGTGATGAGTGGGCCTCATGAAACGGACAGAGAAGAATACTAAGGAAACACAGACTGGCTTCCTTAGAGTCCCCAAATACCTGTTTTTATTGGTAAAATGGTAAAATCCTGAGAGATTGGCAATCTCAGGATTGCCAACTTTGATCTTTTTTTGGAATCAGGTGGGAAATAAAGACGTTTCAAAAATTCTAGAAAGTACAAAGCTTCTCTCTCCTACGTTTTTGTATTTCTGCAGTCCATACTTGTCTTACAGTCAATATCATCTTTCATTTATTTTGGCAGTATTTGTTTCTTTCCTAATGGTAAATCAAATAATGTAACGTCGAATAATCAATGATGTCTCAGGTCTGATGAAATATAGTTTAACTGACCAGGGTGTTGTGGATTAAATGAAATAACATGGCGAATGTGGAGTTCTACAAATGTCTGTTTAATTTCATTGGGGCTGGGCCCTTTATCTTGTGCTTCATTAAAGGAGAGCATAAAGATGGATAGAGATTTGGGCTCCTCACTTCCTGTTTGATGTCTCGGCGTGCGATTCCCCCTTTCCTTCCTTCCGTTCGTCGCGTGGGAGGACGGGTATTATGCATCGCTGTGCCTGGCAGTCTGCTAGGAACAGCATTTCTAGAGGTGAAGGACAGTTTTTGCCCCCAGGGGAGTTCAGAGCCTAATGGAGAAAGAGAGAGAGAGTGCACACACTTACAGGGGACTGTGATGAATACAGTGGTGGTGCTGGGGGAGCCCAGAGAAAAAGCATCCAGCTCAGTTGGAGGTGGGCAGAGCAGCAAGAGCTATAAGGAAATAAATACTCAGGGTGAGTCCTAACGGATGATGAAGAAGTTAGCAGGGGAAGTTCACAGTTGGCATTTAATGAAATTACAGTAGGGGAAATACTCATACTTTTCCTGTTCAGGGAAGCTGCCTCACCACCTCCTGGCCCAGCCCTGGATTCAGTCATGGCTGCGGTGGAATCCCTCGAGCTGAAACTCACCTCTGCTGCCATGGCACACATTTCTAGCTTCTGCCTTCGGAGCTGCACACACTCACTAGGCCCCTGTCCAAGAGCTTCCTCAAAGTGCAGGCCTCAGCTAAGGGTGACATTTCCTCCAAGTCTATCACAGGGCAGCTTTGAGATCCTACCGTGTACACTAGCAACCCCGTAGCACACCTTTGAGCCTTTCTCCTTTCATCTGTCACTCTAAGTGCACCCTCGCTCCAGCTTTGGGATCAGCTCCCTCCACCAAAACCACCAGCAACAAAGTCCTTGCTTCAGGCTCTGCTTTTGGAGCTACTCAAACTAATTGACGACTGAAATGATTTCTACAGTAATTACTTAAAGCTTGCACTGAGGACATTTTTAATAGACTGTAAAACTGACTGACAGAGTGGGCCCAAGAGATGGAGCGGAGTGTGAGTGAGCCAAGGAAGGCTGTTAGACAGAGGCGACCGAGAACCAGCAGATAGGAGGGAATATACACAAATGCTTCTAAGCCTTCAGTGATTTATACAGTAATACCCAATTTCAGTACATTTAGTGCACATCATCAATCCCCCAGTGGAAAAAGGAGATATGGAAGTTTCAATTGCCAAGTAGAACTTCCAGGCAAAGATTGATTAATGATGTAATTGTCAGATTGGCAAAGGGGAGTGTGTGGAAGGAGGTGTTCAGAAATGATGATGCATGAGTTGAATTTATGGTGCGGTGAAGGGCTTTGCTTAGTAATTACTAGAAATAGTTTGGTTAACGGTTGTGTGGCGTAGATATCCTGCCGGTCAGAAGTTAGAACAAAAGCAGATCTCTCTCCTCATGTATTTGTCTCTAATGATACTTACCTGAATATTCGGTTCTGGAATGCAGTACAGTCTAGTATAGGGTTTAGTGATGATGGCCGTGTTCTGGATGCTCTCCAGTATGGAAGCGACTAACCGCATGTCGCTCTTCAGTTTGAGCGGCACATGAATGCCAGTGAGGAACTAGATTCTTGAATATCATGTAGTTTTAATCCGCTTCAATTGAAATAGCCACATGCAGCTATTGGCTCTTCTTGGACAGTGCTGTATAGAACGGACGAAAAGGATCAAAATACCAAAGGCTCACATGTACCATACAGGAAAATCTGAGACCTATCAGTGGGCCCAGTACAAAAAAAGTCTAGCTTGCCACACACTGGAAGTTCCAGAGGCAACTCAGGACCCAGGAAGCACGGTGTAGGGTGTCAGAGAGACCTGGGCTAGCTATTTCAAAGAGCATGGTGAGTTTCCGATATATCTTAGTTGTTGCTAAAAGATTGTGTCCTTCTTCGTGTGTGCACTCACCTGATGGTCAGGTAGAAGAGGCCACAGCTGCTCTGACTTTTGAGGGGCCCTGACTCTTGAACGCTCTGCTCCTGTGGATTTTTAGCAGCCCCCCAGGCCCCCTGCAGAGAAGCTGCTCTATCCTTCCGATGCTGTTTCTGTTCCAGAAACTGGACACAGCCCCGGAGGAGCCCAGCCCCCACCTCTCCCTCTGTACCGGCTTGTCGGGTAGAAGAGCAGAGACTTTTTCTCCTGAAGAGGAGAAAACCTGTGACCGTAGCTGTTCCGCCTGAATCAGTCAATGGTGTGGGATGCTCATACTCGTGCGTTTTCTTCAGCTTCCACAGAACTCTTGTTTCCTAGGGAAGCCCGTGGACTTGGAGTTGCCACTTGAGTGTAGCATTGGGCCCCTCGTGTCTCAGTTTTCTCCTTTGTGAAATGGGCATCCAGCACATGAGGCGGTTTTGAATAAAACATGAGGTAACGAATGCACAAACAGTTTGTTAAATGTGAGGTGGTATTTTGGTGGTGAACTTAATTAGGCATGTCTTAGCATTTTTTTGCATTTGCTCGTGCTTGGGTCACTTGAATACTGTCATGGAAAATATGACAATGCTCACATGGCATGACTTAATGCCACACTTATACGGTTAAGATTTAAACTGGGAGACTGGGTTTAAAATCTCTTTTTCCAGGATAGTGACTTTGGTGTTAAGAGAACAGCTGTAGGACCGGAGGCTGTGGACTTTTTTTTTTTTTTTTCTTTTTAAAGACTTCATTTATTTGAAAGAGAGAGCACAAGCAGGGGGAGCAGCAGAGGAAGAGGGAGAAGCAGACTCCCAGCTGAGCAGGGAGCCTGATGGGACTCGATCCCAGGATGCTGGGACCATGACCTGAGCTGAAGGCAGTTGCTTAACTGACTGAACACCCCAGGCAGCCCTGGACTTTTTCTATAAAACACCAGATAGTAAATATTTTAGGCTTTGTGGGCCATATGCTGTCTCTGGAGCTGCTGCTGCTTTTCTAAAACTTAGAAAGACATAAAGCATATTCTTAGCTCATGATCATGCTAAAACCGGCTGCCGGCCAGATTTAGGTTACAGCCTGTAGTTCCATGACCATGGCTCTAGAGCTGTTCTGTCCAGTCCAGTGTTACAGCCACTAGCCACTCTTCTACTGGGGCTCTTTATACATTTAAAGTCATGGGAAATTGAATTCCTCAGTCACATAGCACACAATTCTACCAGGCAGTGATGTGGGATCTTAACATTGCCACTAACTAGCCTCTCAGACTTAGACTCGTTACTTACTCTTTCTTGATTCTGTTTACACAGCTGTAAAGTACAAAGTACAGCATTACCTCTCTGTAGGATGTGGTAAAGATTTAATGACTATAAAGTACTTAGCACAGGGCCTGGCCACATTTAGTCAAAGTAAACTGTTAATATTCTAAAAGTAGAGACATTTCTATTCTTGGTAATTTTAATAAAGCTTAACTTTTTAAAGTGTTGTATTTAGAAAAAGGGATTATCATTCCTTTTTACAGGACATTTGTAAAGTACAAGATTACATTGTCTTTGGTTTTAGTACTAACCCAAAGAAAAAGTGCTTCTCTAAGTCCTGAACCATGTTACATACAGAACAGGTGCATCTATCTATCTGTCTGTCTGTCTGTCTACCTATCTATGTGTGTGTGTGTCTCTCTCTCTTTTTATTTTTAACTGAAGTATAGTTGACATATAATATTAAATTAGTTTTAGGTGTACAATATAGTGATTTAACAGTTACAATACATTACAAAATGCGTACCACTCTAAGTGAATTACAGTATTATTGACCATATTCCCTAACAGGTGCCTTCTTGTCTGTCATTTCTATGACTTGTTTTCAATTTAACCTTCAATCCAGGTTAGTACTCACCCTATAGTAATTTTGTGAAAAAAATCCATGATAAATATTTGTTCAGCCTAGTGCTGTGGTAGACATAAAGGTGAGTTCACAGGGGAGGATGCTCTGCAGTGAGAATTTCAGAGTAAATTATTGTTTTACTTTTGCTTATGAAAGAGTTCTAGCCAACACTGTATTGATTAGTTTCTCCTTCAATGCTAGCGTATTACTTGTTGCTGAGCAACAAGACTTCTTTTGTATGTCATAATGAGCCAAATGTGATGTTAGGAGGGCAGCTTGTGGGGTCACGGACTTCTGAAGCCTGGCATTGCTTTCTTTCATTCTCCCGTGGGCAGCTGTCAGCCATATATTTACGTCGCGTGAATGTATGAACAGGCCACTAAGAGCTGAGTCGTTTGCCTTTCTGTGCAAAGCCATCTCCCTCTATTCTTGCTCAAGACAGATCATGATCTTTACATGCCAATATTATCAGCTGACAGTGGTAACATTATTAGCCAGATGAAACTTTGATCAATTGAATTGTGTGATTTATGTACCCTGTCGTATGTTTTTATGTTCTGTATACATGGTACTGTTAGCATCCTAGAAGGGTCCCAGCCCAGACAGAAATGAAGGGGATTGGATGTTGGTTTCTCACGTCCAGAGTATTGGTGATTATTACAAGAAGTTACAAAGTGCGATGTCTTTTTATAAGACAATACTCTGCTGCAGTGACCATGCTGATACAGAGAACGTGTCTTGGTTATTTGTTTCTCAATTTGCACATCAAGACATTTGTGGTTTCTTTCTTTCTTTTTTTTTAATGATTTTATTATGTTCTGTTTGTCACCATACTGTACGTCATTGGTTTTTGATGTAGTGTTCCATGATTCATTGTTTGCATATAACACCCAGTGCTCCATGCAAATCGTGCCCTCAATACCCACCACTGGGCTCACCTATCTCCCCATCCCCTCCCCTCTAAAACCTTCAGTTTGTTTCCCAGAGTCCATAGTCTGTCATGGTTGTCTTCCCCCTCTGAGTCCCCACCCCCCCTTCATGTTTCCCTTCCTTCTCCTAATGTCCTCCGTGCTCTTCCTTATGTGGTTTCCCCTCTGGGATACACAGTCCTGCTTGTGTGTCTGGGCCTCTGCGATCACTGCCTGGATGGATTCCTTTTCATCGTGAGCAAGCTGCTGCCACAACCAAGAGGGGCCCCACCAGGATAGTTCCTGGCCTCGGGGGACAGGTGGTGTTCTCTGCCTTGTAAGCATAGTGTGGAGAAGTGCTGACTATTGACAGGTGAGAGCCAGAAATGGGGCCTCTGGTACAAGGCGCTTGAGGTGGGGTGCTGATGTTTTAGAAATAAGGTATCAGACCCGCAGTCTGGTGAAATGAGGTAAACACTGTAACCGAGTGACTCTGAGTCTTAGAACAGAGTTTCTAAGAACCAATCTCAGATACTCTTTGGATCACACAGGGTAGTAATAGTAGCAGGCAGTGGGTAGTTGCTAACCTTGAGGTTTTGGCAACTCTGTGCCAAGTACCAGGGTGAAAATGTACCCCACTTACCTCCTTTGATATTTACAACAGCCCTATACCCTTGGCACTGTAGTTGCTGTTCTGTTTCACTGCTGACCAAGTGGGGCCTTAGAGAAGGTAAATCACCCAGAGTCGCACATGTGAGTCGGTGGAGCGCTGGATTCAACACCAGCTAGTGCTGACTGTGCCCGTGCAAACATGTGGCTCTTCCTCTCTGGGCCTTGTGTCCTCCTCTGGAGAGTGACTGGTTTGACTAAACTGTTCCAAAATCCCTGCGGTCATGGACAGTCTGGAGTGGTTTTAGGAGGCCTGTGTTTTCTCCATTAGGTTCCTGGGGCCTGTTTTCGGTCCTGGAATGACTAGTCTTCCCTCGGTGCCCTACTTGTTTATATGAGTTGAGCTTCCTGAGAGCACTTGTGCTTTCTGTCGGGCCCATGATGAGGCTCTGTAGACCCTGAATCAGTGACTTAAACTCTTATCATTCTGTGTTGACAGGGTCAGTACCGATTCTGGAGAATATTCTTTCCTTGAGGCGTAGGGATAATTTCCTCGTGCGTAAGGATAATTTCTTCAGGATTTTCTTCTTCATAAGCAACTAGGTTTTAGGGTCTGCTGCGTCCTGGGACAAGTGTGTTTTTTCCTATCCCTGGAGTTAATTTTTAGCTTTCATATCGGGCCCTATTTCTTTAACTGTTTCTCTGAATCCTGTCCCCATCTTCACTCAACCTCGCCCAAAACAATGGTGGTTGAATTGCTCAAGCTTCAAACACAAAAGTGCAGCCGTACGTTTGTGATGATATTCAGTTTGGTCAGGTTGTGATTCTGTTTCTTAGGAAAAACCTTTTCACTGATTTTGTTTATATTAAGTACTTAGATTTGACTGGTCTGCCAGGGCTCAAAGTGTTAGTAGATTGATGTCTACTGTTGCCCTGCCTGAATATTTCTACTGACTATGTGCTTCCATTTGATTCCGTGGACAGAGTTCTTCTGCAACTGAGATCTGATGATGCACAGTCACCATTACAAAGCGTACATTCTGTTCACAGGCCGACACACGCCTGGAACACAATATGTAAGAAGGTATTTTAGATGTTTGTTTGTGTGCCTTAGATCCCATTGTTCAAAGACGGCAAGTTTAGTGGCACCGAAGAGTTAGCTGTGGACTTGTGAAATTTGAGGTGCCTCTTAGAGATCTATTTTTGCTGAGTTTCAGCCATTATCTTTGGGAAAATCACCAACCCCAGCTTCTCCCACCACAGGCTCTGATCCTTCTTTAGCTATCAAATACCTCACATTCTGTATATCCAAATCCACATCCATCAATTCTTCCTGATCTCCTCAAACACAATACGTACACACCCATTAATTTTCCTGATTCTAAAAAACTCTTTTCATGTTTTCATTCAATTCATTCAGCAAATATTTATTGAGCTTTTATGTAGCGGGCCCCTTTCTGGGCACTGGGTATACAGCAATGAAAAGAACAGCACAAAACTATACCTCTCAGAAGCTTATAGTCTGGTCGGAACAGATAAACAGCAAGGTGAACTGAGCTAAATACATTATCTGTTGCCCTAAGATTATAAGTGATGTAGTGAAAATGAAGCTGGAAAGGAAGAAAGGAAGTTTAGGTTAGAGGGGTGGGTGAGGGTATTCCAGCTTAGAATAGGACAGTCAGCAGATACCTCTCTGTGAAGGTGGTATTTGACACTTTTATGGTATCATGATCTTCCCAATTACCCAATATTTAAGGGTCTGCTTTGGTTCTCCTTTGTCTAAAATCTGTTGACAGATTGAATTGGTTCAACCTGGGCAGTATGGCTTCCATCTCTTTCCTTTTCTCTGTTCATGACACCATTGCTTTTAATTCAGGGCTTTCCCCTCCTCTCCTCCACAGTTGTGTTACCTTCCAGAGAAGCCCACCAGTCACTGGTCTGTTTTAAATTTGATTTTCTGATTAGTTATTATTGGCATATAAAACCATTGCTGCATTTTCTGTTTAGTAATGTATCCTCTGAGTTGAGAAGCAGACAGTAATGTCATGCATATAATAATATTCTTATTAAGGTATTTACATAAGAGAAAACACCCATTTCAAGCATGCAGTTGGATGAATTTTAGTTAGTATATACAATTGCATAACTACCACAGTCAAGATATAGAAAGTTCCCTCACCTTAAAAGGCTTCCTCATGGGCCTTTGCAATTGTTCTCTCTCCCTACTCCAGTTGTAAGCCATCATGGATACGTTTTCTGTCATGGTTTGCCTTCTCTAGAATTTCATATGGAAATGGATTCATACAGTGCATAGACTTCTGTGTTTGCTTCTTTCACTTACAAAGTATTTGAGATTCATCCATGTTGAATATATTAATATTTTATTCTTTATAATTGCTGAATAGTATTTCATGGAGTGGATCTATCACAATCAGTTTATCCATTCATCAGCTGATGGACATTTGGATTGTTTTCTGTTTGAGAGTATCACGTATAATGCTACTGTATGAACACCCGGGTACACATCTTTGTGTGGATACTTGTGTTGGTTTCATTTTAGTAAACAGGTCTGGACGTGAAAAAAGAGTCATTTGGTAACTGTTTAACTATATTATTTTCCAAGGTGATTTCCCATTTTGTATTCCCACCAACACTGTGGTAGCCAGCCTGTAAGATGAACCCCGCTGCTCCCTGCTTTCTGGGGTCCATAGCTGTATAGGGTCTCCTCCCACATTGCATCAGAATTGGTTTGCGTGATCAGTGGAATATTGCAGAAATGATGGTCTGTCCCTTCTGAGCACAGGTTATAAAATACACTGCAACTGTTACCTTGACTGGTTGCTTACTCTTTCTTGAATCCCTCACCTTGGGAGAGCTGGTTGCCATGTTGCAAGCAGCCCTATGCAGAGATCCACATAATGAGAAACTGAGGCCTTTGGCCAACAGCCTATTAGCAACTGCTACCTCCTACTAAGAGCTCTATGAGTGAGCTTGGAAGTAGATAATCCAGCCCAGTTGCCTATAGCCTTGGGGGACATCATGATCACAACCTCACGGGAGACTCCAGAGTCAGAACCACTCAGCTGAGCTGCTTTTAGCTTCCTGACATCAGAAACCCTGTGAGGGAATCAATGTTTATGGTTCTGGGCTGCTAAGTTCTTAACAGTTTCTTACACAGCAGTGGATAGCAGATACAAGGACAGTGCTAATTTCTCTACATCCTCAGCAGCATTTGACATTGTCAGTCTTTTTAACCTGAATGATTCTAGTACATGTATGGTGGAATCGTTGTGTTTTTAATTGACATTTCTCTGATGACTAGTGATGTTGAATATCTATTCATGTTTTAAATTGCCATTTATATATCTTCTGTGAAGTGTCTGGTCCTACTTTTGCCCATTTTTAAAATTGCTTGTCTTTATTATTATTTCTTTTAATCTGTCCTAAAAATCTGTTGTACCATCTCCACAGACGATAAGAATCATTTCCAGTCATGGCCTCTGTAATTGTTCCTGAGCAGAATTAAGTGGGCCTTGCAATAGTATTTCTTAGCAGCATTTTGACCATACTCAGCCTTAGGCTCTCAGTCTCATTGCCTTTTCCTGGAGTCGGCTTGGGTTTATATTCCTGCACCACTGAAGCAAATTCTGTAGCCAACATCAAAACCTTTTCATATCCTAAATCCCTTCTCCTTGTCTCTTACCAGTTATTGAGAGTTACATAAACACAGAGCTTTTCCCCTGTCTCGTGATGCCCCCACTGCCCTTAGAATTGTTTCTTTTTTTTTTTTTAAAGATTTTATTTATTTATTTGACAGACAAGTAGGTGGAGACATCACAGGCAGACACAGAGAGAGAGAGAGGAGGAAGAGGAAACAGGCTCCCTGCAGAGCAGAGAGCCCGATGCGGGGCTCCATCCCAGGACCCTGGGATCATGACCTGAGCCGAAGGCAGAGGCTTTAACCCACTGAGTCACCCAGGCACCCTAGAATTGTTTCTCTTAGCATCTGCTTCATTCCACACACATGTGCAACATTCAGCATTTTCTTACATGATTTACATGTTACAATCATCCCTAATTTTTATTTCCACCACAAGCTCACCTTTTTCACTATTCCCTTAAACACTCACTGCTTTTGTACTTCCAGATGTCGCCATGTACTAATAATCTTATTATTATAAGAGTAGATGTACTAATCTTATTTTTCGGATACCTTCACAGTAAGTACAGATAACAGGGAATGCTAGTAGAATGGTCTTCCATCAGATCAGCAGTGTTTTAACACCCACATGGTGAAGTTGCTGTAAAGATCTAATAAGATAGTGTCTGTCTTGACTTTCCTAACTTAAGAGGCGAGTTAAAGGATAGACTCCAAGAAAGTAAAATGCATTCTATAAACATTAATATAGTATTACTATTTATGGCTGGCCTTGTTTAAATGGGCATTTCCTCACAGCTTTATGTTAAGCCGAGATTTTAAGTTCTACCAGCAATAGAATCATATCAGCAAATATTTATTAAATATCTGCAGTGTGTCAAGCATTGTACCAGGTCTATAAATGCCAAATGGCACTGGGCGTATTTTCTATGAATTTTAATTTATTTTCTATTCAGCAAGTATTTATTAAGCCCATGTTCTGGGCACAGTGTTAAACAGCGTTAGGTAGTAGGCAGATGAAAATGAATAGGCCAAGAATCTCAGAGCCCCAGAGCTCTCAGAGAAGCAGACATGGAGGCGAGTGGTCGCATGAGGCCAGGTTGCATGCGACTCGAAATGCCTGTGCTATGCACAGAGGCAGCTCCCCAGGAGGGTAAGGTCAGTTGTGCCTGAGGACACTGGAGAAGCTTCCTGATTGGTAACCTTGGGGCTTCTTTTTGAGGGGCTAGCAGGAGTTCACCAGATGGTGAGAGTCAGGAAAGGATGTTCTGGGCTGTGCAGGATAAGGCAATACGGAGAAATGTCTTTGAGAACTAGAGTACAAAGTGTATGTTCTTCTGGCCTTACTGTGGAAGGCAGGGTGCTGTTTGCATCAAAAATTGACAAGGTTTTAGAGGGACAGGACGGCATCTGATATTATTCTGTTTTATTTTTGTGACTCGCTGTTCTTTCCTTTCTCTCTGCCTTGACCTAAGTTGTTTATGTTAACTTGATGAGTGTATTTGCATCTTCCTCTCCTTTTTTTTTTGGCGATTCTTAAATGCATTTGAGGCTATGTAATTTGATTATTTCAGCGTGTTTGTTGTATAATTGGAGCCCAAATTAATGTAGCCTAAAAAGATACTTTCTTCTAACGTGATCAATTCTGTAATGCTAAACCAATTTGTTATTTCTCTCTGCAACCTTTTGCTTATGTAATTTGCTTAGTGACCATAGCCAGGTTGCACTGCGTCAGACTCAGCAAATCGCACTCTTGTCCTGTCCCCACCAGTTTAAGGGATTTGACTTTAAAAAGTGTGCCTTTGTGGAATAAGTCTGGTATTTGCCTCTCATCTTCCTCTTGGGGTGGTTTCCATGGTTCACAAAACCACCCACAAATTCCTTTGTATGGCCTTTTTTCTCCTGCAGACCTATCTTCTATATGCTTCTCATTTTGAAATGAGCCCCCTATCTCACTGTCTTGCTCTCTTGGTATTTCATTACTAGTTAGTTGCTTTTCATTCTCATTTGCTTCATTTGTTCCTCATTTCTCCAGGAAGATTTTCATCATCTAGAAAGGAGGGAATCAGCGTATCTTTGAGCACAGTGCTTGGTAGAGAACAGTATTGAAGAACTACTTTTTTTAAATGAAAGAAGGGTCTGACAAAATGTGAATAGAATAAATGGCTTTTGTCTTGTGACTAGATCACAACTGAATTAGATTGACCTTTGAGGGGAGGAATAGGCAAGATCACGTTCTCCAGGGCTGGTATTATGTCTCCAGCAGCTAACCCTGCCAGGACACGGGGATCTGCCTTCCTGCCGCACATGATTTCACGTCTCTCAGCTTTGGTTTCCCCAGCCGTGAGGTGTGGCTAAGTATATCACTTATTCTTGGTGTCATTTTGTGGATTAACAGAAATAAGGCACAGAAATTGGGATGCGTCTCACGTGACAGTTAAAGCATTATTTACAATGTTTTTGTTGTAGAGCACCGGAGGTGTAATGATCATTAAATTTCATGAAGTACAACATTATGCCACTATTCTGCTGTTCCTTGCTTTTATTTTGTCTATGGCATCAGTGACCTACCCCTCTGTATTATGAAAGTACTGATTTCATTTGAAGATACAGTGGGCAATGCCATCTTAACATTGACGATGACTGGAAAACATTGCCATAGGGGGTAGTCGTGGGGACTCATGTCAGACGTTGACCTTGGTCCATTGTTGGGGGCACCTCAATCCTCCCCATATCGCTTGTTTTCTCTAGGTCTTATTTTCTGTCCCACTCCCACCCTCTTTTGCACCCTCCTTTTCTCTATGATATAAGTAGACTTTGTGGGGATAGTTTAAAGTCTCAGGTATGTACTGAAAGTCTCAATAGTTAGTTCGAGTACTACTGTTTGAGTCAAATTTGGTTTTAAAAAGTAAAATTCTAGATTTTAGAACTCTAGCATTTTTAAATGAAGACACCTTGGTGGTCATACAGTCCAGCCATCTTAATCTCACAGATGAGGCTCAGAACATTCCAGAAGGCTGCCTGAGATTGCACAGCTGCAGGACTGGAATTCTGTCTGTGTTTTCTGATGTTCTACATCACCTTTGCTTTTAAGTGAGCATCACACATGGATTTCCCTGCTCTATTTCAGTGTTCTTGGCATGTTCTCATGCCCTTTGTGTCTTCCCGTTACTAGTGTGAGTGAAGTGCTTTGGTTTGCACCATAGAGGCTTACTTCATACATTTGGGGGAGGATGGTCCTCTAGGAGATGGGCTCGCTGTTGAGTAGAGGCATGCCTGGTAATCTGCTTCTCTCTCTTCCCACTACCTGTCCTTTTGAGGGATAATCTCCTCAGTTGTATCTTTTACATTTTTTCTTCTTTATCTTTCCAGTATCTCCTTTGCCATATTGCCTGCCTGAATTCACATATTTAATGACTGAAATTTCAAACATCCGGAATGCTGAGAGGTTACATTCTTTTCCTTTTTTTCTCTCCCTCCCTCCTTTTCCCCTAAAGCTCAAGTGGTTCAGGATATCCTAATCGTCTAAAATGTCAAAAGCAAACCAAGTTAAGAAAGAGCAATGGAAAATAACTCTATTTTCCTTCTCGTTCAGATTAATCTTTTTCTTCTTTTTGACCCTTTTAAACAAATGAACATGTTGGCCCATTTAAGGGGTAATTGCTCTTCTCTTGGGAACATGCTTCTTAAAATGACTAGCTGTGTGAGGTTATATATCCTGGGTGACAAAGGTTGGCAGGAGTGAACTTTGCTGTTTTCCTCTGTGGCCTTTGTTCTCTCCTCTCAAATAATATACTTTCCCCCCCACCCCAACTATAGAAACTGTAGAGGTCAAAGATGTGACTCAGGTTGAACCCAGTGAAAATCGTACCCGCCTTTAATTAGAACATACACTTTTAGCTTTTGATCCCAGGTAGCGGGCCAGCTGGAAGATGTAGATTTGTCATCATTCTCTGCCTGCGTTTCATCTTCTCTTTCCTTTCCTGCACTGCCATAATTCTCTAACTTCATTGTTTCTCTCTGTGGTTCTCTCCCCTTGGTAAGCCCCTCTGCTCCCAGTGGAACCAGAAGAAATTGTACATGGGGTTTTGATATTTTGCCAACTGTTCTCTATAATTAAAAGTGAATTGGAAATGTGAACACTGCCTCTGTTCTGCTGTTGCTTCTGGGGTCTTGTCTAATAGAAACACAAAAAGGTGTAAAAAAAGAATCTAAAGGTAGAGGGAGAAAATGGAAGTAGGCTATCCAGGTTAAAAGGCTCCTAATGGAACATACACCCTTAAGCTTTTGGGTTATCTATTCTCAATTTGCTCTGTTATTTGGGTCAGAAGATCATCTGTTGGGTTTTATCCATAATTAAACCAGTAGTAATGAGGTGGTGGTTCGTGCCGCTTGTGATTGGCTTGAGCCACATGAGTTATCTTGCCGGTGAAGTAATCGAGAGCAGAAACCTACGTAGAACTATTTAGAACCAAAAGAGATTTTTATTCGTTTTCATGCTCTAAGCAAGAACAGTAAATAGCACATACCTCTTGTGTCAGCTCTAGATGACTGGTGTCCTGGAGTGCGGGGCAGGGAGCTGTGCATGGGCTAGACTGGAGAGCCCGTGGAAATACTGCAGCATGGCTAGGCCCTATCTGAGTGGCTCCCCAGCCCTTCACTGTGATAGCACTTTTCCTTGAACTCCGACACTGCTGCATTGCATGCCAAGGAGACTTTAAGCTCTGCAAGGCCAGGGAGTATATCTGTCTTTTCACTGTTGCGTCTCTATCACCTTGATCTGTGTCCGACCCACTATGAAGTCTCGAGGTGTTTGATGAATGAAGGAATGAATGAAATGAGAACGTTTGAAGCAGTCCAGTTTTATTGTTTTGACTTTATTCTGCAAGTTCTAAAGTAGGTGCTTGAGGTACCTCTATATGGAGATAGGCTGGACATGACATTGATTTACTACAAAAACCGCGGGACACTGAACCTATGGGGAAGGAGCCAGGGGGAGTGTGAAGAGATGCCACAGACCTGTGAGCTTCCACCTCTTGTTCATTCTCCAGTAGCTCATGTTTCATCCGTAATTTCACCTTTCTGATCTCCTGCCTGCTTTTAAGTGGATATGATAGAACAGGAAAATAGCCTCCAAAATACAGCAAAGGAGAAAGGAGAAAGAAAGAGTTTTTGTTTTAATGCCATGTCACCTGGAGTAATGAGAAAATACATGTGAAGAGGGAGTTTGTCCATGCCACAGGGCCTTCCTGTGACATGTTGGGAAGCTTCCAGAACAGTTCACTCTTTCACTAATGCCACGTCCTCTATTTGTTTTGCTTAGCGCAGTGATACAGAGCATGAAGTGTTCTGTGTTTCTCTCAGGATCATGTCTTTCCTGCAGGAGCAAAGACATCATTCTTAAGTGAAGGCACTTTTTGGCTTAATGTTGAGTTCCTTCCGCTCCTGTCTGCACATGGGAGACCGCTCACTGCTTACAGTCATCAGTGCCCCTCACTTCCCAAACGACTCTCCCAGAGCCCATTCCCTGCCCCCACCAGCGAATTCCTCTGTGGACTTTCTTCCTAATCACTTTGGCCACACCACATAAAACTATATTTTTCTTTTCCTTTCTCTCTTTTTGGGAGTGGGAGTCGTCAATTTCATTCTCTTTAATATTCAGTTTTGAATGTGTTGCGTGTTCTCTGGTTGCTCCGTGGCAGAGCCAGTTGCTCAAGTGGCTGGTTCGTCACTTGTTTGTTTTTAGATGTTGGCTCTAGTGTTGATATTATAGGAGTCAAAGATTATTAAAAGTGAAGCCTTATGAGATGTTTGGTAGTCAGAATATTTTTCAGCAAAGGAAGAGTTTTCCTGAACTTGGTGTAGGTGCTCTACCTAAAAGCTGGAGATCTAGCTTAAAGTGGATAGGAGATGTAGTAGTTTGCTAGGGCTGCTCTAAAAAAGCCCCACAAAGGGTGGCTTAAGCAGAAATTATTCCCTCACAGTTTTAGGGACTAGAAATCCAAGATCAAGATGTTACAGTGTTGGTATCTTCAGATGCTGCCTTCTCCCAAGGTCTTCCATCTGTGCCTGCATGTGTCCTAATGTCTTCTTATAGGGATGCCAGTCTTACTGGGTTGGGGTGCACCTCAGTGACCTCATTTTACCTAATCTTTTTAAAGGACTCTATGAAAATATAGTCACGTTCTGAGGTATTGGGAGCTAGGAGTTCAACATATGAATGAGGGAGATTGCACAATTCAGCCCATCTCAGGGGGTGAATAAACTCCAATCCAGGGACTGAATAGTACTGAATGAAAATACAAGACTAAGAATAATTCCCTCACAAGATGGTACTGAGAATTAAATGAAATCTTGTGTGTGAAGATTTTGAAAACTCTCAGTCCTGACTAATAAGAATGGTAGAGTCATTATCATTGTTAGACAACCTATGACATGGAATATAATGATTGTTATGATGTAAAATGGTAGTGTTATTGGAAACGTCATTCAAATCCATGTGAGAAATGAAAGAGTTTGAATTTATGTTCCATTTCCCAGAGTGCCAGAGAAACTAGTGCAAGCAGAAGAGGAAATCAAAATCTGGGGACAGTGGCTGGCAGTCTGCATCATTGCAACTCTGCTGAGTTTTGAACAATTATAAAGAGTGGACCTTTTTGCCAGTCGTGTTGAGAATGAAATTCTTAATGCCAGATGAAGGACAAACTAAACAGTATCTGAAATGATTGACTGTCTTGGATTAAATGTCAGGAAAAAAAAATGAGTAAATGAAACATTGTGTTCCTTTCTTAATAATAGAAATCAAAGTATTTCACCAAACGTTATTTTGCCCCTTCAGTTAGGAGCCTGTACTATAAATGTGCTAAATAAGGTATTAATGTTGACAATGAATGCCACTAGTGTTCTTCAAACTCCTTACAGTTTTCTAAATATATCTTAAATATTTTTCTCAGTGTTGTTCTGATTAACAGCTATAGATGTAGGTGATTTTATTAATCTTAGTTTCATTTTAAGTAAAATTTTAGGAATTGTCTGCTTTAAAGATGTAATCCCTTAATTTATTGTCCTTTACCCCAAAAGATTAATCTATTAACCTTTCACTGTAATAGGAGCTGGAACATTTGAAGCCAATGAAGTGTTTTACATTATCTTTCAATGTGAATTAAACAAATAATTTTCTATCCTCTTTCCTCAAATTGCTCTAATTTAGGGATCAGATAGCTAATTATACAGCTCTGGAGCCAGTTTTGAGAGGGATAAAAATCTCTTCCAAATACATCTGCTTTGGCAGCCTGTACTGGGGACTTCTGTGGGTAGGGGGCTTCCTTGGGGGTGTTTAGGACTTAAATATTTGTTGCGTTAGGCAATTTGATGCTACTGGCAGTTTCAGGGAATGGAATTTAGGGAAAATCTTTTTTTTTTTAATATTTTATATATTTATTTGACAGACAGATATCACAAGTAAGCAGAGAGGCAGGCAGAGAGAGAGAGAGAGGAGGAAGCAGGCTTCCTGCTGAGCAGAGAGCCCATGCAGGGCTCAATCCCAGGACCCAGAGACCATGACCCGAGCTGAAAGCAGAGGTGTTAACCCACTAAGCCACCCAGGTGCCCCAATTTAGGGCAAATCTTACAGGATAAGAAATGATTTAAAATTTTTTTCATATTTCATAGTTCTAAATTGGAAACCCATCTTCCTCTATTAATAAGTGGGTTCTGGTTTATCTTAGATGTCTTTTGGAGGTGCTAGAGATTTCGGGCTCTACTTTTTTCTTTTTGTCCTTGTCACCGGGCTTTTGGCTATTTCATTTTTCAGTCATTACTTAAGAGCACCAACGAGAGAAAAGAGATGACAAGATAGAAATCAGATCGGCCAAGTTAACTATTTGACAACAAGAAGTCTGATTTTTCTCATGAAGCCAAAGGTGTTGAGATCTTTTGACTTTTGTGTTTCTCCTCTAGGTTTTAATGTTTGTTGGGGGAGGAATCTGTTCTTCCTGCGTCTCTAACAGCAGTGGCACATCCCTACCCGGCACTCCCTAGACCTTGTCTGACTCGATCATTGGATTAGATCTAAGATCTGCTTAGTCTTTATTGTAGTTGTTTTCACTTCCTGCGAAGAATTCATTCTTCATTTGGCTTTGTCTTGCCTACAACTTACTTGTCCAGCGCTCTTGAGAGCAGCTGTCACTGCAACTCCCAGCAGCACTTGGGTCCCTTTCCAGGGTGAACTCGTCTCCTCACAGGGGGATAGCAGTGTGAAGATGAGGTTAAGATTGCTGCATTAAGCTGAGGAAACATCTCAGTTACACTGGGCGAACTGAAATGTCAGTGAACCAGGATGCTAGAAGCTTAAACGTGGCAGTTGCCTTTCCACTGAGGCAAGCGGTGCCTTTCTCTCATTGAAGAAGGGGTAAATTTTGGGAGGACTTTATCGACTATGGCTGTACCCAGCTGGGCACTGGCTGCTCTGTCACCTGGCTCTGGCCAGAGTGAACTTCAGGGAACCTGAGAGGTTGGAGCAAAGACCTTTTTTCAGAGTGAAGATTTGGGGAAGACAAAGAGGTGACGCAGACAGTGCCATACTTCCCTGGTGGCTTTTTTCGGCCAGTCAGGCTGGGTCTTTCCTCCTGGATATGAAAACTGCACTTGAGTCCTTCCAGCCTAACTCACGTGAATGGGGGTGACATGGGCAAGAAGAACAAGGGGTGAACAATGGAATTAGAAGGCTTGATTTCTAACCTCAGATCTGTCACTGCTAGGGTCTGGGACGTTGGACTTCCGCTGGGACTTGACATGCTCATCTGTAAGCCGAGTGAGTGAAATGGATGATACCTAATGGCTGCTCTTCTTGGAAGCTCCCCATAGAGTTCTCAGTGTTTGTTGGAGCTTAAACTTTGGGATCCTTTTCTCCCAGTTTGGTTCCCTTTGGCTTGGTGATGTCATCGTGTGCAGAAATAACAAACTGGCACAAAGCCATTTCTCCAGTTCTGTGCACCAGAATATCTTCGATGAGATCATATGTTGCTCTTTTGCTTTGAGAAACCAATTTTGACTCAAATAGTAGTCACTATCTACTTAAAGGCTGGGTGTAGCAGTGACCTATATTTCCTGCTCATTTCGTGTTAGTTTTCTGCTTCCCTGTGTGGCTGCTTTCCTCTCAGTGCCTTCTCTCTTGCCTCCACAGAAATGATCAGAAGGGGCATCCGGGGTTTTGGCAGAAGCAAATGCCAGTTGTACCAAGCTGAGGTGGCAGTTCTGGGGGCAGTGTCCTTTGCAAATGTGTTGTTTTATGAAGATACACTTTTTACACGATTCTTCACATCAGCAGTTTTGCCCGCTTGACGTTGTTTAACAAGTCTGCTAAGTACCCGATCCAGCTCTCTGCACTCCACCTCTGCTGCCCTTTCCCTCCCTCCTCTTCTCCAGCCTGGAAAAATGTGTGTGGTACAGTGAGAAATTCTGGCCACTTGGGTACCGCCTTTACTTCAGCATCTTTCCAAAGAGGCTGATGTGGAGGCTGGAAAGTATTCATAGAAATGTGGCTTTTCACAAGGCTGCTAACAGCTGCCTGTGACTCTGTGGAAGCAGAATGCAGACTAAATAAGTTCTGAGGAGAAAGAACAGACAGCCTGGGGAGACGAAGGCCAGCCGAAGCAGCCAGGAGCGGAGCAGGGCCAGGCGCTGCCGGTAGAGGCTTCCCGAGGAGAGGTCTGTGCTGTTTCCTTCCAGTGTGTTTCCCCTGTAGCACAGCCAAGGGCAGGCCTGTCTGGCACCAGGTGGTGGCTGAGGAGGATCCAAGGCTACTGGGGCAAAGAGCACAGACTCTAGAGTCAGAGGGACCTGGATTTCGTTTCTGAGGGGGCAAGGGGCTTGGGTTATAAGCTCTAGAAACCAATTCTTTTTAACTTAAATTTACAAGGGAGGGAAGGGTTAGAATTATTCTAACCCTGAGTCATTCACAGAACTGGTGAGGCCTCAAACTGAACCCTCAAGAAGAGGAGGCACCAAGATAGCTCTAGTATCTAGGACAGCTCCTCCAAAGTAGTGTCACTAGAGGGACCTGAAATAAAGCATTTTCTGTCCTTGTGACCTTTCATTCAAGATCCAAATCCTAAAGGGCGCCTGGGTGGCTCAGTCAGTTAAGCGTCTGCCTTTGGCTCAGGTCATGAGTGTCCTGGGATGGAGCCCTGTGTCGGGCTCCCTCCTCACCAGGGAGTCTGCTTCTCCCTCTGCCTCTGCCCCCGCCCTCCACTCTCGTGCTCTCTCTCTCTCTCTCTCTCTCTCAAATAAAGTCTTAAGAAAAAAAAAAAAAAAAGATCCAAATCCTTAACAGACAAATGATGGGTCCTGCCCTGTACATTTTTGTGCGGAGTGGATTGGTAGAGGGCCATAGTGATTAACATAGACAAAGGTTGGCTCATCCAAAGAAAATTGGGTGACCCTTTTTAAAAGAAGCAGTTAGAATTGTTCTGCAGACTAAACCAACACATATCTGCCTGTCCTGTAAGTGAGTCCTGCCACTCAGCATGTCACTCTCTGAATCTTGGGTCAGACTTCACACTCGGGCAATGCCTCGAGTACCTCAGCTCTGTACTAAGAAAACTGTAAGTCTGCTGAAGAAATGATACCTATTTCATATGTATGCTCTCTGGGATGTTAAAAAAGGTAATACGTGTAAAACTCTTTGCATGTGCCTTGTGGTCAGTAAGTAATTCATGCTGTTTAGCTCTGTTCTTTGTGTTTTCTTAGCAAAGACCTTAGTTGATGGGGTGACCCAAACACATCTCCGTTTATACAGCATAGTCCCAGTTTTTTCCTTTATACATAACTTCCAGATTAGCATTGTCTCGGATTCGTCGTGTTTAAAATAAACTGTCATTATTACTGGTTGCGTTAAAATAAACCAGGATGGGCTAGGGGCGTTCTGGCTGGCTCAGTTGGTTAAGCGTCCAACTCTTGATTTCAGCTCAGGTCATGATCTTAGGGTCCTGGGATTGAGCCCTGTGTTGGGCTCCTTGCTCAGTGGAGAGTCTGCTTAGAATTCTCTCCCTCTTCCCCACCCTTGCTCATACTCTCTCTCTCCTAAATAAATAAATCATCTTTAAAAAAAATAAAGTCATCCGGGATGGGCTTCACAGATCTCTGCTTTGCACTTCCAGCTTGCCCCGCCCTTCCTCCAGGAGTAAGTGAGAAGCCTATACAGTGAACACGGTTCCCAGTGAAATCTCACCAGCAATAAGCTCCCTCCTTTACCCCAAGCCTTCCAGATGCAGCTTAAAGAACACCGCCCTATCGGATGGCAGGCAGCATGCCCTCCAGGAAACAGTGCCCTGAGACACGCGTGCTGGGCTGGGGCAATTAGCTCCTCCCAGGCCAGAGTGGTAGTAGGAGAAGGTCTTTCAGCCAGCTGTGGTCTCTCGGCCAGCTGTGCCAGGGTCCATTCCACAGCAACCAGGAGGCATGGGCCCTTAGCCCTCAGTCAGCTTGCACAGGGAGAATTGTAACAAATCATCCATTGAAATATGTGGAGGAAGGAGGCCAAGCAGTTCTGCAGTGGAGCCTCTGGGACTAAAGGCTGCAGGTCTGCAGGCTCTTGCTACCAGGGTTTGTCACACTGTCACATTGTCACATCTGAATCTATTCATTTATTTCAGTTTTTCGTAATTTTTTTTTTATCTTTCAGTTAATCCTTTGAGTAGCAATTATTCCTCCCTGTCCCCCAGAAGTACCCTTTTCAAAGGGAAAATGAATGACTAGGTTTCCATTTTTCAAGGAAGTTGTTGATATTAAATGTGTTTACCTCTCGATATGTACCGTTCACATTAAGGGCCGTAACAATATCACTGACTGGGAGAGAACCCAAAGAAATCAATCTGTTGAAGAATCATTTGCATCTAACCAAAAAATTTCAAAGGTGAGAATTTACACATGCAGCATTTTTACTTATTATTTTTGAAAGATAGCTTTTCATGGAGATCAAAGAACTGCTGTTCTAAGTTAATTTCACTCCTTTTGGAGTTCCAGTTTTCTTCCACGCACAATAAAAAATACAGTTGTAGTAGCACCTGGGTGGCTCAGTCGTTAAGCATCTGCCTTTGGCTCAGGTCATGATCCCAGTGTCCTGGGATCAAGCCCCACATCAGGCTCCCAGCTTGGTGGGAAGCCTGCTTCTCCCTCTTCTACTTCCTCTGCTTGTGCTCCCTTCCCTCTTTCGCTGTCTCTCTCTGTGTCAAATAAATAAATCAAATCTTATAAAATATATATATATATATGATTGTAAATGTTAATATCTTGGTTCCACTAGCAAAAGAACTTTGCAGACAGTTAAGTGACCATGCCAATTTTTTTTGATATACAGTGTTATATTGATTTCCAGTGTCCACATAGTGATTCATCAATTCTGTACATAACACGTAGCTTACCAAAGTAGATGTGGTCTGTCACCATACAACATTAGTACAGTATTATTGGCTATATTCCCTATGCTGTACTTCTCATCCTCATGACTAATTTTGTAACTGGAAGTTTATGCCTCCTGATCCCCTTCACCTGTTTTTCCCAATCCCACCCCACCCCGGCAACTACCAGTTTGTTCTTTTTATTTATGATTCTGTTTGTTTGTTTGTTTGTTTAGATTCCATATATGTGAGACCGTACAGTATTTGTCTTTCTCTGGCTGACTTATTTCACTTAGCATAGTAGCCTCTAGCCATCCATGCTGTTGCAAATGGTAAGATCTCACTCTTTTTATAACTGAGTAATATTCCACTACGTGTGTATATGTGTGTGTGACATCTTCTTTATCCATTTGTCTATTAATGGATACTTAAGTTGCTTCTGTAACCTCACTGTTGTAAATAATGCTGCAGTGAACGTGGGGATGCATGTATCTTTTCAAATTAGTGTTCTCATTTCCTTTGGATAAATACCCAGTAGCAATCACTGGATCATAGGGTAGCTCTATTCGTAACTTTTTGAGGAACCTCCATACTATTTTCCACAGTGGCTGTGCCAGTTTACATTCCCACCAACAGTGCGTGAGGGTTCTTTGTTCTCCATGTCTTCCCCAACACTTATTTCTTGTCTTTTTGATAACAGCCATTCTGACAGGTGTGAGGTGACATCTCACTCTGGTTTTGATTTGCATTTCCCTGATGATCAGTGATGTTGATGATCATGCCAATTTTATATCAGTGTCATCTCATCAGATACTTCAAGTAGAAAATTAGTTAAATTAATTCCAATAAATTTTCAGGGGTTTTTTTTTCTGTCCAATTCATGAGATCAAAGGAGAGTTTTTGGAAGTTTGTTCTATTCATGGAAACACATCTGACATTATTGTACTTATGATTGCAAATCCAGTCTCAAGGTTCAACATTTATGGACCAATTATTTAGTTTTGCAAAGTTAACATATTAAAATTTTGTAGAATACAGTGTTTTAATAAAAACAACTTACTAAATTTATAAAAATTGATCAGAAATATACTTGGATTGATTGTCAGCTATATATATGTCACTATAAAATTTTTGCAGCAAACCTGAAGTTCAATACAAAAAACATCTCGGTTTGGGAAGAACTGTCATACTTGCCGTCTTTGCTGCCTGTCGTCAGTCGAATTTTAGCAGTGGCTCAGCTCTTGAAAAACTAATTTGTGTCTCCCTTTACTATTCTACAATGTTATCAAATGTATGAATCCTTTATAGCTTGGCTAGTTTTCTTTCCCCAAAATCGATTGGAAATCTTAAAGCATTCAAATAATGGAACACCAAAACATCAGCATTTGAAGCTTTTAGAGAATTGCAGTTATTAAAAACAAGGTCTAAAAACTAGAAGATACTGTAATTTAGCCTCACAAAAGGATAGCAGGGACTGAAAAGCCACATGGCAAGGGCCCAGAACTTAATTGTGAAATTCTGTAATTCTGATTTAGTCTAATTCTATCATGGAAAGGATTTCTTAATGTAACTTCTGTATTTAATTAGGATAATTTTTATGCTGTAGCACAATGGAATGAAACTGAGATGACTTGTAATATTGCATCATTTATATTTGCCAAAACATTCAACAGAATCATAAATAGAGACAATTTCTATGAAGAGGTTGTTCTTGTTAATGTAGTTGTTAAGGACCCATCTACCCTGAATGGAAGCAGAAAGGCATTTCCTTTCAATGTATTGTGGCTAAATATTTATGCTCCAATAAAAAGAATTGAAAAGATTCTCCATTTGGTAGGATTTCTTCTGAGCATATCACACACCCTCAAAGGGTATTTTAAAAAATCACAATAGGGTGGTCTTCACAGAAGAGGCCGTTGAAGGGGTCAGCAGTCTCAACTTGCACAAAACAGAGCGTCGGAGAAGATTGCGGCAATTTCATGACTAAAGTCTAAAATACCAAGGTCGTATAGGAAACCTGTACTTTCAGAAAAATACCAGGGATAGAATTTTAAATGTATGGTTATGAAAGTCATCAAGATTTGTAAATACATGCCAAGACCAATTACTGTTTATACTGCTTTTAAATGTTTATAAAATTAATATAAAGAGGTGTGGGGCTTTTTTGCTTTAATAGTCATGAACATATTTTTTCTAGAAAAAATTTGTTTTTGGAAATAGTTTCTGAATAAAGTGATTCTGTAGATCCATCAATGTGTAAGAAAATGAGTTTGCTAACAAGTAAATGCCTCAAAAATAATATAATTTTAATTATTTCCCACATTCATTTTTATTCTCAAAAATGTGTTGGTTTGAATAATACATTATGTGGGCATTTTGTTCATTAATAGCTTTGATGAATATTTAGGATTAAAATATGGCAGAATTAAGACTGTTCAGATCCGGTTGTAAAGGGTGTGCTACCTTCGAGACTCCTTGCCTTGGGGTTCCTTCACCCGTGCAGCTCTGTAGTCGAAGTTTAGCTGGACGTTAGCTGTTTTGCTTACCACACCCCCTTTCTTAATTATTAGCTCCGCTCCATCTAGACTGTTGGCAGGAGTGGGCCCCCGACCTTGGCTGGGGTGATCACAATTTTAGCCCAGGAATTGCAGATTTAAGGCAACAAACACTACAGTATCTTTCCAGTGCAAGAAGTTAGAAGCTGTGAAGCCAGGGAACATTTGATGGGATGGCCATGTGTCTCATACTTTGGACCTGAGAGTCAGCAGAGAGAAAAAGAAGAAAGTAGATACAGAATGAGAGACAGGATAATATTTAATTTCCTAGGTGGAGTTTTTCCTGAGGCTCCCCATAGGTTTCACCAGTCACCTGAACATTTTTTATAATAAATTAACCTTTTGCTATTGTAAATTCAAATTTAATTGCTGTCAGTTGTGACCAGAAGAGTCATTTTTTCCTCTCCTGGGTTTAAAACAAATTAAGAATAAGACATCTAAGCGGAGAGAGGAAACAGAATGTCAATGCGATTTCCCCTAAGCTGATTGGACAACCTGGCCTTCCATTCAAGGGGCCCACCATCCCTCCTCTCTAGTCCACCTCAGGCCATGGTAGACTTGACATAACTGATGTAGTCTCTCATCTAGCTGAGGTAGAAGCATAGGAAAAAAGGAAATTTCCACTGTTTGGGGTCTTCTAATAGATAAGTTCCACCCTGTTCAGAAAGATGGACCAATCAGGTAACTTACTTCTTCAACAAGGACTCAGTAACAGGAAGAGGGGGAGGTCAGAACAGTTGCTTTACTAGAAATTTCTCTACAGATAGAAACTCAAGACCAGTAGAAAGGAGAGCACCCCACCATAAGACTGAACCAAAACCTGATCCTAAACCCTTGAGATTAATGAACATCAGTATTCATTCATATTCATTCATTCATATGGCCACGGGACTGACTATCCAGCCAGTCTGTAGTGTGCCAGCTGTCTTACCAGCCATGTCTTCTGTTTAGGACTGTACAAGTGCTCTCCCTGCTGGGGTCAGTGACTAGGCTTTGTTAGCTGAGCTCCAGCCCCTCCCGCCATTGCCTGAAGATTCCCACTATGTATCACTCTCCCGAAAGCCAGCATTTACGAAGGGCGTGCTAGAATCATTAATACTAGTGGATAACGTGCCTAGTGATGCCTTGGACCTGGGGAGGATCTACTTTTGGGGGGAGCAGAGCAGATTTAGCTAATAGATGAGACTACAGGTGAGAAAAGCCATCTGCTGAAGTGGTTGATCATTTAGGCATTTGTGAAAACAGCTAGATATAAAATCACTCTGAAAATTCACGAACAATAAGATAGCAGGGGCAATCTGACAGTTTCTCCGGCAATCCAGAGTCTTCACAGAGAGGGGCTAAAAGGCTAACTATATATTTAAAGACTGCCCCCCTTTCCTGGATGTGTCTACTGTAAATGGCTTTGATTTTTCAACCCAGGATTACTTTCTTCCAGTTTTGCACATTTGAGTGTGTGCACACTGCTGTTTCGGGTTTCAGATCTTTCTAAAAACTGATTCACACAGACACCTAACCTCTCCAACCCCTTTCTGCCACCTGCCTTCTCTGTGAATGCAGTGGCTCACAGCCTTTCAAAGAGAAAGGTTTCAGAATTTGGCAGCAAAAAATTGATAGCACCTAACAAATTAGCAGTGTGATTGACAATAGTGGTTACTTACCTCTGCCCTGCCGGACCGGCTTTCCCATTGTTCATTGTGGTCCCACTGGCTAACATTGACTTAGAAACTGGCACACAACTTAAATGTCTGTGTTCAAAAACCATTTGGGGGTTTAAGGTGTCATCTCTAACATGTATTGTACCGATTCGAAAGAAGCTCTTTTTTTTTTTCTTTAAGGCTGACATTTAGCTCCTTTTGACCTATAATGGCTACAAATGAGTTTCATCTCTTTCCTCAGCTGTTAATTTTTAGTACTTTCATTTATGTTTGAAAAAGCAGTTAGAAACGAAATTTCCCAGACAGCAGTGAGTGGGCTGGGCTAGAAGAATGGGGGGTTTGCAATGATTTTAAGAGAATAATGGAAATAGCTTTCAAGAGAGGCAGGAATTGTCATTTGAGCAAACGTTGTACGTTAAGGTCATTTTCCAGTGGCTCTGCTCGGCAGTTGGTGACCTCTAGGCTAGTGGGTCAGATATTGAGAGTCATCCTGGAGCATCATGGTGGGGGTGGGGAGAAGGCTAAGGAGAGAGGGAGGAGCGAAGCAAAAGCAGGAAGCACGGGAGGAGAGTTCCCAGCTTCTCTTAGGGATTTTATAGCAAGCTTATGTTATTTTGAAGAAAGTACGGGAGTTCCCCAAAAAATATTTTTTATAAATATTAGCCTCTTAAAGACCTGACCATTCAATTGAGGATCTGAGACCGGAGTCTATGTCGTGGAGGAGTTTCCTTTTCTTCCCAAATTCACTATATATGGTAAGCAAGTGATGAAGAGTTCTGGGTTTTCATATGAAGATAGGGAAAATAAACAAGTCTTGGAGGTTTTAAAACTGGGTGTAGTGCAGTTCTCACAGTTGTTATTTTTATTCTTCTTCTTTTTTTTTTTTTTTTAGTTCCTCTACTTATTACCTAGCACCACAGTCTATAGCCATACTCTAGTCCCTTCTAGGAGATAAAAGGCAAAAATGTGAAATACCTCAAAAATAGTAAAGTATGTGACATAAACCCTGAGTACCTCAAGCGTAGGTGGTCTGCATGTTGAGATCTGGTACAGTTTTGGAAACCACATCCAAGAGAGGATCTTCCCCCAGATGAATTCCTCTCAGCAAAATCTTTCTTGTCTTAATTTTTTTTTAAGCCATCAGATTCTATAAGGTGAGCAGATAATTCAGCAGGAAATGAATAGGGAGTTGAGGGAATATTTAGCAGCAGAGCAGAATGGAGGAGTGGCCAGTGGGGCTTTGGTGGACCATCAGGAGAAGATCTGCTGAAGGAGATGGGAACAGTGCTGGGGCTGGGCTGCGCGGAGGAGGCACAGAAGCCTGCACAGTAGGGGAGGAGAATTTAGAACTTAAAGTGTGCAAGCAGCGGGCAGGGCACCAGCCAAACAGGGCAGAGGGCAGAGGTGAGACTTGGTGGCCCTTAGGAAATTGGCTTTGGTGGCAATTAAGAGCATATAAGTCTCTGGGCATGGGTTAAGAGGGTTCAGTAGGTGACTAGAAGGTCAGCCTGGCAGCAGTGTTGAGGATGGATGTGGGAGAGGGAAGATAACCCTAAACCATAACGTGGAACGAGTGTGAATCACAGTGTGATCATTGGAAACAGGGGCATTATTAAATGGAGAAGCCTTTTGGAGGAAGAAATGGCAGTGGTATCCAGTGATATTAGGAGGTGATATCTGGTGATAAATCTCAGGTGGGAATCAACAAACTTTTATGTAGAGGGTTGGAGAATAAATATTTTCATGTGTGTGGCCTGGTCTCCAGACAATAGATATGTGAGTGGTCATGGCTAAATTTGGCCTAGTGTTGCCACCCCCTTCATGTGATGGATGGGGAAGAATTTAGCCTTAGGGGATAGAAATGGACTGTAGGCATAGACTGGTAATCTTGGTGACCAAGATTTTGTTTCTCTGAGCCAAAATTGTTATGAATGCTTTCTTTGTGAGATCCTAAACATCCAGGATTGCCTGCCTCTAGCCACTTCAACCTTATGCAGCCTAGAACTCCAGGATGACCCACTGTTCCAGCTGCACCTCTGTCTGGTGAATGGTCCCTTGCTTACGTTCTGTAGCTGATGAAATGTCACAGAGAAATCTCAGTGAGCATATTGGCAAAATGAGCTGATTGTAGTAGAACAGAACTGGCCCAGATTGTTACAATTCAGCTCAGAAAATGAGGGGCAGTCTCGAAGGGTGCAGGTATGGGGAAGGTGGGTTCTTGAGGATAAGGCAAGGCATTCTTGTGACTTCTAAGTGACTGACTTTTCCAGGCAATACATGATGAGCAGGAGAAGGATGTCAAGAGGGTAAGAAGTCAAGTTCAGTGCTGGAGCTGGAGAGCGGTGGGGCAGAAGGAGGGTGGGCAGAGCATCAGGACTGTTCTCAGAGTGTGGGTGGTTTCTTTATGTGGATACCTGCTATAGTGCACTGTTTTTTAAAAGACAGGTTAGTGGGTAGAGCATTATCCACAATACAACATCTATATATACCAACACATAACATATGTATACTCCTTGATGTGTTTATATATACACATCGTTTCTGCTTTATTTTCCTTTTACTCAAAATACATGATGTCTCCCAATTTTGTTTTCTAATTTAACGTGGAGCTCTGTCTGGTGGTGTTAACTGTAATTTTAGCTTTACATTTTGTGAGGCCTGCCAGTGCGGGGTTGGGGATTACAGACACTGTCTTCTAGATAGATGGCAGGGAAGAGCAGGAACTGCAAGTCTGACGGGGGAGGAAAGGATAGGTTGTTTGGGTCTTTTTCTTGTTGTTGTTTTGTTTTTGTTTTTGTTTTTTAACAAAGATTTTGCCTCATTTCTTTTTCTTCCTTCCCTCCCCCCCCCCATTCAACCATTCTGTGATGATCTGAAAACTGAAACATTCCTGTTCTGTTTTGGGGGATAGCAGATGTGTCTGTGATCACTTAGGGGAGATTCCAGTTGGTCCTTTTGCCTTCTCCCTGTGGGATACCATCCCGTGCAGCTTCCTTTCCTTAAAGTCCTTGTTCAGACTTCTGAGAGCATGTTCTCTAAACTTTTCTTTGACCACAGCAGAGCCTTTCTTTTCTCCTCGTCTCTAAGCTCCTGAAGGCCCCAGATGGATACGTGCTGGGCGAGGGCTTGCACTTTGTAGTCCAGTTGTTTGTTGGATGAATGGGAAGAACTCGAGCGGTTTGAGTGCAACGCCTGTGTCTTAGTCACCTTGGTAATCTCAGTGCCTAGTAGAGAGCTTAGCAGACTGATCAGTGTTTGCTGAATGAGTCAGTGACTACACAGATGATGAAATAAAGTGGTAAGCGTATTACGTTTTTAGCAGAATGGGTTCTGAACTTTGTTCCCGTCTCCTGCCACCATCCTTGTGTCCTTTTGGGGGATTCACCACCAGAGAAGCCAAACTCACCAAAATAATATCCAGAAGAAAAAGGAGCTACTGTTTATTAATGTCTAGACAAATGTCCAGGAACCCATCCCCCGTCACTTGCCCCCCGCCCCTGCATGCCCTCTGTGCAGGATTTTTCTAATAAGCATGTTTACGATTGGAATCTGGTATGAATTCCCCTCATCAAGTCCACTGAGGACGTGAATCTGAGCCAACGTTGTTCCCTGCACCCTCCCCTGAGCTCAGAGAAGTTCCCTTTACTCTAAAGACAGAGTGGGCATGAGATCTGGAGTGGAAAGTGATGTTCTACGAGTCCATCCCAGACTGGCTGCCTTATTTACTGGTCAGAACCAATAAGAGGAGACCTAGAAGGTTGGAGGCCATAGAAAGAATAATAGTGGCCAAGATGAATAGTTTTTACATGAGAAGGGACTTAAGAAATCTTGAGACTTTCTTGCAGATGACCATGAGGAGAATAAAAGCCATTGTGCTGGTGAAAAATAACCTATGAATTATACTTAACTAACTTTTCAAATCGATATAAATCATGAAGTAGCATAAAATCATTTTGATTTCATTATGTTAATGTTAATACATTTTAATTTTCAGGTACATATGCCTAAAGGCCTCAAGGCTTTCAAACACAAAATAATCAAAAAGCTAATTAATCATAAATGGGCAACTTTCCCAAATAGCTCTAAGAACAGTCACTATTAAGAAATGATACCCTATCTGTGGACATAGAATAAAAATGCACATATAGACAAGAAATTTAATTACAAGCCATAAAAACCAAAAAGAAAAACAGAGTCTCATTTCCTAGGCTAGGTAAATTCTCCAAATGTATTTGGGGAAAAACTGAAGATAAGGGTTATTTCAAAGATCTATGGCCCTAAATGGGCCTTTCCCCTGTTTTCCTTATTAAACTCATTCTCTTGGGCCTCTTTAGGCTATTGAATCTCGACTCATATGTCTACTGTCTAACTATTTCTTTCAGCCTTAAGAGACCTAGAAATCTGATAAGCATGCCTTTCACTCCTCCAAGTGCCTGCTGAGAACCCTAAATAGAATAGAGGCAGGTTTGGGTCTATAAAAGGACACGGGTGAACCCTTCCCATGCACGCTGATTAATCAGAACATTTTGCCTATGTTGGTTTAACAGGTTTCACGTCCATTTAAGTGAACAGTTGGGCCCTCTTTTCTCTTTTCTGAGAATGTTTTAAGAGACAGTAGGCAAGTACTTTGCTGTAATCCAAGCATGCTTCATCTGTGACGTTTTTGGCTTATTCACATGGTGATACAACCACAAGAGACAATGAGAATGGGTTATTAGTCAGCACTGTTAGTTTCAAGAGTCAGAAATCCAATTGAAGCAGAAAAAAAAAAAAAAGGATTTCAGATGCTTACATAAGTGGGAGGTCCACGGGGTGGGCTGGCTTCTGATACAGCTGGATCCAGGTCACACAGCTAATTAGAGGTAGAGCCAGTGTTCGAATGTACTCCAGGTCCTCTGACTCCCAGGGCAATTCTGTTTCCATTACATGGTGCTACCTTCATGGCCCTTCAATCAATATCAGCTGAATTAAAAGAAAAATGAAACAAGAAGGGTGTGTGTCCTCCCTCGGGTCACTCTAATAGGTTATTCTGGTTTTACTTCTCAAGACCTGTATAGTTCATGTTCTTGAAGGAAAGTAGCAAGGGCTTTGGGGCCTCTTTGGGAGGGAGAAAAATCATTGCTCTCTCCTTGCCCATATTTCGCTTTGTGTCCTAGGCTAAGGTCAATGATTTTTCCAGTAGTCGTTTGTCCCTCCATTTGTTCTGCAAGCATTATTTAGCATTTACCAGATTGCAGATGCTGTGCTAGGCATTTGGGATGCAGATGTGATGAAGCTATTGGTGACCGGAAACAGAGGACAATTCATGCAGAAGTTCTATAAGTGTATAAACATGAATATCTTCATTTGTTCATTCTTTTAAACAACACATGAGTGTTAAGCATGTAATGGGTGCCAGGAACCATTTTAGATATCACTGGTGGGCATAAAAGAGTAGAACATATGTGGGAAAGTACAAATAGTTCAAGTTGGCAGAAGTACAGGGTACATAGTAGAAGATACAAGAACCAAGGGAAATCCCCAGTGTCAAATCTCCAGACACACTGGAGAAAACCTAGACAGGTGTGATGAAAGAGAGCATCCTGATCCGATCTTCATTCCTGGGGCTTCCATTGTAGGTGTGTAGGTTGGGTTGGAGAGGGTAGGGACTGGAGGCTGTGGAAATAGTTCCCAGGGGAACGGACAGGTAATTGTGCTAGGCAGCGGTGGTTGGGATGGAAAGAAGCGAGATTGAAGAGAGAATCCAAAGGTCAAACCCAGCAAACCTTAGTGACTCAGGTAATGTCAGGAGGAGGGAAGGAACTGAGTCAAGACAGACTCTAAGCATCTGGGTGAATGGCAGGATCATTAAGAGATTGGAACTCTGAGGAAAGGAGCAGAATTTTGTTCCTGTTATGTTCGTCTTACCTGGAGTAGTGCCTGGCACTTGGTACAGATCCAGTAAATATTTTTTGAGTGAGTACCTGAATATAGCAGAAAGGACAATACAAAGTTTGGTGGAAATATCAGAAAGGGGATTTGTCTTCAGTGCAACCCCTCACCACCACCCCCCACCTGACCCTGCGACAAAGAAGTGATATTTAGCCCAAGGTTGAAAACTGGATAGGAGTTAGCCAGGGAAGGGGGGAGTAGAGCTTTGTAATACATTTGTACGTGACACTGAAATTCCATCTAGGGCTCGCCCGTTTGTTCTGGGTGCTGCTTTAGTTCCCTCTCCATTCCTGGCTTGGCCTGTTAGCCTCTTCCATCTGTCTAGGTTGCTACTGGGTTGGCCAGGGTGAGAAGAATGATAATGGTTACTCTTCCTGAAGCAGTTTGTTGTCCCCATCTGTGTCAGCAGCGCTCAGCCTAGAACATAAACACAGAGTCCTTAGAGCTTGTCACTGTCTAACCCGTCACTTAAGGCCTCAGTCAGTTTCCTAGAATGAGGAAGGCTTTATAAACTATTACAAATTCTGAGAGTCAAGAAAACATGGTTCCATGAGGTGCATTTTATAGTTTTAAAAACTCCATTGATAGGTTGGATGTGATAGTTTCTCTATTTGAGTCTCTATGTTTTCCCATGTTGTGTAGACATATGAGGGCGCTTATAGGAAAACACAAAATGCAGTCATCAAGTAGGAAAAAAAATAAAAAATTAAAATACAAGTGAGGAATAGGGGAAAATATAAGATAAAGTGAATCTAGGAATGTCCCAGATGTGTTTTGATTTTAAGAAAAGTCTGTGTATTGCAAATTCACGAGTATTCAGCCAAACTCTTAAATGAAGCACAAGTAATCTGCCAACCATCTAGTTAAAACAAGTTGTGTGAATTATAATGAAATTCTTTCCAACCAAGTACACATTTTTAATGTAAGGAAATGTACTTCAGACTAACATTAAAAAGGCAAAAATATTTTTTTCACTGTTTTTAAGCGTACAGTGACTTTTTAAATTGAAGTATAATTGAAATACAATATTGCTTTAGTTTTATGTGTATAACATAGTAATTTGACATTTGTATATGTTGCTAACCGATCACCACGACAAGTCTACTTACCAACTGTCACTGTACAGAGTTAATGCAATGTTATTGACTCTATTCCCCATGCTGACCTTTACATCCCTCTGACGTTTTTATTTTATACCTGGAGGTTTGTACCTCTTGGTTCCCTTCACCCATTTCCAGACCCCACAACCTCCCCCACCTCTGGCAGCCACCACTCTGTTCTCTGTATCTCTGCATTTGGGTTTGTTTTTTAGATTTGTTTTCGGTGAAGTCACGTGGTATTGTTTTACTCTGTATGAATTATTTCACTTAGCATACCATCCTCTAGGTCCATCCTTGTTATTGCAATGGCAGGATTTCATTCTTTTTTTTTTTTTTTTTTTGAGAGAAAGAGAGAGAGCGTACATGTTTATGGTGGGTAGGACAGAAGGTGAGGGAGAGAGAAAGTTTTAAGTAGGCTCCCTGCCTAGCATGGGGTCCCCTGAGGGGTTTGATCTCATGACCCCTGAGATTATGATTTGAGCTGAAATCAAGAGTTGGATGCTGAGCCACCCAGCTCCCCACTCCTTTTAGGATTTCATTCTTATTTATGACTGAGTAGTATTCCTGTGTGTGTGTGTGTGTGTGTGTGTGTATTACGTCTTCTTCACCCATCAGTGGACACTTATGTTGTTTCCATATATTAGCTATTGTAAATAATGTTACAATGAGCATAGGAGAACATACATCTTTTTGAATTAGTGTTTTCATTTTCTTTGGACAGGTACCTAGAAGTGGAATTGCTGGATCGTATGATAGTTCCATTTTTAATTCTTTTGTGAAGCCTCCATATTGTTTTCCAAGGTGGTTGCATGAATTTGCATTCCCACCATCAGTACACTTGGATTCTTTTTTCTCCACATTCTCACCAACATTTGATATTTCTTTTCTTCTTTATAAAAGCCATTATGACAAATAATCCTAAGACTTGTATGGAACCACAAAGACCTGAAGAGCCAAAGCAATCTTGAGGAAGAACAAAGCCAGAGGTACCAGGCTCCCCGATTTCAAACTACCCCACAAAGCTGTAGTTCTCAGACAGTATGGTATTGGCATAAAAACAGACACCAGAAGTAAACCCAGGCAAAAATAGCCCATCAAGTCATTATTATTAATTTGTTAATTTGACAAAGGAGGCAGCCATGTACAATGGGAAAAGGTTGGCTCTTCAGTAAATGGTGCTGGGAAAACTGGGTAGCTATATTCAAAAGAATGAAACTGGGCCATTTTCTACACCATCCACAAAAACTAACTCGAACTGAAGGAAAGAATTGACTGAAAGACCTAGAAGAAAACATAGGCAGTAAGCTCCTTGGCATCAGCCTTAGCAATGTTTATTCGGAAAAAGACAAAAATCTTTATCATCTCCGAAATGTGGTAGCCTTGTCTTGCATAGTTATTCTATAATAGTAATTGGGAATTACCTAGTTTAATTCATTATTTAGAAAGGCTTGGCAACATTTAAAAGTATAAGCATATATGAAATCTGTTGTAAATGTCTAAAAGTTTTCAGCATGAATTTAAAATTCAGACATTCAGGGAATTCACCCCACAATTGGCTGAAACACAAGGTAATCATGCTTTCAGTTTGCAAAGTAACTATTGCTGTGAGCCACTCTGCCTGGCGAAGAGTATCTTCTCTACAAGTGATGCCAACTCTAACTCTTTCCAAATGCTCCAGTACAGTCTTACTCTGACATCCCTATATGTATAGTCAGGAGATTAAAATTGTACATCATCAATCCACCCTAAAATGGCATTAGTGGCTTTTAATTAAAGATATCATGTAATACATGTGTAGGAAGGGAAATAAGTGGAACTAGTAAAATTTAAGGAGGTACACCTGACAGTAATAAAAACATTTTTTTGGTGGTTTCAGAAATAAGGTGGTGTAAGTGATCCCACTCATGGAGGATGAATGAAGCCTGCTTGAAATTTCGCGATAGTCTTGTTGTTAGGAATGATGGCTCATGTAAAAAGAAAACTATAGGTCCTAGACTCACAGTGACCTTCACTGATAGAGCCATTTCTTGAAGATTTGCCAATTTTAGAAAATTACGGGTGCTAAAATTCTGTTCAGTGTTTCGTTTTGTCTGTGTTTTTTCAACATTGATGATTTCATAAATCTTTAACCAGATTTTATACTTGGTACATCTTAAATTTAATGTATAGTTTATTATGCTATTTTAGAATAAAAGAAGTAGCAGAAACTATTTTAAAGTGTGTTTGTATTGGGGTGCCTGGGTGGCTCAGTTGGTTAAGCATCCAGCTCTTGATCTCAGCTCAGGTCTTGATCTCAGGGTCATGAGTTCAAGCCCTGCATTGGGCTCCACGCCCACTACTTAAAAAAATAAATAAATAAAATGAGTAAGTGGGTATGCATTTAGTAATTAAATGTAATATTAATTACATTTGCCATAGTATTCAATTTCAAGGTACATGTCCTTAGAAACATAGTTTCCTAACAGTCATTATTCAGGGTAATGAAGGATGAGCTGCTGCCACCAAAAAATAACCTCAAAAAGCCCAATAACTTAGCATGACCTGGGTTTATTCCTTGCTCTGATGGGGGCTGACCCCTGCCTTTGGTAACTAACCTTGCAGTGCTGGGTTTAGGGTCAGGGGAGAGGAATACAGAGGTGGCACACCAGCTCTTAAATGCCTCACCCCCAGAAGTGACATGTGCTACTTCCTCGTTTCATTGGCCAGAATGTGTCCCATGGCCCCATGATACTGTTGCAGAACCAGAAATAGCAGAGTGTCTGTTGAGAGCATATTATCTGCCATGCCATCTTGAAAGGAATTGAGAGCAGTAATAACGGATTTTCAATTATACATGTGTTTTCTATTCATAGTGGATTTTAAGTACAAATTTTATTTGCTTCATGTGAATTGTTGACACCACCACATGTGCAGGTTGGTGTAATGGAAAATTACAGGGACTGGTACACATAGTTATGGTGCTAGTTTTATAAGTTTCCATTTGTCACTGTAACCCCTGCACCTCTATTCTCTTTATTGGTGAGATATACCTAGGTCATATCTCACTTTCCTTATCACTTCCAATTTTAAGTTTCTTTATTCTATCCAAGCTATACTGCAGGTATACTATTTCTTTAAGTTGGCTCTTCATGGAAAGAGAACTTCTGCAGGGGTTGTGTGTGTCTGCAATACATCTTTGCAATTTTTTGTTAACCAAGGATATCTAGTTGAGCCAACTGGATATCCAACTCTTGATTTCAGCTCACATCATGATCTCATGGGTCATGAGATCAAACCCCACATGGGACCCCATGCTGGGCATGGAGCCTACTTAAAACTCTCTCTCTCCCTCATGTCAGACCATAAGAGTTTGGACCATGTGGGTCCACTTCTACACAGATTTTCTCCAACAAATACAGTGCAGTACTTTAAATCTATTTTCTTTTACTTATGACTTTTATAATATTTTACTTTCTCTAGGTTACTTTATTGTAAGAATACAATATATAATACATGTAACATACAAAATATATGTTAATTAATTATGTTATTGGCAAGGCTTCTGATCACCCATAGGCTGTTAGTAGTTAAGTTTTGGGAGTCAAAGTTATATGTGGCTTTAACCCCCACATTGTTCAAAGGTCAACTGTACAATGTTTACTTAGGAACCAGGGTTTAAACTTATAACTCTGATTTAGTGTACACACAACTCTAAGTCTTTTTAACTCAATGAAGATTTAATTATCTGCTACTGTGTACAATCATTTTATAATGTGCTTGATATAAAAATGAATAGATCTGGTAGGATTTTGTCTGGAGGAACCAGTATTCTAGCATTGGAGACAGACATGTAGATAGCTGAATTCAGTGTACTTTGGGAAGCGTTGTGATGATGGCGTGTGCAAGAATTCATGAAGTATGAGTCTGTACTTGGTACAGCGTGGGAGGTAGGAAGGACTGGCTGAGCAGAATCTCAAAAACTGCATATGAGAAAGTTTGGAAAAAGAAGAACAAAGGCATAAAAAACAAAGCATGGTAAATAAGGAAATGTATCAAGCATTTTGTTAATGCTAGAGCTGTTCTGTCCAGTATGGTAGTCACTGGCCGTATGAGACTATTGAGCATTTAAGATGTGGCTAGTGCAAATTCAGATTTGCTTTAACAGTAAAATATACACTGGGTTTCAGATACTTCATTCAAAAATGAAATGTAGGCTATCTCATTAGTACTTACAAAATATTGATTACATTGTTGCATATACCACCTGACTATATGTTGGCTAACTGAACATAATAAAAAATAAATAAAATATTGATTACATGATGAACTGAGCATTTTATATGTATGAGATTAAATAAAATATATTAATATAATTAATTTTACCTGTTTCTTTTGCCTTTTTTAATGTGGCTACTAGAAAATTCAATACTGCATATATGCCTTGCATTATATTTCTGTTGGACAGGGCTATTCTAGGGCATAACTTGTAAAGGAAGATGTGGCAGGAGTTGGTGATGCAGAGGGTGGGCAGGACTCAGGGTGTGGAGAGTCTTGGGTGCTGTTCTCTAAGCAGCTTACCTCTTAATTACTTAAACTGGAAAACCTTAAACAGTTGAGTCCCAAGGTCATGTTTGCATGTCACTTAGCTCTGGGCTGCATGGATGATGGTGTGCCAAGCTCTAGAGTGGAGGCTGGGATACGGGCCAGAAGGCTGTCACACTATCCAGGGGAACAGATAGAAGGGTTGCCTAAGGGTGGTAGCAGTGACTTTGGAGAGCACGAATTGGAGTTTCAGAGCGAAGAATCACAGGTGACTCTTGGGATTCCGTTGTGGGTGACTGATGGACGGTTGTGTCACAAACTGAGATTTTGTGCATCGGGCCAGGGGCTGGGTAATAGTGAATTAAGTTTTGGAAATGCTGATGGGACTTGATTGTGGCTCATTCACAAGGTGTTCGGGTAGATGAATCTGAATCTGAACGAAAGGCAAGGCTAGGGAAATAGATTTGAACGTGATAAGGCAGTAGATAAAACAATGAGATTCTGTGTAATTACCTAGAGAGAATGTAGACCGAGAAGCATAGGAGGCAGAAATGGTTGCCTGAGAAACACCGATGTGTAAGCACGGGCCAGAAGAAAATACAGGAATAGATAGGACTCTAATTGATGCTGTAATATATGAAGATATATGCTCATAATTGATTTCAGAAAGGATAACCAATTTTATTATAATTTATGTTCAAATGTAACATTTCTATTAATAGTGATATCAGTGTTGGGATCATGCAAGAAATACATATCTTGATGACTATTTGATGATAGTTTTTATAATTATGTAACATCTATGACTAATAATCCCTAATAAAATTAGCCTTAATTTTATTAATATTATAATGAAATAAGCTCCTAATAAAGTCTATGAATTTTGAAACAAGAGCTTTTTAGCGGTTATAATATCAGCACTTGCAGTTTTGCTGGATGTTTAAGAGATTTTCAGATTAATATGAATTGATATAATGCTTGGAAGGTATTAAAGAATCTTTTTACACAAAATAAGGCTAGTTACTTTAAGGTACAATTCTACCCATAAATTGTTGATGTCATAACCCTGCTGCGTATAGTATAGCAGATGAAAAGCACTGTAGGGAAATCAGTCCAGGAAGCTATGAGTAGACGGTAACCAGCCTCTAGCCTTGAATAAGGAAGATGTTTGCTAGTACATTCACCTTGGGTGTATGAGCCGACTTGTCTGTACAAAACCTCAGAAAGCGCCCATTGCAAGGGGTGAAGGTGCAACACTTCAAAAAGAAGGATGTTATGCAGCAAATTTGCTATGAGATTGGTGTTGTGGACTGAATGTTTGTTTACCCCAGATTCATATGTTGAAATCCTATCCCCAGTGTGATGGTCTTGGGAGATACATGTAGCCTTTGAGAAGTGATTGGGCTCAGCCCTAATGAATGGCATTAAGACCCTAATGAAAGGGACCCCAGAGAACTTCCCTTGCTCCTTCTGTTACACGAGGACCACACTGAAAATGAAGACAGCCCATGAAGCAGGAAGCAGGCTCTTACCAGATGCTGAATTTGCTGGAGCTCGGTCTTGGGCTGCCCGCCTTCCAGAACGGTGAGAGATTAATGTTTGTTGTTTATAAACCACCAGTGAATGGTATTTTTGCTTTAGCAGCCTGAACTAAGGCAGTCAGCTCTAGGAAGGAAGCAGCTTTAAATCTGGCACATAGAGGCTCTTGGCGATGTTTGTCAAAGTAGTCTTAATGGAATAGTGCCCTAGAAACCAGATCGCAGGTAACCTTGATTGCACCAGAGAGTAAATGGGAATTGAGGAAGTGGAAACAGTGGGTGTAGGCTACCCTCTCAAGAAGCTTGTCCAGAGGGGAAGAAGTCAAATAAAAGATGTAAAACAAGGTAGAAGCAGTTCATGGAAGGTTTTGATGGGAGAATTTTAAACATGTCAATTGATTGGAGAAAGGGGTCGTGATTTTGGACACTGTTTGCTGGGTGAAGCTTGGGTATAGAATGAAAATAATGCTGTTAATTTCTCCATCAATCTTGCACCTCCCATATGGCCAGACAAGGAGATCTATCTAATGAAAGAGCCACTCTGTATTCCAAGTGTCCCATTTTTTTCTCTACCATACTCTTAACAACAATATGACTCTGTGAGTAACTTTAAAACATAATGAATAAAATAAGGGTCCCATTGTGTTACTGGATTTAGTTGTCTGGTTATCAATACCATCATGGTGTTTTTGCCTTTATGTCTCAGAGGATAGATCTCAGTGTGCTGTTAATGTTGTTGACCTATGTTGAGAAGGTGCATGATTTAACTTTGAATCAGCAAATGAGATTAGGAATGATAATTCAAGTATAGAAGTCTTAGCTATAAGGTTAGGTGACTTCCTTAAAATTCAGTTTGCTTCCTGTGAAATAGAGTGACTAAGATTGGGTTCTTCCTGCCAAACAGTCCTGATCAGCTAATTTCCCCACAATGCTAAGCCATTAGCAGATTTCAGGGGAGGTGGAGAGCGGTACTTCCTCATGACCAAAACCAGAAATGTGCCAGAGGACGCTGCTATACCCTAGGCTAAGTGAAACCCAAGGATCATGGATTTTGTTCAAAGATGAGGCCGGGTGGTGGGTATTAAGGAAGGCACGTATTGCATGGAGCCCTGGGTGTTATGTGCAGACGATGAATCATGGAACACTGCATCAAAAACTAATGATGTACTGTATGGTGACTAACAGAACATAATAATACAAAGAAAAAAAGATGAAGCATCGTGTTGGATTGGTTATTTTTTTTTTAATTTTTTATTTTTTATAAACATATATTTTTATCCCCAGGGGTACAGGTCTGTGAATTACCAGGTTTACACACTTCACAGCACTCACCAAAGCACATACCCTCCCCAATGTCCATAATCCCACGGATTGGTTATTTTTAAAGAATGTTTTTATACCTAGATTTGTAAGGCCCGAATGCAGGTCCTTAAAGAGGAAGCTGTGGTTGTAGCTGGGGTCCTTAGATGCCTGTCTCCGTGGTTCTGGCTCTCACTGTGAGTGACCACATGCAGTTCAAAAGTGCCTGGTTAGAAAAGTGCTTGCGTCTCTTGCTTCCTTAAGACTAAACTTGCATAGTTATTTCTTCGTATTGGGCAGTGGGTGAAAAAAGTGACCTCTTCTGTCCCCGCCCTTTCTGGACACATTTGAAAAATTATTGCTAAGAGAAATTTCAAGCATTCCCCAGAGTTTGCAGAATAATATAACACTGTTCAAATCAACAACTCAGGAAAGAAGACATTACAGATACAAGTGAGGCCCACAGCACCCCGCCTTGTCCCCGGCAGCAACATGTGAACGTCCTGTTTGTCCACCCTTTGACCAGCATTTTTCATTGTCGGACCTAAATGTTTGCCAATTTGTTGAGTGAAGAAAAGATGAAGCCATATTCTTCAACTTATCCTTGGAGTTTCTGAGAATAGATGACACATGGAGGAAAAGTTTTCAGAGAAATACAGCCCCAAAAGGAAATTAAATATTCAATAAAAATTCAGGATTAATTGATTAAAATTGAAAATGAGAAAATATCAACATATATGTATGTTAGTGAATCAGAACATTCTTTTGGACTTTGGTCACTGAATGATGGATTTGGCTGCTTCCTCCCAGGGAATCAGGGTAGGCTTTCTTTTAACAGATATTATTTTTTATATTAATTGTGATAGCCATGTACCTGTTCTTTCCTGATAACATCATACCAGCCAGGAGCTCTGGTTATTAGAAGCTTTTGCTTTTATATGTTCTTAGGAGTTCTTAGAAATCTTTCTTTTCCTTTTGTAATTATTTTTGTTTGCTTCTCTCTCTTTTTTACTTGGAACATAAAAAGTTCTGAAATGACTGGATTCTGGAGGCTTAAGAAGATCCTGATGTTTCCTTGTCAGTTTTTGCCTAAGGTTTTGGTTTTGGTGAGGATGAGCAGTGGGGAATTTTCTGTGCATTGACATTTAGTAACCTTTGGTATTCAGAGTAATAGTTGATAGTTGACACTGAAGTTGAGAAGCAATGTTCAACATGTGACATTGATCTTGTCCTACCGGAAATAGGGGATATCGTATCAAGCTGCTGGGTGATGACTTTATGACGGGAGAGATGGGGTCTCTTGTCTTCTCCCCTCCATCCCTTGTACTGCTTTGTACTTGGTGCTGGTAGGCACCTGGGCAGTAGTCAGCCACCTGGGCAGTAATCATTAGATGAACGCATACTAAAGTTTCCTTTATTTTCCTTCTGGAATAGAATGCCCCATCCCAAACAAAATTTATAAAGCTGAAAAAGCCCTTCTGGATAGTCTGACCAAGACCTGAAGCTCTAGCAAGGCAAGAAATTAAAGAAGTTCTGACACAGGCAGCTAGGTGGTTGTCAGTCTTAATTATAGAGACTTCCAGAACTCATGGTTGCACAGCCTCTCCAGGGAGCCTGTTCTAGTGCCTAGTTCCTTAGATTCAAAAACTGCTTTTCTTACCTTTAGCCAAATTCTTACTTACTGAACTTTTGCATGGCAGACAAACATTGGTTTCTTAATATAGAGTGTAAGTGGTCGACTCTCCAAATGTCTCCGGAGCTTATATGAAATGTTTATAGTGAGTTAGCAAAATTATTTTTATAGGACAAGGAAAAGTGGCATTGATTTTAAGAATGGTACCATATGCAACTTTTCAGTGAATCCAGATTCCTCCAATATGTCAGAATGTTAGGGCTGATTCATAGTCAGGATAGGTTAGGTCAGGCTGTACTGAGAAGTCCCCTGAAATCTCAGCGGCTTAATCCACTGAGAGTCCATAGTCCACAGACAGTAAATGTGACGTTGACCGATGTGGAGTCCTCCATCCACATTGACAGCATCAGAACATGTGACCGCCATGATCCCCGCAGCAGGGGAAGAGAGGGCTGAGGGTCTCCAAGGGCCAAACTGAGATGGTGCCCATACCCTGTCTCCCTAGATTCTGCTAGCAAGAGCATAGTCACGGGACCCTCAGTTTCTCAGCAAGGAGGATCAGGACACATACTTGCCTTTGTTTCCAGAAAGATGAGAATGAAGC